>NC_092172.1:45232024-45595045 GCF_045791955.1 Oncorhynchus clarkii lewisi | reverse complement strand
ACACTGGGACAGAGAGACAGGAAACACAGGGATAAATACACTGGTACAGAGAGACAGGAAACACAGGGATAAATACACTGGTACAGAGAGACAGGAAACACAGGGATAATACACTGGTACAGAGAGACAGGAAACACAGGGATACATACACTGGCACAGAGAGACAGGAAACACAGGGATAAATACACTGGTACAGAGAGACAGGAAACACAGGGACACTGGGACAGAGAGACAGGAAACACAGGGATACATACACTGGGACAGAGAGACAGGAAACACAGGGATAAATACACTGGGACAGAGAGACAGGAAACACAGGGATAAATACACTGGTACAGAGAGACAGGAAACACAGGGATAAATACACTGGGACAGAGAGACAGGAAACACAGGGATAAATACACTGGTACAGAGAGACAGGAAACACAGGGATAAATACACTGGTACAGAGAGACAGGAAACACAGGGATAAATACACTGGTACAGAGAGACAGGAAACACAGGGATAAATACACTGGTACAGAGAGACAGGAAACACAGGGATAAATACACTGGTACAGAGAGACAGGAAACACAGGGATAAATACACTGGTACAGAGAGACAGGAAACACAGGGATAAATACACTGGTACAGAGAGACAGGAAACACAGGGATAAATACACTGGTACAGAGAGACAGGAAACACAGGGATACATACACTGGGACAGAGAGACAGGAAACACAGGGATAAATACACTGGGACAGAGAGACAGGAAACACAGGGATAAATACACTGGTACAGAGAGACAGGAAACACAGGGATACATACACTGGTACAGAGAGACAGGAAACACAGGGATAAATACACTGGTACAGCGAGACAGGAAACGCAGGGACAAATACACTGGTACAGGGAGACAGGAAACACAGGGATAAATACACTGGGACAGAGAGACAGGAAACACAGGGATAAATACACTGGTACAGCGAGACAGGAAACGCAGGGACAAATACACTGGTACAGGGAGACAGGAAACACAGGGATAAATACACTGGGACAGAGAGACAGGAAACACAGGCACACTGGTACAGAGAGACAGGAAACACAGGGATAAATACACTGGTACAGAGAGACAGGAAACACAGGGATAAATACACTGGTACAGAGAGACAGGAAACACAGGGATAAATACACTGGTACAGGGAGACAGGAAACACAGGGATAAATACACTGGTACAGAGAGACAGGAAACACAGGGATAAATACACTGGGACAGAGAGAAAGGAAACACAGGGATAAATACACTGGTACAGAGAGACAGGAAACACAGGGATAAATACACTGGTACAGAGAGACAGGAAACACAGGGATAAATACACTGGCACAGAGAGACAGGAAACACAGGGATAAATACACTGGTACAGAGAGACAGGAAACACAGGGATAAATACACTGGCACAGAGAGACAGGAAACACAGGGATAAATACACTGGAACAGGGAGACAGGAAACACAGGGATAAATACACTGGTACAGATAGACAGGAAACACAGGGATAAATACACTGGTACAGAGAGACAGGAAACACAGGGATAAATACACTGGTACAGAGAGACAGGAAACACAGGGATAAATACACTGGTACAGAGAGACAGGAAACACAGGGATAAATACACTGGCACAGAGAGACAGGAAACACAGGGATAAATACACTGGGACAGAGAGACAGGAAACACAGGGATAAATACACTGGCACAGAGAGACAGGAAACACAGGGATAAATACACTGGTACAGAGAGACAGGAAACACAGGGATAAATACACTGGTACAGAGAGACAGGAAACACAGAGATAAATACACTGGTACAGAGAGACAGGAAACACAGAGATAAATACACCGGTACAGAGAGACAGGAAACACAGGGATAAATACACTGGTACAGAGAGACAGGAAACACAGGGACACTGGGACAGAGAGACAGGAATCACAGGGATACATACACTGGGACAGAGAGACAGGAAACACAGGGATAAATACACTGGTACAGAGAGACAGGAAACACAGGGATAAATACACTGGTACAGAGAGACAGGAAACACAAAGATAAATACACTGGTATAGAGAGACAGGAAACACAGGGATAAATACACTGGTACAGAGAGACAGGAAACACAGGGATAAATACACTGGTACAGAGAGACAGGAAACACAGGGATAAATACACTGGTACAGAGAGACAGGAAACACAGGGATAAATACACTGGTACAGAGAGACAGGAAACACAGAGATAAATACACTGGGGAAAAGAAGACCTGGAGGTGGTGGAGACAATCACAAGGACAGGTGAAACAGATCAGGGTGTGACTGATTAAAAGTATAAATCATTTCATATTTCTTGTTAACCAGAATGCATAATTTTCTTTTTAATATACGGAGAGCCAGGGGCACACTCCAAACACTCCGACATCATTTACAAACTAAATATTTGTGTTTCGTGAGTCCGCCAGATCAGAGGCAGAAGGGATGACCCAGAGATGTTCTCTAGATAAGTGTGTAAGTTAGACCATTTTACTGTCCTGCTATACTGTACATTCAAAACATAACGAGTACTTTTGGGTGTCAGGGAAAATGTATGGAGTATAAAGTTACATTACAAATACCCCCAAAACTACTTAAGTAGAACTTTGAATTATTACTGAAGTTCTTTACACCACTGACTTTACAGAAAGTAGGCTACTGAGACAGACAGTTGTCACGTTCGTTGAATGGAGGAGACCAAGGCGCAGCGTGATATGAATACATGTTGCTATTTATTAATGAAGACGGACACTAAACAAACTATACAAAACTAACGGGAAGCTATAATATAAATGTGCAGACACGGGCAACTAGACATAGACAATCACCCACGATTTACCCAAGGAATATGGCTGCCTAAATATGGTTCCCAATCAGAGACAACGATAAACAGCTGCCTCTAATTGAGATCCGATCTAGGCAACCATAGACATACAAAACACCTAAACTAGAGGAAACCCATAAACATACAAAAACCCTAGACAGGGGAAAAACACAACAAACCCTTGTCACAACCTGACCTAACCAAAATAATAAAGAAAACAAAGATAACTAAGGTCAGGGCGTGACAACAGTGATGTGGTGAGGCTGAGGTAGACTGTAATGCATGCAGGAGGAAGTAGAGGAGACAAAGAGAGCGGAAGCAGAGAGTTAGTTAGTACAGTGGTTCCCAAATGTGGGGTTATGCCCCAGATGGGGTCCTCTGGGAGAATCTGTACTAATCTCATCAAACAAGATAAGACAAAAAATAAGGGACAAAAAAACTCAATCTCAACAGGACCCATCTTCCCTATAGACCTACATTACAATACAACCACTGTATGTTACAATATGAACATCGCAACAGGACCTATCCTCCCTATAGACCTACATTACAATACAACCACTGTATGTTACAATATGAACATCTCAACAGGACCTATCCTCCCTATAGACCTACATTACAATACAACCACTGTGTGTTACAATATGAACATCTCAACAGGACCTATCCTCCCTATAGACCTACAATAAAATACAATCACTGTATGTTTCAATATGCACATCTCAACAGGACCTATCTTCCCTATAGACCTGCATTACAATACAACCACTGTATGTTTCAGTATGACAATCTCCACAGGACCTATCCTCCCTATAGACCTACATTACAATACAACCACTGTATGTTTCAATATGACCATCTCCACAGGACCTATCCTCCCTATAGACCTACATTAAAATACAACCACTGTATGTTACAATATGAACATCTCCACAGGACCTATCCTCCCTATAGACCTACATTACAATACAACCACTGTATGTTTCAATATGACCATCTCCACAGGACCTATCCTCCCTATAGACCTACATTACAATACAACCACCGTATGTTTCAATATGACCATCTCCACAGGACCTATCCTCCCTATAGACCTACATTAAAATACAATTAATGTATCTGGGACCTTTACCATATCAGATAATAATAAACCAGACTAGAATAATCTGCGACCTTTACCACATCAGATAATACTAAACCAGACTAGATCAATCAGGGACCTTTACCAGATCAGATAATAAACCAGACTAGATCAATCAGGGACCTTTACCACATCAGATGATAATAAACCAGACTAGATCAATCTGGGACCTTTACCACATCAGATAATAATAAACCAGACTAGATCAATCAGGGACCTTTACCACATCAGATAATAATAAACCAGACTAGATCAATCAGGGACCTTTACCAGATCAGATAATAAACCAGACTAGATCAATCAGGGACCTTTACCACATCAGATAATAATAAACCAGACTAGATCAATCAGGGACCTTTACCACATCAGATAATAAACCAGACTAGATCAATCTGGGACCTTTACCACATCAGATAATACTAAACCAGACTAGATCAATCTGGGACCTTTACCACATCAGATAATACTAAACCAGACTAGATCAACCTGGGACCTTTACCACATCAGATAATAAACCAGACTAGATCAATCTGGGACCTTTACCACATCAGATAATAATAAACCAGACTAGATCAATCAGGGACCTTTACCATATCAGATAATAATAAACCAGACTAGATCAATCTGGGACCTTTACCACATCAGATAATAATAAACCAGACTAGATCAATCTGGGACCTTTACCACATCAGATAATAATAAACCAGACTAGATCAATCTGGGACCTTTACCACATCAGATAATAATAAACCAGACTAGATCAATCTGGGACCTTTACCACATCAGATAATAATAAACCAGACTAGATCAATCTGGGACCTTTACCACATCAGATAATACTAAACCAGACTAGATCAATCAGGGACCTTTACCACATCAGATAATAATAAACCAGACTAGATCAATCTGGGACCTTTACCAAAAACATGTATCCAAATCGTCTGTTTGATCTTTGGACGTGAAGGAGAACCATTGTGTTGCTCTTCAAATATAACAATACTACAAATGATGTTTCAAACAGACAAGTGTAGCTTGTAGCATTATTCATGTAATTACTGACCAAGTATGACTTTGCATTCTGGTTCCACTCATGTGAAAACTGACCAAGTATGACATTGCATTCTGACTGACCGAGTATGATTGCATTCTGGTTCCATTCGTGTTCTCGCTTGCTACAAGTACATAAGCTACTTGAGTGACCGACATCAATCCTCCTAGCTTGTGTACAAGGCCTTTGTATGGTAGCTGTAAATGTATAGTCTTGTTACAGTGTACAGGGTTATTGAGTGACTCTGACAAAAGTATCTGACTGACTGAGGAATGTTAGGAAGCTGTTTACGGGTCAGTACCTCTCAATAGAACTACTGCTTCATTCTGTAGTTTACACCGTTAGGCTCTCAGGAACCCAGGGTCAGTACCTCTCAATACAACTACTGCTTCATTCTGTAGTTTACACCGTTAGGCTCTCAGGAACCCAGGGTCAGTACCTCTCAATACAACTACTGCTTCATTCTGTAGTTTACACCGTTAGGCTCTCAGGAACCCAGGGTCAGTACCTCTCAATACAACTACTGCTTCATTCTGTAGTTTACACCGGGAGGCTCTCAGGAACCCAGGGTCAGTACCTCTCAATAGAACTACTGCTTCATTCTGTAGTTTACACCGGGAGGCTCTCAGGAACCCAGGGTCGGTACCTCTCAGTAGAACTACTGCTTCATTCTGTAGTTTACACCGGGAGGCTCTCAGGAACCCAGGGTCAGTACCTCTCAATACAACTACTGCTTCATTCTGTAGTTCATAGAGGAATGTTGCAGTGTTATGTAGATTAATTGTCACATTTTCCACTCTTCTTTTTTTTTTAACAGAAATTAGACATTTAACCCTGAATTAACCCTGTCAGTCCTGAGACCCCAGCAAAATTAATTTATCTGACTTTCATTTATCTGCATGTTCAGCCCTGATATTTAGCCTCACAATGAAGTGTTCTACCATTTTCTGTTTTTATTCCATAAAAATAATATATATTGTGAAACTCCTTACCTATTCACGAACAAGATCCTAAGCGGGACAGCACGAAATGAGACTCAGAGATGTGACTTCATCAATGAAACTCTAATGGGTGTTTTTCTTTCAACTCTCCCCGGGGCAGTACAAACAAAGGCCATGGTAATGACTATCCAAACAAACTAGCAGTTAGTACTAAACACAAAATCAACAACTTGAGCCGAATGTTTAACAGGGAATCATGGTGCTGTGGAATTTGCCTCATGCTTGTAATCACTCTGCCCCCCTCTGCCCCTTCAGTCTGGTCATTAACTTCCTGAGGGCCGGGGGCAGTATTCGAAAATTCGGATGACTGACGTGCCCAAAGTAAACTGCCTGTTACTCAGGCCCAGAAGCTAGGATATGCATATAATTGGTAGTATTTGGATAGAAAACACTCTGAAGTTTCTAAAACTGTTAAAGTAATGTCTGTGAGTATGACAGAACTAATATGGCAGGCGAAAACCGAGAATCCAGAATCCATCTGGAGTTTTTTTTTTTTAGGTGTCTGCCCATTCTAATCCTTGTTAATGGGAAAATCAAAGGAATATACTTCACAGATTGCAGTTCGTAGGGCTTCCAGTAGATGTCAACAGTCTTTGGAAAGAGGTTCAAGCTTGTTTCAGGCTTGTTTTTGGAAGGTGGCTCCCATTTTCTAGATGGCTCCCATTTTGACTAGTAATTAACATACTATTCCCCCCAAACCAGTAACCGCTATCAAATTTGATAATTTATTTACATATTAGGGTACCTGAGGATTGATTAGAAACGTTGTTTGACTTGTTTGGACAAAGTTTACAACTTTTGGGATTACTTTGTCTGCATTTTGAACGCGGGAAACAGGTGGATTACTGATTGAAGCGCGCCAATTAAACTGACTTTTTTGGGATATAAAGAAGGACTTTATCGAACAAAACAACCATTTGATGTGTAGCTGGGACCCTTGGGATTGGCAACCAGCGGTAGATCTTCAAAGGTAAATTATTTATGTTATCGCTTGTTTGGAAAATGTTTGTACTGCTTTTGTAGCGCCGTCCTCAGATAACCGCATGGTACGCATTCACCCTAAAGCCTTTTTGAAATCTGACAAAGCAGCTGATCAACAAGAAGTTAAGATTTTAAATGATGTAGGATACTTGTATCGTCATGAATGTTTAATACTACGATTTTGTATTTTGAATTTGGCGCGCTCCGATTTCACCGGATGTTGTCGAATTTGATGCCGGTAACGGGATTTGTGCACTAAAAGGTTTTAAGAGAGGACCAGCAACAATTATGCAATTGACCTCAGGTGAGCTCATCAGTAGTGGCTGTACTGCGGCCCACCTCAAGGAGAGGAGTTGATCACTTGATCCAGCTGATCCCTCACAATATATTGAACAATAACACAAAATACAATAATGGAAATAAACAGACAAGCGTACATAAACTTAACGTAGACAGGGATATTAAAATGAAAGGTTGCTGGATCAAATCCCCGAGCTGACAAGGTAAAAATCTGTTGTTCTGCCCCCTGAGGTTGGGTTGAATGTGGAAGACACATTTCAGTTGAAGGCATTCAGTTGTACAAATGAGTAGGTATCCCCCTTTCACTTTCCCCAACTGAGTAGGTATCCCCCTTTCCCCAACTGACTAGGTATCCCCTTTCCCCAACTGAGTAGGTATCCCCCTTTCCCCAACTGAGTAGGTACCCTCTTTCCCTTTCCCCAACTGAGTAGGTATCCCCCTTTCCCCAACTGACTAGGTATCCCCCTTTCCCCAACTGACTAGGTATCCCCCTTTCCCTTTCCCCAACTGAGTAGGTACCCCCCTTTCCCCAACTGACTAGGTATCCCCTTTCCCCAACTGAGTAGGTATCCCCCTTTCCCCAACTGAGTAGGTACCCTCTTTCCCTTTCCCCAACTGAGTAGGTATCCCCCTTTCCCCAACTGACTAGGTATCCCCCTTTCCCCAACTGACTAGGTATCCCCCTTTCCCTTTCCCCAACTGAGTAGGTACCCCCCTTTCCCCAACTGAGTAGGTACCCCCCTTTCCTTTTCCCCAAATGAGTAGGTATTCCCCTTTCCCCAACTGACTAGGTATCCCCCTTTCCATTTCCCCAACTGAGTAGGTATCCCCCTTTCCCCAACTGACTAGGTATCGACCTTTCCCTTTCCCCAACTGAGTAGGTATCCCCCTTTCCTTTCCCCAACTGACTAGTTATCCCCCTATCCCTTTCCCCAACTGACTAGGTATCCCCCTTTCCCTTTCCCCAACTGAGTAGGTATCCCCCTTTCCCCAACTGACTAGTTATCCCCCTTTCCCTTTCCCCAACTGACTAGGTATCCCCTTTTCCCCAACTGACTAGGTATCCCCCTTTCCCCAACTGACTAGGTATCCCCCTTTCCCCAACTGACTAGGTATCCCCCTATCCCTTTCCCCAACTGACTAGGTATCCCCTTTCCCCAACTGACTAGGTATTCCCTTTTCCCTTTCCCCAACTGACTAGGTATCCCCCTTTCCCTTTCCCCAACTGACTAGGTATCCCCATTTCTCCAACTGACTAGGTATCCCCCTTTACCCTTCCCCAACTGAGTAGGTATCCCCCTTTCCCCAACTGACTAGGTATCGACCTTTCCCTTTCCCCAACTGAGTAGGTATCCCCCTTTCCTTTCCCCAACTGACTAGTTATCCCCCTATCCCTTTCCCCAACTGACTAGGTATCCCCCTTTCCCTTTCCCCAACTGAGTAGGTATCCCCCTTTCCCCAACTGACTAGTTATCCCCCTTTCCCTTTCCCCAACTGACTAGGTATCCCCTTTTCCCCAACTGACTAGGTATCCCCCTTTCCCCAACTGACTAGGTATCCCCCTTTCCCCAACTGACTAGGTATCCCCCTATCCCTTTCCCCAACTGACTAGGTATCCCCTTTCCCCAACTGACTAGGTATCCCCCTTTCCCTTTCCCCAACTGACTAGGTATCCCCCTTTCCCTTTCCCCAACTGACTAGGTATCCCCATTTCTCCAACTGACTAGGTATCCCCCTTTACCCTTCCCCAACTGAGTAGGTATCCCCCTTTCCCTTTCCCCAACTGAGTAGGTATCCCCATTTCCCCAACTGACTAGGTATCCCCCTTTCCCCTTCCCCAATTGACTAGGTATCCCCCTTTCCCTTTCCCCAACTGACTAGGTATCCCCCTTTCCCCAACTGAGTAGGTATCCCCCTTTCCCTTTCCCCAGCTGACTAGGTATCCCCTTTCCCTTTCCCCAACTGACTAGGTATCCCCCTTCCCTTTCCCCAGCTGACTAGGTATCCCCCTTTCCCTTTCCCCAACTGACTAGGTATCCCCCTTTCCCCAACTGAGTAGGTATCCCCCTTTCCCCTCCCCCTTTCCCCTTTCCCCAACTAAGTAGGTACCCCCTTTCCCTTTCCCCAGCTGACTAGGTATCCCCTTTCCCTTTCCCCAACTGACTAGGTATCCCCTTTCCCTTTCCCCAACTGACTAGGTATCCCCTTTCCCTTTCCCCAACTGACTAGGTGTCCCCCTTCCCTTTCCCCAACTGAGTAGGTATCCCCCTTTCCCCAACTGACTAGGTATCCCCCTTTCCCTTTCCCCAACTGAGTAGGTATCCCCTTTCCCCAACTGACTAGGTATCCCCCTTTCCCTTTCCCCAACTGAGTAGGTATCCCCCTTTCCCCAACTGACTAGGTATCCCCCTTTCCCTTTCCCCAACTGAGTAGGTATCCCCCTTTCCCCTTTCCCCAACTGAGTAGGTATCCCCCTTTCCCCAACTTAGTAGGTACCCCCTTTCCCAACTGACTAGGTATCCCCCTTTCCCCAACTGACTAGGTACCCCCTTTCCCCAACTGACTAGGTATCCCCTTTCCCCAACTGACTCGGTATCCCCTTTACCCAACTGAGTAGGTATCCCCTTTCCCCAACTGAGCAGGTATCCCCTTTCCCCAACTGACTAGGTATACTCTTTCCCCAACTGACTAGGTCCCCTTTCCCCAACTGACTAGGTATCCCCTTTCCGCCACTGGGTAGGTATCCCCTTTCTCCAACTGAGTAGGTATCTCCTTTCCCCGACTGACTAGGTATCCCCTTTCCCCAACTGACTAGGTATCCCCCTTTCCCCAACTGAGTAGGTATCCCCCTTTCCCCAACTGAGTAGGTATCCCCTTTCCCTTTCCTCAACTGACTAGGTATCCCCCTTTCTGTTGGACAACTGACAAGGTATCCCCCTTTCTGTTCTACAACTGACTAGGTATCCCCTTTCCCTTTCCCCAACTGACTAAGTATCCCCCTTTCCCTTTCCCCAACTGACTAGGTATCCCCCTTTCCCCAACTGAGTAGGTATCCCCCTTTCCCCAACTGACTAGGTATCCCCCTTTCCCTTTCCCCAGCTGAGTAGATATCCCCCTTTCCCCAACTGACTGGGTATCCCCCTTTCCCTTTCCCCAACTGAGTAGGTACCCCCTTTCCCTTTCCCCAACTGAGTAGGTACCCCCTTTCCCTTTCCCCAGCTGAGTAGGTATCCCCCTTTCCCCAACTGACTGGGTATCCCCCTTTCCCTTTCCCCAACTGAGTAGGTATCCCCCTTTCCCCAACTGAGTAGGTATCCCCCTTTCCCTTTCCCGAACTGACTAGGTATCCCCCTTTCCCCAACTGACTAGGTATCCCCCTTTCCCTTTCCCCAACTGACTAGGTATCCCCCTTTCCCCAACTGAGTAGGTATCCCCCTTTCCCCAACTGACTGGGTATCCCCCTTTCCCTTTCCCCAACTGAGTAGGTATCCCCCTTTCCCCAACTGAGTAGGTATCCCCCTTTCCCTTTCCCCAACTGACTAGGTATCCCCCTTTCCCGAACTGAGTAGGTACCCCCTTTCCCTTTCCCCAACTGACCAGGTATCCCCCTTTCCCTTTCCCGAACTGAGTAGGTATCCCCCTTTCCCTTTCCCCAACTGACTAGGTATCCCCCTTTCCCCAACTGAGTAGGTATCCCCCTTTCCCTTTCCCCAACTGACTAGGTATCCCCTTTCCTTTCCCCAACTGACTAGGTATCCCCCTTTCCCTTTCCCCAACTGAGTAGGTATCCCCCTTTCCCCAACTGAGTAGGTATCCCCCTTTCCCATTCCCCAACTGACTAGGTATCCCCTTTCCTTTCCCCAACTGACTAGGTATCCCCCTTTCCCTTTCCCCAACTGAGTAGGTATCCCCCTTTCCCCAACTGACTAGGTATCCCCCTTTCCCTTTCCCCAACTGAGTAGGTATCCCCCTTTCCCCAACTGAGTAGGTATCCCCCTTTCCCCAACTGACTAGGTATCCCCCTTTCCCTTTCCCCAACTGAGTAGGTACCCCCTTTCCCTTTCCCCAACTGACTAGGTATCCCCCTTTCTGTTGGACAACTGACAAGGTATCCCCCTTTCTGTTCTACAACTGACTAGGTATCCCCTTTCCCTTTCCCCAACTTACTAAGTATCCCCCTTTCCCTTTCCCCAACTGAGTAGGTATCCCCCTTTCCCCAACTGACTAGGTATCCCCCTTTCCCTTTCCCCAACTGAGTAGGTACCCCCTTTCCCTTTCCCCAACTGACTAGGTATCCCCTTTCCCTTTCCCCAACTGACTAAGTTTCCCCCTTTCCTTTTCCCCAAATGAGTAGGTATCCCCCTTTCCCGAACTGACTAGGTATCCCCCTTTCCCTTTCCCCAACTGAGTAGGTATCCCCCTTTCCCCAACTGACTAGGTATCCACCTTTCCCTTTCCCAATCTGAGTAGGTATCCCCCTTTCTCCAACTGACTAGGTATCCCCCTTCCCCTTTCCCCAACTGAGTAGGTATCCCCCTTTCCCCAACTGACTAGGTATCCCCCTTTCCCTTTCCCCAACTGACTAGGTATCCCCCTTTCCCTTTCCCCAACTGACTAGGTATCCCCCTTTCCCCAACTGACTAGGTACCCCCTTTCCCCAACTGTCTAGGTATCCCCTTTCCCCAACTGACTCGGTATCCCCTTTCCCCATCTGAGTAGGTATCACCTTTCCCCATCTGAGTAGGTATCCCCTTTCCCCAACTGAGTAGGTATCCCCTTTCCCCAACTGACTAGGTATCCCCTTTCCCCAACTGACTAGGTATCCCCTTTCCGCTACTGAGTAGGTATCCCCTTTTCCCAACTGAGTAGGTATATCCTTTCCCCAACTGACTAGGTATCCCCTTTCCCCAACTGACTAGGTATCCCCCTTTCCCCAACTGACTAGGTATCCCCTTTCCCCAACTGACTAGGTATCCCCTTTCCCCAACTGACTAGGTATCCCCTTTCCCCAACTGACTAGGTATCCCCTTTCCCCAACTGACTAGGTATCCCCTTTCCCCAACTGAGTAGGTATCCCCCTTTCCCCAACTGACTAGGTATCCCCCTTTCCCTTTCCCCAACTGAGTAGGTATCCCCCTTTCCCTTTCCCCAACTGAGTAGGTATCCCCCTTTCCCTTTCCCCAACTGACTAGGTATCCCCCTTTCCCTTTCCCCAACTGACTAGGTATCCCCCTTCCCTTTCCCCAACTGAGTAGGTATCCCCCTTTCCCCAACTGACTAGGTATCCCCCTTTCCCCAACTGACTAGGTATCCCTCTTTCACTTTCCCCAACTGAGTAGGTATCCCCCTTTCCCCAACTGACTAGGTATCCCCCTTTCCCTTTCCCCAACTGAGTAGGTATCCCCCTTTCCCCAACTGAGTAGGTATCCCCCTTTCCCATTCCCCAACTGACTAGGTATCCCCTTTCCTTTCCCCAACTGACTAGGTATCCCCCTTTCCCTTTCCCCAACTGAGTAGGTATCCCCCTTTCCCCAACTGACTAGGTATCCCCCTTTCCCTTTCCCCAACTGAGTAGGTATCCCCCTTTCCCCAACTGAGTAGGTATCCCCCTTTCCCTTTCCCCAACTGAGTAGGTACCCCCTTTCCCTTTCCCCAACTGACTAGGTATCCCCCTTTCTGTTGGACAACTGACAAGGTATCCCCCTTTCTGTTCTACAACTGACTAGGTATCCCCTTTCCCTTTCCCCAACTGACTAAGTATCCCCCTTTCCCTTTCCCCAACTGAGTAGGTATCCCCCTTTCCCCAACTGACTAGGTATCCCCCTTTCCCTTTCCCCAACTGAGTAGGTACCCCCTTTCCCTTTCCCCAACTGACTAGGTATCCCAATTTCCTTTTCCCAAATGAGTAGGTATCCCCCTTTCCCGAACTGACTAGGTATCCCCCTTTCCCTTTCCCCAACTGAGTAGGTATCCCCCTTTCCCCAACTGACTAGGTATCCACCTTTCCCTTTCCCAATCTGAGTAGGTATCCCCCTTTCTCCAACTGACTAGGTATCCCCCTTCCCCTTTCCCCAACTGAGTAGGTATCCCCCTTTCCCCAACTGACTAGGTATCCCCCTTTCCCTTTCCCCAACTGACTAGGTATCCCCCTTTCCCTTTCCCCAACTGACTAGGTATCCCCCTTTCCCCAACTGACTAGGTATCCCCCTTTCCCTTTCCCCAACTGACTAGGTATCCCCCTTTCCCCAAGTGACTAGGTATCCCCTTTCCCCAACTGAGTAGGTATCCCCTTTCCCCAACTGAGTAGGTACCCTCTTTCCCTTTCCCCAACTGAGTAGGTATCCCCCTTTCCCCAACTGACTAGGTATCCCCCTTTCCCCAACTGACTAGGTATCCCCCTTTCCCTTTCCCCAACTGAGTAGGTATCCCCCTTTCCCCAACTGACTAGGTATCCCCCTTTCCCTTTCCCCAAATGAGTAGGTATCCCCCTTTCCCCAACTGACTAGGTATCCCCCTTTCCCTTTCCCCAACTGAGTAGGTATCCCCCTTTCCCCAACTGACTATGTATCCCCCTTTCCCTTTCCCCAACTGACTAGGTATCCCCCTTTCCCTATCCCCAACTGAGTAGGTATCCCCCTTTCCTTTCCCCAACTGACTAGGTATCCCCCTTCCCTTTCCCCAACTGAGTAGGTATCCCACTTTCCCCAACTGACTAGGTATCCCCCTTTCCCTTTCCCCAACTGAGTAGGTACCCCCCTTTCCCCAACTGAGTAGGTACCCCCCTTTCCTTTTCCCCAAATGAGTAGGTATTCCCCTTTCCCCAACTGACTAGGTATCCCCCTTTCCATTTCCCCAACTGAGTAGGTATCCCCCTTTCCCCAACTGACTAGGTATCGACCTTTCCCTTTCCCCAACTGAGTAGGTATCCCCCTTTCCTTTCCCCAACTGACTAGTTATCCCCCTATCCCTTTCCCCAACTGACTAGGTATCCCCCTTTCCCTTTCCCCAACTGAGTAGGTATCCCCCTTTCCCCAACTGACTAGTTATCCCCCTTTCCCTTTCCCCAACTGACTAGGTATCCCCTTTTCCCCAACTGACTAGGTATCCCCCTTTCCCCAACTGACTAGGTATCCCCCTTTCCCCAACTGACTAGGTATCCCCCTATCCCTTTCCCCAACTGACTAGGTATCCCCTTTCCCCAACTGACTAGGTATTCCCTTTTCCCTTTCCCCAACTGACTAGGTATCCCCCTTTCCCTTTCCCCAACTGACTAGGTATCCCCATTTCTCCAACTGACTAGGTATCCCCCTTTACCCTTCCCCAACTGAGTAGGTATCCCCCTTTCCCCAACTGACTAGGTATCGACCTTTCCCTTTCCCCAACTGAGTAGGTATCCCCCTTTCCCCAACTGACTAGGTATCGACCTTTCCCTTTCCCCAACTGAGTAGGTATCCCCCTTTCCTTTCCCCAACTGACTAGTTATCCCCCTATCCCTTTCCCCAACTGACTAGGTATCCCCCTTTCCCTTTCCCCAACTGAGTAGGTATCCCCCTTTCCCCAACTGACTAGTTATCCCCCTTTCCCTTTCCCCAACTGACTAGGTATCCCCTTTTCCCCAACTGACTAGGTATCCCCCTTTCCCCAACTGACTAGGTATCCCCCTTTCCCCAACTGACTAGGTATCCCCCTATCCCTTTCCCCAACTGACTAGGTATCCCCTTTCCCCAACTGACTAGGTATCCCCCTTTCCCTTTCCCCAACTGACTAGGTATCCCCCTTTCCCTTTCCCCAACTGACTAGGTATCCCCATTTCTCCAACTGACTAGGTATCCCCCTTTACCCTTCCCCAACTGAGTAGGTATCCCCCTTTCCCCAACTGACTAGGTATCGACCTTTCCCTTTCCCCAACTGAGTAGGTATCCCCCTTTCCTTTCCCCAACTGACTAGTTATCCCCCTATCCCTTTCCCCAACTGACTAGGTATCCCCCTTTCCCTTTCCCCAACTGAGTAGGTATCCCCCTTTCCCCAACTGACTAGTTATCCCCCTTTCCCTTTCCCCAACTGACTAGGTATCCCCTTTTCCCCAACTGACTAGGTATCCCCCTTTCCCCAACTGACTAGGTATCCCCCTTTCCCCAACTGACTAGGTATCCCCCTATCCCTTTCCCCAACTGACTAGGTATCCCCTTTCCCCAACTGACTAGGTATCCCCCTTTCCCTTTCCCCAACTGACTAGGTATCCCCCTTTCCCTTTCCCCAACTGACTAGGTATCCCCATTTCTCCAACTGACTAGGTATCCCCCTTTACCCTTCCCCAACTGAGTAGGTATCCCCCTTTCCCTTTCCCCAACTGAGTAGGTATCCCCATTTCCCCAACTGACTAGGTATCCCCCTTTCCCCTTCCCCAACTGACAAGGTATCCCCCTTTCCCTTTCCCCAACTGAATAGGTATCCCCCTTTCCCCTTTCCCCAAATGAGTAGGTATCCCCCTTTCCCTTTCCCCAGCTGACTAGGTATCCCCTTTCCCTTTCCCCAACTGACTAGGTATCCCCCTTCCCTTTCCCCAGCTGACTAGGTATCCCCCTTTCCCTTTCCCCAACTGACTAGGTATCCCCCTTTCCCCAACTGAGTAGGTATCCCCCTTTCCCCTCCCCCTTTCCCCTTTCCCCAACTAAGTAGGTACCCCCTTTCCCTTTCCCCAGCTGACTAGGTATCCCCTTTCCCTTTCCCCAACTGACTAGGTATCCCCTTTCCCTTTCCCCAACTGACTAGGTATCCCCTTTCCCTTTCCCCAACTGACTAGGTGTCCCCCTTCCCTTTCCCAAACTGAGTAGGTATCCCCCTTTCCCCAACTGACTAGGTATCCCCCTTTCCCTTTCCCCAACTGAGTAGGTATCCCCCTTTCCCCAACTGACTAGGTATCGCCCTTTCCCTTTCCCCAACTGAGTAGGTATCCCCCTTTCCCCAACTGACTAGGTATCCCCCTTTCCCTTTCCCCAACTGAGTAGGTATCCCCCTTTCCCCTTTCCCCAACTGAGTAGGTATCCCATTTCCCCAACTTAGTAGGTACCCCCTTTCCCTTTCCCAACTGACTAGGTATCCCCCTTTCCCCAACTGACTAGGTACCCCCTTTCCCCAACTGACTAGGTATCACCTTTCCCCAACTGACTCGGTATCCCCTTTACCCAACTGAGTAGGTATCCCCTTTCCCCAACTGAGCAGGTATCCCCTTTCCCCAACTGACTAGGAATCCTCTTTCCCCAACTGACTAGGTCCCCTTTCCCCAACTGACTAGGTATCCCCTTTCCGCTACTGGGTAGGTATCCCCTTTCCCCAACTGAGTAGGTATCTCCTTTCCCAAACTAACTAGGTATCCCCTTTCCCAAACTGACTAGGTATCCCCCTTTCCCCAACTGAGTAGGTATCCCCCTTTCCCCAACTGAGTAGGTATTCCCTTTCCCTTTCCTCAACTGACTAGGTATCCCCCTTTCTGTTGGACAACTGACAAGGTATCCCCCTTTCTGTTCTACAACTGACTAGGTATCCCCTTTCCCTTTCCCCAACTGACTAAGTATCCCCCTTTCCCTTTCCCCAACTGACTAGGTATCCCCCTTTCCCCAACTGAGTAGGTATCCCCCTTTCCCCAACTGACTAGGTATCCCCCTTTCCCCAGCTGAGTAGATATCCCCCTTTCCCCAACTGACTGGGTATCCCCCTTTCCCTTTCCCCAACTGAGTAGGTACCCCCTTTCCCTTTCCCCAACTGAGTAGGTACCCCCTTTCCCTTTCCCCAGCTGAGTAGGTATCCCCCTTTCCCCAACTGACTGGGTATCCCCCTTTCCCTTTCCCCAACTGAGTAGGTATCCCCCTTTCCCCAACTGAGTAGGTATCCCCCTTTCCCTTTCCCGAACTGACTAGGTATCCCCCTTTCCCCAACTGACTAGGTATCCCCCTTTCCCTTTCCCCAACTGACTAGGTATCCCCCTTTCCCCAACTGAGTAGGTATCCCCCTTTCCCCAACTGACTGGGTATCCCCCTGTCCCTTTCCCCAACTGAGTAGGTATCCCCCTTTCCCCAACTGAGTAGGTATCCCCCTTTCCCTTTCCCCAACTGACTAGGTATCCCCCTTTCCCGAACTGAGTAGGTACCCCCTTTCCCTTTCCCCAACTGACCAGGTATCCCCCTTTCCCTTTCCCAAACTGAGTAGGTATCCCCCTTTCCCTTTCCCCAACTGACTAGGTATCCCCCTTTCCCCAACGGAGTAGGTATCCCCCTTTCCCTTTCCCCAACTGACTAGGTATCCCCTTTCCTTTCCCCAACTGACTAGGTATCCCCCTTTCCCTTTCCCCAACTGAGTAGGTATCCCCCTTTCCCCAACTGAGTAGGTATCCCCCTTTCCCATTCCCCAACTGACTAGGTATCCCCTTTCCTTTCCCCAACTGACTAGGTATCCCCCTTTCCCTTTCCCCAACTGAGTAGGTATCCCCCTTTCCCCAACTGAGTAGGTATCCCTCTTTCCCTTTCCCCAACTGAGTAGGTACCCCCTTTCCCTTTCCCCAACTGACTAGGTATCCCCCTTTCTGTTGGACAACTGACAAGGTATCCCCCTTTCTGTTCTACAACTGACTAGGTATCCCCTTTCCCTTTCCCCAACTGACTAAGTATCCCCCTTTCCCTTTCCCCAACTGAGTAGGTATCCCCCTTTCCCCAACTGACTAGGTATCCCCCTTTCCCTTTCCCCAACTGAGTAGGTACCCCCTTTCCCTTTCCCCAACTGACTAGGTATCCCAATTTCCTTTTCCCCAAATGAGTAGGTATCCCCCTTTCCCGAACTGACTAGGTATCCCCCTTTCCCTTTCCCCAACTGAGTAGGTATCCCCCTTTCCCCAACTGACTAGGTATCCACCTTTCCCTTTCCCAATCTGAGTAGGTATCCCCCTTTCTCCAACTGACTAGGTATCCCCCTTCCCCTTTCCCCAACTGAGTAGGTATCCCCCTTTCCCCAACTGACTAGGTATCCCCCTTTCCCTTTCCCCAACTGACTAGGTATCCCCCTTTCCCCAACTGACTAGGTATCCACCTTTCCCTTTCCCAATCTGAGTAGGTATCCCCCTTTCTCCAACTGACTAGGTATCCCCCTTCCCCTTTCCCCAACTGAGTAGGTATCCCCCTTTCCCCAACTGACTAGGTATCCCCCTTTCCCTTTCCCCAACTGACTAGGTATCCCCCTTTCCCTTTCCCCAACTGACTAGGTATCCCCCTTTCCCCAACTGACTAGGTATCCCCCTTTCCCTTTCCCCAACTGACTAGGTATCCCCCTTTCCCCAACTGACTAGGTATCCCCCTTTCCCCAACTGACTAGGTATCCCCTTTCCCCAACTGACTAGGTATCCCCCTTTCCCTTTCCCCAACTGACTAGGTATCCCCCTTTCCCCAACTGACTAGTTACCCCCTTTCCCCAACTGACTAGGTATCCCCTTTCCCCAACTGACTCGGTATCCCCTTTCCCCATCTGAGTAGGTATCACCTTTCCCCATCTGAGTAGGTATCCCCTTTCCCCAACTGAGTAGGTATCCCCTTTCCCCAACTGACTAGGTATCCCCTTTCCCCAACTGACTAGGTATCCCCTTTCCGCTACTGAGTAGGTATCCCCTTTTCCCAACTGAGTAGGTATATCATTTCCCCAACTGACTAGGTATCCCCTTTCCCCAACTGACTAGGTATCCCCCTTTCCCCAACTGACTAGGTATCCCCTTTCCCCAACTGACTAGGTATCCCCTTTCCCCAACTGACTAGGTATCCCCTTTCCCCAACTGACTAGGTATCCCCTTTCCCCAACTGACTAGGTATCCCCTTTCCCCAACTGAGTAGGTATCCCCCTTTCCCCAACTGACTAGGTATCCCCCTTTCCCTTTCCCCAACTGAGTAGGTATCCCCCTTTCCCTTTCCCCAACTGAGTAGGTATCCCCTTTCCCCAACTGACTAGGTATCCCCCTTTCCCCAACTGACTAGGTATCCCTCTTTCACTTTCCCCAACTGAGTAGGTATCCCCCTTTCCCCAACTGACTATGTATCCCCCTTTCCCTTTCCCCAACTGAGTAGGTATCCCCCTTTCCCCAACTGAGTAGGTATCCCCCTTTCCCATTCCCCAACTGACTAGGTATCCCCTTTCCTTTCCCCAACTGACTAGGTATCCCCCTTTCCCTTTCCCCAACTGAGTAGGTATCCCCCTTTCCCCAACTGACTAGGTATCCCCCTTTCCCTTTCCCCAACTGAGTAGGTATCCCCCTTTCCCCAACTGAGTAGGTATCCCCCTTTCCCTTTCCCCAACTGAGTAGGTACCCCCTTTCCCTTTCCCCAACTGACTAGGTATCCCCCTTTCTGTTGGACAACTGACAAGGTATCCCCCTTTCTGTTCTACAACTGACTAGGTATCCCCTTTCCCTTTCCCCAACTGACTAAGTATCCCCCTTTCCCTTTCCCCAACTGAGTAGGTATCCCCCTTTCCCCAACTGACTAGGTATCCCCCTTTCCCTTTCCCCAACTGAGTAGGTACCCCCTTTCCCTTTCCCCAACTGACTAGGTATCCCAATTTCCTTTTCCCCAAATGAGTAGGTATCCCCCTTTCCCGAACTGACTAGGTATCCCCCTTTCCCTTTCCCCAACTGAGTAGGTATCCCCCTTTCCCCAACTGACTAGGTATCCACCTTTCCCTTTCCCAATCTGAGTAGGTATCCCCCTTTCTCCAACTGACTAGGTATCCCCCTTCCCCTTTCCCCAACTGACTAGGTATCCCCCTTTCCCTTTCCCCAACTGACTAGGTATCCCCCTTTCCCTTTCCCCAACTGACTAGGTATCCCCCTTTCCCTTTCCCCAACTGACTAGGTATCGACCTTTCCCTTTCCCCAACTGAGTAGGTATCCCCCTTTCCTTTCCCCAACTGACTAGTTATCCCCCTATCCCTTTCCCCAACTGACTAGGTATCCCCCTTTCCCTTTCCCCAACTGAGTAGGTATCCCCCTTTCCCCAACTGACTAGTTATCCCCCTTTCCCTTTCCCCAACTGACTAGGTATCCCCTTTTCCCCAACTGACTAGGTATCCCCCTTTCCCCAACTGACTAGGTATCCCCCTTTCCCCAACTGACTAGGTATCCCCCTATCCCTTTCCCCAACTGACTAGGTATCCCCTTTCCCCAACTGACTAGGTATCCCCCTTTCCCTTTCCCCAACTGAGTAGGTATCCCCCTTTCCCTTTCCCCAACTGACTAGGTATCCCCATTTCTCCAACTGACTAGGTATCCCCCTTTACCCTTCCCCAACTGAGTAGGTATCCCCCTTTCCCTTTCCCCAACTGAGTAGGTATCCCCATTTCCCCAACTGACTAGGTATCCCCCTTTCCCCTTCCCCAACTGACTAGGTATCCCCCTTTCCCTTTCCCCAACTGAATAGGTATCCCCCTTTCCCCTTTCCCCAAATGAGTAGGTATCCCCCTTTCCCTTTCCCCAGCTGACTAGGTATCCCCTTTCCCTTTCCCCAACTGACTAGGTATCCCCCTTCCCTTTCCCCAGCTGACTAGGTATCCCCCTTTCCCTTTCCCCAACTGACTAGGTATCCCCCTTTCCCCAACTGAGTAGGTATCCCCCTTTCCCCTCCCCCTTTCCCCTTTCCCCAACTAAGTAGGTACCCCCTTTCCCTTTCCCCAGCTGACTAGGTATCCCCTTTCCCTTTCCCCAACTGACTAGGTATCCCCTTTCCCTTTCCCCAACTGACTAGGTATCCCCTTTCCCTTTCCCCAACTGACTAGGTGTCCCCCTTCCCTTTCCCCAACTGAGTAGGTATCCCCCTTTCCCCAACTGACTAGGTATCCCCCTTTCCCTTTCCTCAACTGAGTAGGTATCCCCCTTTCCCCAACTGACTAGGTATCGCCCTTTCCCTTTCCCCAACTGAGTAGGTATCCCCCTTTCCCCAACTGACTAGGTATCCCCCTTTCCCTTTCCCCAACTGAGTAGGTATCCCCCTTTCCCCTTTCCCCAACTGAGTAGGTATCCCATTTCCCCAACTTAGTAGGTACCCCCTTTCCCTTTCCCAACTGACTAGGTATCCCCCTTTCCCCAACTGACTAGGTACCCCCTTTCCCCAACTGACAAGGTATCCCCTTTCTGTTCTACAACTGACTAGGTATCCCCTTTCCCTTTCCCCAACTGACTAAGTATCCCCCTTTCCCTTTCCCCAACTGACTAGGTATCCCCCTTTCCCTTTCCCCAACTGAGTAGGTACCCCCTTTCCCTTTCCCCAACTGACTAGGTATCCCAATTTCCTTTTCCCCAAATGAGTAGGTATCCCCCTTTCCCGATCTGACTAGGTATCCCCCTTTCCCTTTCCCCAACTGAGTAGGTATCCCCCTTTCCCCAACTGACTAGGTATCCACCTTTCCCTTTCCCAATCTGAGTAGGTATCCCCCTTTCTCCAACTGACTAGGTATCCCCCTTCCCCTTTCCCCAACTGAGTAGGTATCCCCCTTTCCCCAACTGACTAGGTATCCCCCTTTCCCTTTCCCCAACTGACTAGGTATCCCCCTTTCCCTTTCCCCAACTGACTAGGTATCCCCCTTTCCCCAACTGACTAGGTATCCCCCTTTCCCTTTCCCCAACTGACTAGGTATCCCCCTTTCCCCAACTGACTAGGTATCCCCCTTTCCCCAACTGACTAGGTATCCCCTTTCCCCAACTGACTAGGTATCCCCCTTTCCCTTTCCCCAACTGACTAGGTATCCCCCTTTCCCCAACTGACTAGGTACCCCCTTTCCCCAACTGACTAGGTATCCCCTTTCCCCAACTGACTCGGTATCCCCTTTCCCCATCTGAGTAGGTATCACCTTTCCCCATCTGAGTAGGTATCCCCTTTCCCCAACTGAGTAGGTATCCCCTTTCCCCAACTGACTAGGTATCCCCTTTCCCCAACTGACTAGGTATCCCCTTTCCGCTACTGAGTAGGTATCCCCTTTTCCCAACTGAGTAGGTATATCCTTTCCCCAACTGACTAGGTATCCCCTTTCCCCAACTGACTAGGTATCCCCCTTTCCCCAACTGACTAGGTATCCCCTTTCCCCAACTGACTAGGTATCCCCTTTCCCCAACTGACTAGGTATCCCCTTTCCCCAACTGACTAGGTATCCCCTTTCCCCAACTGACTAGGTATCCCCTTTCCCCAACTGAGTAGGTATCCCCCTTTCCCCAACTGACTAGGTATCCCCCTTTCCCTTTCCCCAACTGAGTAGGTATCCCCCTTTCCCTTTCCCCAACTGAGTAGGTATCCCCCTTTCCCTTTCCCCAACTGACTAGGTATCCCCCTTTCCCTTTCCCCAACTGACTAGGTATCCCCCTTCCCTTTCCCCAACTGAGTAGGTATCCCCCTTTCCCCAACTGACTAGGTATCCCCCTTTCCCCAACTGACTAGGTATCCCTCTTTCACTTTCCCCAACTGAGTAGGTATCCCCCTTTCCCCAACTGACTAGGTATCCCCCTTTCCCTTTCCCCAACTGAGTAGGTATCCCCCTTTCCCCAACTGAGTAGGTATCCCCCTCTCCCTTTCCCCAACTGAGTAGGTACCCCCTTTCCCTTTCCCCAACTGACTAGGTATCCCCCTTTCTGTTGGACAACTGACAAGGTATCCCCCTTTCTGTTCTACAACTGACTAGGTATCCCCTTTCCCTTTCCCCAACTGACTAAGTATCCCCCTTTCCCTTTCCCCAACTGAGTAGGTATCCCCCTTTCCCCAACTGACTAGGTATCCCCCTTTCCCTTTCCCCAACTGAGTAGGTACCCCCTTTCCCTTTCCCCAACTGACTAGGTATCCCAATTTCCTTTTCCCCAAATGAGTAGGTATCCCCCTTTCCCGAACTGACTAGGTATCCCCCTTTCCCTTTCCCCAACTGAGTAGGTATCCCCCTTTCCCCAACTGACTAGGTATCCACCTTTCCCTTTCCCAATCTGAGTAGGTATCCCCCTTTCTCCAACTGACTAGGTATCCCCCTTCCCCTTTCCCCAACTGACTAGGTATCCCCCTTTCCCTTTCCCCAACTGACTAGGTATCCCCCTTTCCCTTTCCCCAACTGACTAGGTATCCCCCTTTCCCTTTCCCCAACTGACTAGGTATCGACCTTTCCCTTTCCCCAACTGAGTAGGTATCCCCCTTTCCTTTCCCCAACTGACTAGTTATCCCCCTATCCCTTTCCCCAACTGACTAGGTATCCCCCTTTCACTTTCCCCAACTGAGTAGGTATCCCCCTTTCCCCAACTGACTAGTTATCCCCCTTTCCCTTTCCCCAACTGACTAGGTATCCCCTTTTCCCCAACTGACTAGGTATCCCCCTTTCCCCAACTGACTAGGTATCCCCCTTTCCCCAACTGACTAGGTATCCCCCTATCCCTTTCCCCAACTGACTAGGTATCCCCTTTCCCCAACTGACTAGGTATCCCCCTTTCCCTTTCCCCAACTGACTAGGTATCCCCCTTTCCCTTTCCCCAACTGACTAGGTATCCCCATTTCTCCAACTGACTAGGTATCCCCCTTTACCCTTCCCCAACTGAGTAGGTATCCCCCTTTCCCTTTCCCCAACTGAGTAGGTATCCCCATTTCCCCAACTGACTAGGTATCCCCCTTTCCCCTTCCCCAACTGACTAGGTATCCCCCTTTCCCTTTCCCCAACTGAATAGGTATCCCCCTTTCCCCTTTCCCCAAATGAGTAGGTATCCCCCTTTCCCTTTCCCCAGCTGACTAGGTATCCCCTTTCCCTTTCCCCAACTGACTAGGTATCCCCCTTCCCTTTCCCCAGCTGACTAGGTATCCCCCTTTCCCTTTCCCCAACTGACTAGGTATCCCCCTTTCCCCAACTGAGTAGGTATCCCCCTTTCCCCTCCCCCTTTCCCCTTTCCCCAACTAAGTAGGTACCCCCTTTCCCTTTCCCCAGCTGACTAGGTATCCCCTTTCCCTTTCCCCAACTGACTAGGTATCCCCTTTCCCTTTCCCCAACTGACTAGGTATCCCCTTTCCCTTTCCCCAACTGACTAGGTGTCCCCCTTCCCTTTCCCCAACTGAGTAGGTATCCCCCTTTCCCCAACTGACTAGGTATCCCCCTTTCCCTTTCCCCAACTGAGTAGGTATCCCCCTTTCCCCAACTGACTAGGTATCGCCCTTTCCCTTTCCCCAACTGACTAGGTATCCCCCTTTCCCTTTCCCCAACTGACTAGGTATCCCCTTTCCCCAACTGACTAGGTATCCCCTTTCCGCTACTGAGTAGGTATCCCCTTTTCCCAACTGAGTAGGTATATCCTTTCCCCAACTGACTAGGTATCCCCTTTCCCCAACTGACTAGGTATCCCCCTTTCCCCAACTGACTAGGTATCCCCTTTCCCCAACTGACTAGGTATCCCCTTTCCCCAACTGACTAGGTATCCCCTTTCCCCAACTGACTAGGTATCCCCTTTCCCCAACTGACTAGGTATCCCCTTTCCCCAACTGAGTAGGTATCCCCCTTTCCCCAACTGACTAGGTATCCCCCTTTCCCTTTCCCCAACTGAGTAGGTATCCCCCTTTCCCTTTCCCCAACTGAGTAGGTATCCCCCTTTCCCTTTCCCCAACTGACTAGGTATCCCCCTTTCCCTTTCCCCAACTGACTAGGTATCCCCCTTCCCTTTCCCCAACTGAGTAGGTATCCCCCTTTCCCCAACTGACTAGGTATCCCCCTTTCCCCAACTGACTAGGTATCCCTCTTTCACTTTCCCCAACTGAGTAGGTATCCCCCTTTCCCCAACTGACTAGGTATCCCCCTTTCCCTTTCCCCAACTGAGTAGGTATCCCCCTTTCCCCAACTGAGTAGGTATCCCCCTTTCCCATTCCCCAACTGACTAGGTATCCCCTTTCCTTTCCCCAACTGACTAGGTATCCCCCTTTCCCTTTCCCCAACTGAGTAGGTATCCCCCTTTCCCCAACTGACTAGGTATCCCCCTTTCCCTTTCCCCAACTGAGTAGGTATCCCCCTTTCCCCAACTGAGTTGGGTTCCCCCCTCTCCCTTTCCCCAACTGAGTAGGTACCCCCTTTCCCTTTCCCCAACTGACTAGGTATCCCCCTTTCTGTTGGACAACTGACAAGGTATCCCCCTTTCTGTTCTACAACTGACTAGGTATCCCCTTTCCCTTTCCCCAACTGACTAAGTATCCCCCTTTCCCTTTCCCCAACTGAGTAGGTATCCCCCTTTCCCCAACTGACTAGGTATCCCCCTTTCCCTTTCCCCAACTGAGTAGGTACCCCCTTTCCCTTTCCCCAACTGACTAGGTATCCCAATTTCCTTTTCCCCAAATGAGTAGGTATCCCCCTTTCCCGAACTGACTAGGTATCCCCCTTTCCCTTTCCCCAACTGAGTAGGTATCCCCCTTTCCCCAACTGACTAGGTATCCACCTTTCCCTTTCCCAATCTGAGTAGGTATCCCCCTTTCTCCAACTGACTAGGTATCCCCCTTCCCCTTTCCCCAACTGACTAGGTATCCCCCTTTCCCTTTCCCCAACTGACTAGGTATCCCCCTTTCCCTTTCCCCAACTGACTAGGTATCCCCCTTTCCCTTTCCCCAACTGACTAGGTATCGACCTTTCCCTTTCCCCAACTGAGTAGGTATCCCCCTTTCCTTTCCCCAACTGACTAGTTATCCCCCTATCCCTTTCCCCAACTGACTAGGTATCCCCCTTTCCCTTTCCCCAACTGAGTAGGTATCCCCCTTTCCCCAACTGACTAGTTATCCCCCTTTCCCTTTCCCCAACTGACTAGGTATCCCCTTTTCCCCAACTGACTAGGTATCCCCCTTTCCCCAACTGACTAGGTATCCCCCTTTCCCCAACTGACTAGGTATCCCCCTATCCCTTTCCCCAACTGACTAGGTATCCCCTTTCCCCAACTGACTAGGTATCCCCCTTTCCCTTTCCCCAACTGACTAGGTATCCCCATTTCTCCAACTGACTAGGTATCCCCCTTTACCCTTCCCCAACTGACTAGGTATCCCCCTTTCCCCAGCTGAGTAGATATCCCCCTTTCCCCAACTGACTGGGTATCCCCCTTTCCCTTTCCCCAACTGAGTAGGTACCCCCTTTCCCTTTCCCCAACTGAGTAGGTACCCCCTTTCCCTTTCCCCAGCTGAGTAGGTATCCCCCTTTCCCCAACTGACTGGGTATCCCCCTTTCCCTTTCCCCAACTGAGTAGGTATCCCCCTTTCCCCAACTGAGTAGGTATCCCCCTTTCCCTTTCCCGAACTGACTAGGTATCCCCCTTTCCCCAACTGACTAGGTATCCCCCTTTCCCTTTCCCCAACTGACTAGGTATCCCCCTTTCCCCAACTGAGTAGGTATCCCCCTTTCCCCAACTGACTGGGTATCCCCCTGTCCCTTTCCCCAACTGAGTAGGTATCCCCCTTTCCCCAACTGAGTAGGTATCCCCCTTTCCCTTTCCCCAACTGACTAGGTATCCCCCTTTCCCGAACTGAGTAGGTACCCCCTTTCCCTTTCCCCAACTGACCAGGTATCCCCCTTTCCCTTTCCCAAACTGAGTAGGTATCCCCCTTTCCCTTTCCCCAACTGACTAGGTATCCCCCTTTCCCCAACGGAGTAGGTATCCCCCTTTCCCTTTCCCCAACTGACTAGGTATCCCCTTTCCTTTCCCCAACTGACTAGGTATCCCCCTTTCCCTTTCCCCAACTGAGTAGGTATCCCCCTTTCCCCAACTGAGTAGGTATCCCCCTTTCCCATTCCCCAACTGACTAGGTATCCCCTTTCCTTTCCCCAACTGACTAGGTATCCCCCTTTCCCTTTCCCCAACTGAGTAGGTATCCCCCTTTCCCCAACTGAGTAGGTATCCCTCTTTCCCTTTCCCCAACTGAGTAGGTACCCCCTTTCCCTTTCCCCAACTGACTAGGTATCCCCCTTTCTGTTGGACAACTGACAAGGTATCCCCCTTTCTGTTCTACAACTGACTAGGTATCCCCTTTCCCTTTCCCCAACTGACTAAGTATCCCCCTTTCCCTTTCCCCAACTGAGTAGGTATCCCCCTTTCCCCAACTGACTAGGTATCCCCCTTTCCCTTTCCCCAACTGAGTAGGTACCCCCTTTCCCTTTCCCCAACTGACTAGGTATCCCAATTTCCTTTTCCCCAAATGAGTAGGTATCCCCCTTTCCCGAACTGACTAGGTATCCCCCTTTCCCTTTCCCCAACTGAGTAGGTATCCCCCTTTCCCCAACTGACTAGGTATCCACCTTTCCCTTTCCCAATCTGAGTAGGTATCCCCCTTTCTCCAACTGACTAGGTATCCCCCTTCCCCTTTCCCCAACTGAGTAGGTATCCCCCTTTCCCCAACTGACTAGGTATCCCCCTTTCCCTTTCCCCAACTGACTAGGTATCCCCCTTTCCCCAACTGACTAGGTATCCACCTTTCCCTTTCCCAATCTGAGTAGGTATCCCCCTTTCTCCAACTGACTAGGTATCCCCCTTCCCCTTTCCCCAACTGAGTAGGTATCCCCCTTTCCCCAACTGACTAGGTATCCCCCTTTCCCTTTCCCCAACTGACTAGGTATCCCCCTTTCCCTTTCCCCAACTGACTAGGTATCCCCCTTTCCCTTTCCCCAACTGACTAGGTATCCCCCTTTCCCCAACTGACTAGGTATCCCCCTTTCCCCAACTGACTAGGTATCCCCTTTCCCCAACTGACTAGGTATCCCCCTTTCCCTTTCCCCAACTGACTAGGTATCCCCCTTTCCCCAACTGACTAGTTACCCCCTTTCCCCAACTGACTAGGTATCCCCTTTCCCCAACTGACTCGGTATCCCCTTTCCCCATCTGAGTAGGTATCACCTTTCCCCATCTGAGTAGGTATCCCCTTTCCCCAACTGAGTAGGTATCCCCTTTCCCCAACTGACTAGGTATCCCCTTTCCCCAACTGACTAGGTATCCCCTTTCCGCTACTGAGTAGGTATCCCCTTTTCCCAACTGAGTAGGTATATCATTTCCCCAACTGACTAGGTATCCCCTTTCCCCAACTGACTAGGTATCCCCCTTTACCCAACTGACTAGGTATCCCCTTTCCCCAACTGACTAGGTATCCCCTTTCCCCAACTGACTAGGTATCCCCTTTCCCCAACTGACTAGGTATCCCCTTTCCCCAACTGACTAGGTATCCCCTTTCCCCAACTGAGTAGGTATCCCCCTTTCCCCAACTGACTAGGTATCCCCCTTTCCCTTTCCCCAACTGAGTAGGTATCCCCCTTTCCCTTTCCCCAACTGAGTAGGTATCCCCCTTTCCCTTTCCCCAACTGACTAGGTATCCCCCTTTCCCTTTCCCCAACTGACTAGGTATCCCCCTTCCCTTTCCCCAACTGAGTAGGTATCCCCTTTCCCCAACTGACTAGGTATCCCCCTTTCCCCAACTGACTAGGTATCCCTCTTTCACTTTCCCCAACTGAGTAGGTATCCCCCTTTCCCCAACTGACTATGTATCCCCCTTTCCCTTTCCCCAACTGAGTAGGTATCCCCCTTTCCCCAACTGAGTAGGTATCCCCCTTTCCCATTCCCCAACTGACTAGGTATCCCCTTTCCTTTCCCCAACTGACTAGGTATCCCCCTTTCCCTTTCCCCAACTGAGTAGGTATCCCCCTTTCCCCAACTGACTAGGTATCCCCCTTTCCCTTTCCCCAACTGAGTAGGTATCCCCCTTTCCCCAACTGAGTAGGTATCCCCCTTTCCCTTTCCCCAACTGAGTAGGTACCCCCTTTCCCTTTCCCCAACTGACTAGGTATCCCCCTTTCTGTTGGACAACTGACAAGGTATCCCCCTTTCTGTTCTACAACTGACTAGGTATCCCCTTTCCCTTTCCCCAACTGACTAAGTATCCCCCTTTCCCTTTCCCCAACTGAGTAGGTATCCCCCTTTCCCCAACTGACTAGGTATCCCCCTTTCCCTTTCCCCAACTGAGTAGGTACCCCCTTTCCCTTTCCCCAACTGACTAGGTATCCCAATTTCCTTTTCCCCAAATGAGTAGGTATCCCCCTTTCCCGAACTGACTAGGTATCCCCCTTTCCCTTTCCCCAACTGAGTAGGTATCCCCCTTTCCCCAACTGACTAGGTATCCACCTTTCCCTTTCCCAATCTGAGTAGGTATCCCCCTTTCTCCAACTGACTAGGTATCCCCCTTCCCCTTTCCCCAACTGACTAGGTATCCCCCTTTCCCTTTCCCCAACTGACTAGGTATCGACCTTTCCCTTTCCCCAACTGAGTAGGTATCCCCCTTTCCTTTCCCCAACTGACTAGTTATCCCCCTATCCCTTTCCCCAACTGACTAGGTATCCCCCTTTCCCTTTCCCCAACTGAGTAGGTATCCCCCTTTCCCCAACTGACTAGTTATCCCCCTTTCCCTTTCCCCAACTGACTAGGTATCCCCTTTTCCCCAACTGACTAGGTATCCCCCTTTCCCCAACTGACTAGGTATCCCCCTTTCCCCAACTGACTAGGTATCCCCCTATCCCTTTCCCCAACTGACTAGGTATCCCCTTTCCCCAACTGACTAGGTATCCCCCTTTCCCTTTCCCCAACTGAGTAGGTATCCCCCTTTCCCTTTCCCCAACTGACTAGGTATCCCCATTTCTCCAACTGACTAGGTATCCCCCTTTACCCTTCCCCAACTGAGTAGGTATCCCCCTTTCCCTTTCCCCAACTGAGTAGGTATCCCCATTTCCCCAACTGACTAGGTATCCCCCTTTCCCCTTCCCCAACTGACTAGGTATCCCCCTTTCCCTTTCCCCAACTGAATAGGTATCCCCCTTTCCCCTTTCCCCAAATGAGTAGGTATCCCCCTTTCCCTTTCCCCAGCTGACTAGGTATCCCCTTTCCCTTTCCCCAACTGACTAGGTATCCCCCTTCCCTTTCCCCAGCTGACTAGGTATCCCCCTTTCCCTTTCCCCAACTGACTAGGTATCCCCCTTTCCCCAACTGAGTAGGTATCCCCCTTTCCCCTCCCCCTTTCCCCTTTCCCCAACTAAGTAGGTACCCCCTTTCCCTTTCCCCAGCTGACTAGGTATCCCCTTTCCCTTTCCCCAACTGACTAGGTATCCCCTTTCCCTTTCCCCAACTGACTAGGTATCCCCTTTCCCTTTCCCCAACTGACTAGGTGTCCCCCTTCCCTTTCCCCAACTGAGTAGGTATCCCCCTTTCCCCAACTGACTAGGTATCCCCCTTTCCCTTTCCTCAACTGAGTAGGTATCCCCCTTTCCCCAACTGACTAGGTATCGCCCTTTCCCTTTCCCCAACTGAGTAGGTATCCCCCTTTCCCCAACTGACTAGGTATCCCCCTTTCCCTTTCCCCAACTGAGTAGGTATCCCCCTTTCCCCTTTCCCCAACTGAGTAGGTATCCCATTTCCCCAACTTAGTAGGTACCCCCTTTCCCTTTCCCAACTGACTAGGTATCCCCCTTTCCCCAACTGACTAGGTACCCCCTTTCCCCAACTGACAAGGTATCCCCTTTCTGTTCTACAACTGACTAGGTATCCCCTTTCCCTTTCCCCAACTGACTAAGTATCCCCCTTTCCCTTTCCCCAACTGACTAGGTATCCCCCTTTCCCTTTCCCCAACTGAGTAGGTACCCCCTTTCCCTTTCCCCAACTGACTAGGTATCCCAATTTCCTTTTCCCCAAATGAGTAGGTATCCCCCTTTCCCGATCTGACTAGGTATCCCCCTTTCCCTTTCCCCAACTGAGTAGGTATCCCCCTTTCCCCAACTGACTAGGTATCCACCTTTCCCTTTCCCAATCTGAGTAGGTATCCCCCTTTCTCCAACTGACTAGGTATCCCCCTTCCCCTTTCCCCAACTGAGTAGGTATCCCCCTTTCCCCAACTGACTAGGTATCCCCCTTTCCCTTTCCCCAACTGACTAGGTATCCCCCTTTCCCTTTCCCCAACTGACTAGGTATCCCCCTTTCCCCAACTGACTAGGTATCCCCCTTTCCCTTTCCCCAACTGACTAGGTATCCCCCTTTCCCCAACTGACTAGGTATCCCCCTTTCCCCAACTGACTAGGTATCCCCTTTCCCCAACTGACTAGGTATCCCCCTTTCCCTTTCCCCAACTGACTAGGTATCCCCCTTTCCCCAACTGACTAGGTACCCCCTTTCCCCAACTGACTAGGTATCCCCTTTCCCCAACTGACTCGGTATCCCCTTTCCCCATCTGAGTAGGTATCACCTTTCCCCATCTGAGTAGGTATCCCCTTTCCCCAACTGAGTAGGTATCCCCTTTCCCCAACTGACTAGGTATCCCCTTTCCCCAACTGACTAGGTATCCCCTTTCCGCTACTGAGTAGGTATCCCCTTTTCCCAACTGAGTAGGTATATCCTTTCCCCAACTGACTAGGTATCCCCTTTCCCCAACTGACTAGGTATCCCCCTTTCCCCAACTGACTAGGTATCCCCTTTCCCCAACTGACTAGGTATCCCCTTTCCCCAACTGACTAGGTATCCCCTTTCCCCAACTGACTAGGTATCCCCTTTCCCCAACTGACTAGGTATCCCCTTTCCCCAACTGAGTAGGTATCCCCCTTTCCCCAACTGACTAGGTATCCCCCTTTCCCTTTCCCCAACTGAGTAGGTATCCCCCTTTCCCTTTCCCCAACTGAGTAGGTATCCCCCTTTCCCTTTCCCCAACTGACTAGGTATCCCCCTTTCCCTTTCCCCAACTGACTAGGTATCCCCCTTCCCTTTCCCCAACTGAGTAGGTATCCCCCTTTCCCCAACTGACTAGGTATCCCCCTTTCCCCAACTGACTAGGTATCCCTCTTTCACTTTCCCCAACTGAGTAGGTATCCCCCTTTCCCCAACTGACTAGGTATCCCCCTTTCCCTTTCCCCAACTGAGTAGGTATCCCCCTTTCCCCAACTGAGTAGGTATCCCCCTCTCCCTTTCCCCAACTGAGTAGGTACCCCCTTTCCCTTTCCCCAACTGACTAGGTATCCCCCTTTCTGTTGGACAACTAACAAGGTATCCCCCTTTCTGTTCTACAACTGACTAGGTATCCCCTTTCCCTTTCCCCAACTGACTAAGTATCCCCCTTTCCCTTTCCCCAACTGAGTAGGTATCCCCCTTTCCCCAACTGACTAGGTATCCCCCTTTCCCTTTCCCCAACTGAGTAGGTACCCCCTTTCCCTTTCCCCAACTGACTAGGTATCCCAATTTCCTTTTCCCCAAATGAGTAGGTATCCCCCTTTCCCGAACTGACTAGGTATCCCCCTTTCCCTTTCCCCAACTGAGTAGGTATCCCCCTTTCCCCAACTGACTAGGTATCCACCTTTCCCTTTCCCAATCTGAGTAGGTATCCCCCTTTCTCCAACTGACTAGGTATCCCCCTTCCCCTTTCCCCAACTGACTAGGTATCCCCCTTTCCCTTTCCCCAACTGACTAGGTATCCCCCTTTCCCTTTCCCCAACTGACTAGGTATCCCCCTTTCCCTTTCCCCAACTGACTAGGTATCGACCTTTCCCTTTCCCCAACTGAGTAGGTATCCCCCTTTCCTTTCCCCAACTGACTAGTTATCCCCCTATCCCTTTCCCCAACTGACTAGGTATCCCCCTTTCACTTTCCCCAACTGAGTAGGTATCCCCCTTTCCCCAACTGACTAGTTATCCCCCTTTCCCTTTCCCCAACTGACTAGGTATCCCCTTTTCCCCAACTGACTAGGTATCCCCCTTTCCCCAACTGACTAGGTATCCCCCTATCCCTTTCCCCAACTGACTAGGTATCCCCCTTTCACTTTCCCCAACTGAGTAGGTATCCCCCTTTCCCCAACTGACTAGTTATCCCCCTTTCCCTTTCCCCAACTGACTAGGTATCCCCCTTTCCCCAACTGACTAGGTATCCCCCTTTCCCCAACTGACTAGGTATCCCCCTATCCCTTTCCCCAACTGACTAGGTATCCCCTTTCCCCAACTGACTAGGTATCCCCCTTTCCCTTTCCCCAACTGACTAGGTATCCCCCTTTCCCTTTCCCCAACTGACTAGGTATCCCCATTTCTCCAACTGACTAGGTATCCCCCTTTACCCTTCCCCAACTGAGTAGGTATCCCCCTTTCCCTTTCCCCAACTGAGTAGGTATCCCCATTTCCCCAACTGACTAGGTATCCCCCTTTCCCCTTCCCCAACTGACTAGGTATCCCCCTTTCCCTTTCCCCAACTGAATAGGTATCCCCCTTTCCCCTTTCCCCAAATGAGTAGGTATCCCCCTTTCCCTTTCCCCAGCTGACTAGGTATCCCCTTTCCCTTTCCCCAACTGACTAGGTATCCCCCTTCCCTTTCCCCAGCTGACTAGGTATCCCCCTTTCCCTTTCCCCAACTGACTAGGTATCCCCCTTTCCCCAACTGAGTAGGTATCCCCCTTTCCCCTCCCCCTTTCCCCTTTCCCCAACTAAGTAGGTACCCCCTTTCCCTTTCCCCAGCTGACTAGGTATCCCCTTTCCCTTTCCCCAACTGACTAGGTATCCCCTTTCCCTTTCCCCAACTGACTAGGTATCCCCTTTCCCTTTCCCCAACTGACTAGGTGTCCCCCTTCCCTTTCCCCAACTGAGTAGGTATCCCCCTTTCCCCAACTGACTAGGTATCCCCCTTTCCCTTTCCCCAACTGAGTAGGTATCCCCCTTTCCCCAACTGACTAGGTATCGCCCTTTCCCTTTCCCCAACTGACTAGGTATCCCCCTTTCCCTTTCCCCAACTGACTAGGTATCCCCTTTCCCCAACTGACTAGGTATCCCCTTTCCGCTACTGAGTAGGTATCCCCTTTTCCCAACTGAGTAGGTATATCCTTTCCCCAACTGACTAGGTATCCCCTTTCCCCAACTGACTAGGTATCCCCCTTTCCCCAACTGACTAGGTATCCCCTTTCCCCAACTGACTAGGTATCCCCTTTCCCCAACTGACTAGGTATCCCCTTTCCCCAACTGACTAGGTATCCCCTTTCCCCAACTGACTAGGTATCCCCTTTCCCCAACTGAGTAGGTATCCCCCTTTCCCCAACTGACTAGGTATCCCCCTTTCCCTTTCCCCAACTGAGTAGGTATCCCCCTTTCCCTTTCCCCAACTGAGTAGGTATCCCCCTTTCCCTTTCCCCAACTGACTAGGTATCCCCCTTTCCCTTTCCCCAACTGACTAGGTATCCCCCTTCCCTTTCCCCAACTGAGTAGGTATCCCCCTTTCCCCAACTGACTAGGTATCCCCCTTTCCCCAACTGACTAGGTATCCCTCTTTCACTTCCCAACTGAGTAGGTATCCCCCTTTCCCCAACTGACTAGGTATCCCCCTTTCCCTTTCCCCAACTGAGTAGGTATCCCCCTTTCCCCAACTGAGTAGGTATCCCCCTTTCCCATTCCCCAACTGACTAGGTATCCCCTTTCCTTTCCCCAACTGACTAGGTATCCCCCTTTCCCTTTCCCCAACTGAGTAGGTATCCCCCTTTCCCCAACTGACTAGGTATCCCCCTTTCCCTTTCCCCAACTGAGTAGGTATCCCCCTTTCCCCAACTGAGTTGGGTTCCCCCCTCTCCCTTTCCCCAACTGAGTAGGTACCCCCTTTCCCTTTCCCCAACTGACTAGGTATCCCCCTTTCTGTTGGACAACTGACAAGGTATCCCCCTTTCTGTTCTACAACTGACTAGGTATCCCCTTTCCCTTTCCCCAACTGACTAAGTATCCCCCTTTCCCTTTCCCCAACTGAGTAGGTATCCCCCTTTCCTGACTAGGTATCCCCCTTTCCCTTTCCCCAACTGAGTAGGTACCCCCTTTCCCTTTCCCCAACTGACTAGGTATCCCAATTTCCTTTTCCCCAAATGAGTAGGTATCCCCCTTTCCCGAACTGACTAGGTATCCCCCTTTCCCTTTCCCCAACTGAGTAGGTATCCCCCTTTCCCCAACTGACTAGGTATCCACCTTTCCCTTTCCCAATCTGAGTAGGTATCCCCCTTTCTCCAACTGACTAGGTATCCCCCTTCCCCTTTCCCCAACTGACTAGGTATCCCCCTTTCCCTTTCCCCAACTGACTAGGTATCCCCCTTTCCCTTTCCCCAACTGACTAGGTATCCCCCTTTCCCTTTCCCCAACTGACTAGGTATCGACCTTTCCCTTTCCCCAACTGAGTAGGTATCCCCCTTTCCTTTCCCCAACTGACTAGTTATCCCCCTATCCCTTTCCCCAACTGACTAGGTATCCCCCTTTCCCTTTCCCCAACTGAGTAGGTATCCCCCTTTCCCCAACTGACTAGTTATCCCCCTTTCCCTTTCCCCAACTGACTAGGTATCCCCTTTTCCCCAACTGACTAGGTATCCCCCTTTCCCCAACTGACTAGGTATCCCCCTTTCCCCAACTGACTAGGTATCCCCCTATCCCTTTCCCCAACTGACTAGGTATCCCCTTTCCCCAACTGACTAGGTATCCCCCTTTCCCTTTCCCCAACTGACTAGGTATCCCCCTTTCCCTTTCCCCAACTGACTAGGTATCCCCATTTCTCCAACTGACTAGGTATCCCCCTTTACCCTTCCCCAACTGAGTAGGTATCCCCCTTTCCCTTTCCCCAACTGAGTAGGTATCCCCATTTCCCCAACTGACTAGGTATCCCCCTTTCCCCTTCCCCAACTGACTAGGTATCCCCCTTTCCCTTTCCCCAACTGAATAGGTATCCCCCTTTCCCCTTTCCCCAAATGAGTAGGTATCCCCCTTTCCCTTTCCCCAGCTGACTAGGTATCCCCTTTCCCTTTCCCCAACTGACTAGGTATCCCCCTTCCCTTTCCCCAGCTGACTAGGTATCCCCTTTCCCTTTCCCCAACTGACTAGGTATCCCCCTTTCCCCAACTGAGTAGGTATCCCCCTTTCCCCTCCCCCTTTCCCCTTTCCCCAACTAAGTAGGTACCCCCTTTCCCTTTCCCCAGCTGACTAGGTATCCCCTTTCCCTTTCCCCAACTGACTAGGTATCCCCTTTCCCTTTCCCCAACTGACTAGGTATCCCCTTTCCCTTTCCCCAACTGACTAGGTGTCCCCCTTCCCTTTCCCCAACTGAGTAGGTATCCCCCTTTCCCCAACTGACTAGGTATCCCCCTTTCCCTTTCCCCAACTGAGTAGGTATCCCCCTTTCCCCAACTGACTAGGTATCGCCCTTTCCCTTTCCCCAACTGAGTAGGTATCCCCCTTTCCCCAACTGACTAGGTATCCCCCTTTCCCTTTCCCCAACTGAGTAGGTATCCCCATTTCCCCTTTCCCCAACTGAGTAGGTATCCCATTTCCCCAACTTAGTAGGTACCCCCTTTCCCTTTCCCAACTGACTAGGTATCCCCCTTTCCCCAACTGACTAGGTACCCCCTTTCCCCAACTGACTAGGTATCCCCTTTCCCCAACTGATTCGGTATCCCCTTTACCCAACTGAGTAGGTATCCCCTTTCCCCAACTGAGCAGGTATCCCCTTTCCCCAACTGACTAGGTATCCTCTTTCCCCAACTGACTAGGTCCCCTTTCCCCAACTGACTAGGTATCCCCTTTCCGCTACTGGGTAGGTATCCCCTTTCCCCAACTGAGTAGGTATCTCCTTTCCCCGACTGACTAGGTATCCCCTTTCCCCAACTGACTAGGTATCCCCCTTTCCCCAACTGAGTAGGTATCCCCCTTTCCCCAACTGAGTAGGTATTCCCTTTCCCTTTCCTCAACTGACTAGGTATCCCCCTTTCTGTTGGACAACTGACAAGGTATCCCCCTTTCTGTTCTACAACTGACTAGGTATCCCCTTTCCCTTTCCCCAACTGACTAAGTATCCCCCTTTCCCTTTCCCCAACTGACTAGGTATCCCCCTTTCCCCAACTGAGTAGGTATCCCCCTTTCCCCAACTGACTAGGTATCCCCCTTTCCCTTTCCCCAGCTGAGTAGATATCCCCCTTTCCCCAACTGACTGGGTATCCCCCTTTCCCTTTCCCCAACTGAGTAGGTACCCCCTTTCCCTTTCCCCAACTGAGTAGGTACCCCCTTTCCCTTTCCCCAGCTGAGTAGGTATCCCCCTTTCCCCAACTGACTGGGTATCCCCCTTTCCCTTTAACAAACTGAGTAGGTATCCCCCTTTCCCCAACTGAGTAGGTATCCCCCTTTCCCTTTCCCGAACTGACTAGGTATCCCCCTTTCCCCAACTGACTAGGTATCCCCCTTTCCCTTTCCCCAACTGACTAGGTATCCCCCTTTCCCCAACTGAGTAGGTATCCCCCTTTCCCCAACTGACTGGGTATCCCCCTTTCCCTTTCCCCAACTGAGTAGGTATCCCCCTTTCCCCAACTGAGTAGGTATCCCCCTTTCCCTTTCCCCAACTGACTAGGTATCCCCCTTTCCCGAACTGAGTAGGTACCCCCTTTCCCTTTCCCGAACTGAGTAGGTATCCCCCTTTCCCTTTCCCCAACTGACTAGGTATCCCCCTTTCCCCAACTGAGTAGGTATCCCCCTTTCCCTTTCCCCAACTGACTAGGTATCCCCTTTCCTTTCCCCAACTGACTAGGTATCCCCCTTTCCCTTTCCCCAACTGAGTAGGTATCCCCCTTTCCCCAACTGAGTAGGTATCCCCCTTTCCCATTCCCCAACTGACTAGGTATCCCCTTTCCTTTCCCCAACTCACTAGGTATCCCCCTTTCCCTTTCCCCAACTGAGTAGGTATCCCCCTTTCCCCAACTGACTAGGTATCCCCCTTTCCCTTTCCCCAACTGAGTAGGTATCCCCCTTTCCCCAACTGAGTAGGTATCCCTCTTTCCCTTTCCCCAACTGAGTAGGTACCCCCTTTCCCTTTCCCCAACTGACTAGGTATCCCCCTTTCTGTTGGACAACTGACAAGGTATCCCCCTTTCTGTTCTACAACTGACTAGGTATCCCCTTTCCCTTTCCCCAACTGACTAAGTATCCCCCTTTCCCTTTCCCCAACTGAGTAGGTATCCCCCTTTCCCCAACTGACTAGGTATCCCCCTTTCCCTTTCCCCAACTGAGTAGGTACCCCCTTTCCCTTTCCCCAACTGACTAGGTATCCCAATTTCCTTTTCCCCAAATGAGTAGGTATCCCCCTTTCCCGAACTGACTAGGTATCCCCCTTTCCCTTTCCCCAACTGAGTAGGTATCCCCCTTTCCCTTTCCCCAACTGAGTAGGTATCCCCCTTTCCCTTTCCCCAACTGACTAGGTATCCCCCTTTCCCTTTCCCCAACTGACTAGGTATCCCCCTTCCCTTTCCCCAACTGAGTAGGTATCCCCCTTTCCCCAACTGACTAGGTATCCCCCTTTCCCCAACTGACTAGGTATCCCTCTTTCACTTTCCCCAACTGAGTAGGTATCCCCCTTTCCCCAACTGACTAGGTATCCCCCTTTCCCTTTCCCCAACTGAGTAGGTATCCCCCTTTCCCCAACTGAGTAGGTATCCCCCTTTCCCATTCCCCAACTGACTAGGTATCCCCTTTCCTTTCCCCAACTGACTAGGTATCCCCCTTTCCCCAACTGAGTAGGGATCCCCCTTTCCCCAACTGAGTAGGTATCCCCCTTTCCCTTTCCCCAACTGAGTAGGTATCCCCCTTTCCCTTTCCCCAACTGAGTAGGTACCCCCTTTCCCTTTCCCCAACTGACTAGGTATCCCCCTTTCTGTTGGACAACTGACAAGGTATCCCCCTTTCTGTTCTACAACTGACTAGGTATCCCCTTTCCCTTTCCCCAACTGACTAAGTATCCCCCTTTCCCTTTCCCCAACTGAGTAGGTACCCCCTTTCCCTTTCCCCAACTGACTAGGTATCCCAATTTCCTTTTCCCCAAATGAGTAGGTATCCCCCTTTCCCGAACTGACTAGGTATCCCCCTTTCCCTTTCCCCAACTGAGTAGGTATCCCCCTTTCCCCAACTGACTAGGTATCCACCTTTCCCTTTCCCAATCTGGGGAGGTATCCCCCTTTCTCCAACTGACTAGGTATCCCCCTTCCCCTTTCCCCAACTGAGTAGGTATCCCCCTTTCCCCAACTGACTAGGTATCCCCCTTTCCCTTTCCCCAACTGACTAGGTATCCCCCTTTCCCTTTCCCCAACTGACTAGGTATCCCCCTTTCCCCAACTGACTAGGTATCCCCCTTTCCCTTTCCCCAACTGACTAGGTATCCCCCTTTCCCCAAGTGACTAGGTATCCCCTTTCCCCAACTGACTAGGTATCCCCCTTTCCCTTTCCCCAACTGACTAGGTATCCCCCTTTCCCCAACTGACTAGGTACCCCCTTTCCCCAACTGACTAGGTATCCCCTTTCCCCAACTGACTCGGTATCCCCTTTCCCCATCTGAGTAGGTATCACCTTTCCCCATCTGAGTAGGTATCCCCTTTCCCCAACTGACTAGGTATCCCCTTTCCCCAACTGACTAGGTATCCCCTTTCCCCAACTGACTAGGTATCCCCTTTCCGCTACTGAGTAGGTATCCCCTTTTCCCAACTGAGTAGGTATCTCCTTTCCCCAACTGACTAGGTATCCCCTTTCCCCAACTGACTAGGTATCCCCCTTTCCCCAACTGACTAGGTATCCCCTTTCCCCAACTGACTAGGTATCCCCTTTCCCCAACTGACTAGGTATCCCCTTTCCCCAACTGACTAGATATCCCCTTTCCCCAACTGACTAGGTATCCCCTTTCCCCAACTGAGTAGGTATCCCCCTTTCCCCAACTGACTAGGTATCCCCCTTTCCCTTTCCCCAACTGACTAGGTATCCCCCTTTCCCTTTCCCCAACTGACTAGGTATCCCCCTTTCCCAAACTGACTAGGTATCCCCCTTTCCCTTTCCCCAACTGACTAGGTATCCCCCTTTCCCCATGTGACTAGGTATCCCCTTTCCCCAACTGACTAGGTATCCCCCTTTCCCTTTCCCCAACTGACTAGGTATCCCCCTTTCCCCAACTGACTAGGTACCCCCTTTCCCCAACTGACTAGGTATCCCCTTTCCCCAACTGACTCGGTATCCCCTTTCCCCATCTGAGTAGGTATCACCTTTCCCCATCTGAGTAGGTATCCCCTTTCCCCAACTGAGTAGGTATCCCCTTTCCCCAACTGACTAGGTATCCCCTTTCCCCAACTGACTAGGTATCCCCTTTCCGCTACTGAGTAGGTATCCCCTTTTCCCAACTGAGTAGGTATCTCCTTTCCCCAACTGACTAGGTATCCCCTTTCCCCAACTGACTAGGTATCCCCCTTTCCCCAACTGACTAGGTATCCCCTTTCCCCAACTGACTAGGTATCCCCTTTCCCCAACTGACTAGGTATCCCCTTTCCCCAACTGACTAGGTATCCCCTTTCCCCAACTGAGTAGGTTTCCCCCTTTCCCCAACTGACTAGGTATCCCCCTTTCCCTTTCCCCAACTGAGTAGGTATCCTCCTTTCCCTTTCCCCAACTGAGTAGGTATCCCCCTTTCCCTTTCCCCAACTGACTCGGTATCCCCCTTTCCCTTTCCCCAACTGACTAGGTATCCCCCTTCCCTTTCCCCAACTGAGTAGGTATCCCCCTTTCCCCAACTGACTAGGTATCCCCCTTTCCCCAACTGACTAGGTATCCCTCTTTCACTTTCCCCAACTGAGTAGGTATCCCCCTTTCCACAACTGACTAGCTATCCCCCTTTCCCTTTCCCCAACTGACTAGGTATCCCCTTTCCCCAACTGACTAGGTACCCCCCTTTCCCCAACTGACTAGGTATCCCCTTTCTCCAACTGACTAGGTATCCCCCTTTCCCTTTCCACAACTGACTAGGAAACCCCCTTTCCCCAACTGACTAGGTATCCCCTTTCCCCAACTGACTAGGTATCCCCTTTCCTCTTCCCCAACTGACTAGGTATCCCCCTTTCCCTTTCCCCAACTGACTCGGTATCCCCTTTTCCCAACTGACTAGGTATCCCCTTTCCCCAACTGAGTAGGTATCCCCTTTCCCCAACTGACTAGGTATCCCCTTTCCCCAACTGACTAGGTATCCCCTTTCCGCTACTGAGTAGGTATCCCCTTTCCTCTTCCCCAACTGACTAGGTATCCCCCTTTCCCTTCCCCCAACTGACTAGGTATCCCCCTTTCCCCAACTGACTCGGTATCCCCTTTTCCCAACTGACTAGGTATCCCCTTTCCCCAACTGAGTAGGTATCCCCTTTCCCCAACTGACTAGGTATCCCCTTTCCCCAACTGACTAGGTATCCCCTTTCCCCAACTGACTAGGTATCCCCTTTCCGCTACTGAGTAGGTATCCCCTTTTCCCAACTGAGTAGGTATCTCCTTTCCCCAACTGACTAGGTATCCCCTTTCCCCAACTGACTAGGTATCCCCTTTCCCCAACTGACTAGGTATCCCCCTTTCCCCAACTGACTAGGTATCCCCTTTCCCCAACTGACTAGGTATCCCCCTTTCCCCAACTGACTAGGTATCCCCCTTTCCCCTTCCCCAACTGACTAGGTATCCCCCTTTCCCTTTCCCCAACTGAGTAGGTATCCCCCTTTCCCCAACTGAGTAGGTATCCCCCTTTCCCCAACTGACTAGGTATCCCCCTTTCCCCTTCCCCAACTGACTAGGTATCCCCTTTCCCTTTCCCCAACTGAGTAGGTACCCCCTTTCCCTTTCCCCAACTGACTAGGTATCCCCCTTTCCCCAACTGACTAGGTATCCCCCTTTCCTTTTCCCCAACTGAGTAGGTATTCCCCTTTCCCCAACTGACTAGGTATCCCCCTTTCCCCAACTGACTAGGTATCCCCTTTCCCTTTCCCCAACTGAGTAGGTACCCCCTTTCCCTTTCCCCAACTGATTGGGTATCCCCCTTTCCCCAACTGACTAGGTATCCCCCTTTCCTTTTCCCCAACTGAGTAGGTATCCCCCTTTCCACAACTGACTAGGTATCCCCCTTTCCTTTTCCCCAACTGAGTAGGTATCCCCCTTTCCCCAACTGACTAGGTATCCCCCTTTCCCTTTCCCCAACTGACTAGGTATCCCCCTTTCCCCTTCCCCAACTGACTAGGTATCCCCTTTCCCTTTCCCCAACTGAGTAGGTACCCCCTTTCCCTTTCCCCAACTGACTAGGTATCCCCCTTTCCCCAACTGACTAGGTATCCCCCTTTCCTTTTCCCCAACTGAGTAGGTATTCCCCTTTCCCCAACTGACTAGGTATCCCCCTTTCCCCAACTGACTAGGTATCCCCTTTCCCTTTCCCCAACTGAGTAGGTACCCCCTTTCCCTTTCCCCAACTGACTGGGTATCCCCCTTTCCCCAACTGACTAGGTATCCCCCTTTCCTTTTCCCCAACTGAGTAGGTATCCCCCTTTCCACAACTGACTAGGTATCCCCCTTTCCTTTTCCCCAACTGAGTAGGTATCCCCCTTTCCCCAACTGACTAGGTATCCCCCTTTCCCTTTCCCCAACTGACTAGGTATCCCCCTTTCCCCAACTGACTAGGTATCCCCTTTCCCCAACTGAGTAGGTATCCCCTTTCAACAACTGAGTAGGTATCCCCTTTCCCCAACTGAGTAGGTATCCCCTTTCCACAACTGAGTAGGTATCCCCTTTCCCCAACTGACTAGGTATCCCCCTTTCCCCAACTGACTAGGTATCCCCCATTCCCCAACTGACTAGGTATCCCCCTTTCCCCAACTGAGTAGGTATCCCCCTTTCCTTTTCCCCAACTGACTAGGTATCCCCCTTTCCCTTTCCCCAACTGACTAGGTATCCCCCTTTCCCTTTCCCCAACTGACTAGGTATCCCCCTTTCCCCAACTGACTAGGTATCCCCCTTTCCCTTTCCCCAACTGACTAGGTATCCCCCTTTCCCCAACTGACTAGGTACCCCCTTTCCCCAACTGACTAGGTATCCCCTTTCCCCAACTGACTCGGTATCCCCTTTCCCCATCTGAGTAGGTATCACCTTTCCCCATCTGAGTAGGCATCCCCTTTCCCCAACTGAGTAGGTATCCCCTTTCCCCAACTGACTAGGTATCCCCTTTCCCCAACTGACTAGGTATCCCCTTTCCGCTACTGAGTAGGTATCCCCTTTTCCCAACTGAGTAGGTATCTCCTTTCCCCAACTGACTAGGTATCCCCTTTCCCCAACTGACTAGGTATCCCCTTTCCCCAACTGACTAGGTATCCCCTTTGCCCAACTGACTAGGTATCCCCTTTCCCCAACTGACTAGGTATCCCCCTTTCCCTTTCCCCAACTGAGTAAGTATCCCCCTTTCCCTTTCCCCAACTGAGTAGGTATCCCCCTTTCCCTTTCCCCAACTGACTAGGTATCCCCCTTTCCCTTTCCCCAACTGACTAGGTATCCCCCTTCCCTTTCCCCAACTGAGTAGGTATCCCCCTTTCCCCAACTGACTAGGTATCCCCCTTTCCCCAACTGACTAGGTATCCCTCTTTCACTTTCCCCAACTGAGTAGGTATCCCCCTTTCCCCAACTGACTAGGTATCCCCCTTTCCCTTTCCCCAACTGACTAGGTATCCCCTTTCCCCAACTGACTAGGTATCCCCTTTCCCCAACTGACTAGGTATCCCCCTTTCCCTTTCCACAACTGACTAGGTATCCCCCTTTCCCCAACTGACTAGGTATCCCCTTTCCCCAACTGACTAGGTATCCCCCTTTCCTCTTCCCCAACTGACTAGGTATCCCCCTTTCCCTTCCCCTAACTGACTAGGTATCCCCCTTTCCCCAACTGACTAGGTACCCCCTTTCCCCAACTGACTAGGTATCCCCTTTCCCCAACTGACTCGGTATTCCCTTTCCCCATCTGAGAAGGTATACCCTTTCCCCAACTGAGTAGGTATCCCCTTTCCCCAACTGACTAGGTATACCCTTTCCCCAACTGACTAGGTATTCCCTTTCCCCAACTGACTAGGTATCCCCCTTTCCCCAACTGACTAGGTATCCCCTTTCTCCAACTGACTAGGTATCCCCCTTTCCCTTTCCACAACTGACTAGGAAACCCCCTTTCCCCAACTGACTAGGTATCCCCTTTCCCCAACTGACTAGGTATCCCCTTTCCTCTTCCCCAACTGACTAGGTATCCCCCTTTCCCTTTCCCCAACTGACTCGGTATCCCCTTTTCCCAACTGACTAGGTATCCCCTTTCCCCAACTGAGTAGGTATCCCCTTTCCCCAACTGACTAGGTATCCCCTTTCCCCAACTGACTAGGTATGCCCTTTCCCCAACTGACTAGGTATCCCCTTTCCGCTACTGAGTAGGTATCCCCTTTCCTCTTCCCCAACTGACTAGGTATCCCCCTTTCCCTTCCCCCAACTGACTAGGTATCCCCCTTTCCCCAACTGACTCGGTATCCCCTTTTCCCAACTGACTAGGTATCCCCTTTCCCCAACTGAGTAGGTATCCCCTTTCCCCAACTGACTAGGTATCCCCTTTCCCCAACTGACTAGGTATCCCCTTTCCCCAACTGACTAGGTATCCCCTTTCCGCTACTGAGTAGGTATCCCCTTTTCCCAACTGAGTAGGTATCTCCTTTCCCCAACTGACTAGGTATCCCCTTTCCCCAACTGACTAGGTATCCCCTTTCCCCAACTGACTAGGTATCCCCCTTTCCCCAACTGACTAGGTATCCCCTTTCCCCAACTGACTAGGTATCCCCCTTTCCCCAACTGACTAGGTATCCCCCTTTCCCCTTCCCCAACTGACTAGGTATCCCCCTTTCCCTTTCCCCAACTGAGTAGGTATCCCCCTTTCCCCAACTGAGTAGGTATCCCCCTTTCCCCAACTGACTAGGTATCCCCCTTTCCCCTTCCCCAACTGACTAGGTATCCCCTTTCCCTTTCCCCAACTGAGTAGGTACCCCCTTTCCCTTTCCCCAACTGACTAGGTATCCCCCTTTCCCCAACTGACTAGGTATCCCCCTTTCCTTTTCCCCAACTGAGTAGGTATTCCCCTTTCCCCAACTGACTAGGTATCCCCCTTTCCCCAACTGACTAGGTATCCCCTTTCCCTTTCCCCAACTGAGTAGGTACCCCCTTTCCCTTTCCCCAACTGATTGGGTATCCCCCTTTCCCCAACTGACTAGGTATCCCCCTTTCCTTTTCCCCAACTGAGTAGGTATCCCCCTTTCCACAACTGACTAGGTATCCCCCTTTCCTTTTCCCCAACTGAGTAGGTATCCCCCTTTCCCCAACTGACTAGGTATCCCCCTTTCCCTTTCCCCAACTGACTAGGTATCCCCCTTTCCCCTTCCCCAACTGACTAGGTATCCCCTTTCCCTTTCCCCAACTGAGTAGGTACCCCCTTTCCCTTTCCCCAACTGACTAGGTATCCCCCTTTCCCCAACTGACTAGGTATCCCCCTTTCCTTTTCCCCAACTGAGTAGGTATTCCCCTTTCCCCAACTGACTAGGTATCCCCCTTTCCCCAACTGACTAGGTATCCCCTTTCCCTTTCCCCAACTGAGTAGGTACCCCCTTTCCCTTTCCCCAACTGACTGGGTATCCCCCTTTCCCCAACTGACTAGGTATCCCCCTTTCCTTTTCCCCAACTGAGTAGGTATCCCCCTTTCCACAACTGACTAGGTATCCCCCTTTCCTTTTCCCCAACTGAGTAGGTATCCCCCTTTCCCCAACTGACTAGGTATCCCCCTTTCCCTTTCCCCAACTGACTAGGTATCCCCCTTTCCCCAACTGACTAGGTATCCCCTTTCCCCAACTGAGTAGGTATCCCCTTTCAACAACTGAGTAGGTATCCCCTTTCCCCAACTGAGTAGGTATCCCCTTTCCACAACTGAGTAGGTATCCCCTTTCCCCAACTGACTAGGTATCCCCCTTTCCCCAACTGACTAGGTATCCCCCATTCCCCAACTGACTAGGTATCCCCCTTTCCCCAACTGAGTAGGTATCCCCCTTTCCTTTTCCCCAACTGACTAGGTATCCCCCTTTCCCTTTCCCCAACTGACTAGGTATCCCCCTTTCCCTTTCCCCAACTGACTAGGTATCCCCCTTTCCCCAACTGACTAGGTATCCCCCTTTCCCTTTCCCCAACTGACTAGGTATCCCCCTTTCCCCAACTGACTAGGTACCCCCTTTCCCCAACTGACTAGGTATCCCCTTTCCCCAACTGACTCGGTATCCCCTTTCCCCATCTGAGTAGGTATCACCTTTCCCCATCTGAGTAGGTATCCCCTTTCCCCAACTGAGTAGGTATCCCCTTTCCCCAACTGACTAGGTATCCCCTTTCCCCAACTGACTAGGTATCCCCTTTCCGCTACTGAGTAGGTATCCCCTTTTCCCAACTGAGTAGGTATCTCCTTTCCCCAACTGACTAGGTATCCCCTTTCCCCAACTGACTAGGTATCCCCTTTCCCCAACTGACTAGGTATCCCCTTTGCCCAACTGACTAGGTATCCCCTTTCCCCAACTGACTAGGTATCCCCCTTTCCCTTTCCCCAACTGAGTAAGTATCCCCCTTTCCCTTTCCCCAACTGAGTAGGTATCCCCCTTTCCCTTTCCCCAACTGACTAGGTATCCCCCTTTCCCTTTCCCCAACTGACTAGGTATCCCCCTTCCCTTTCCCCAACTGAGTAGGTATCCCCCTTTCCCCAACTGACTAGGTATCCCCCTTTCCCCAACTGACTAGGTATCCCTCTTTCACTTTCCCCAACTGAGTAGGTATCCCCCTTTCCCCAACTGACTAGGTATCCCCCTTTCCCTTTCCCCAACTGACTAGGTATCCCCTTTCCCCAACTGACTAGGTACCCCCCTTTCCCCAACTGACTAGGTATCCCCTTTCCCCAACTGACTAGGTATCCCCCTTTCCCTTTCCACAACTGACTAGGTATCCCCCTTTCCCCAACTGACTAGGTATCCCCTTTCCCCAACTGACTAGGTATCCCCCTTTCCTCTTCCCCAACTGACTAGGTATCCCCCTTTCCCTTCCCCTAACTGACTAGGTATCCCCCTTTCCCCAACTGACTAGGTACCCCCTTTCCCCAACTGACTAGGTATCCCCTTTCCCCAACTGACTCGGTATTCCCTTTCCCCATCTGAGAAGGTATCCCCTTTCCCCAACTGAGTAGGTATCCCCTTTCCCCAACTGACTAGGTATACCCTTTCCCCAACTGACTAGGTATTCCCTTTCCCCAACTGACTAGGTATCCCCCTTTCCCCAACTGACTAGGTATCCCCCTTTCCCCAACTGACTAGGTATCCCCCTTTCCCTTTCCCCAACTGACTAGGTATCCCCCTTTCCCCAACTGACTAGGTATCCCCTTTCCCCAACTGACTAGGTATCCCCCTTTCCCTTTCCCCAACTGAGTAGGTATCCCCCTTTCCCCAAATGAGTAGGTATCCCCCTTTCCCTTTCCCCAACTGAGTAGGTACCCCCTTTCCCTTTCCCCAACTGAGTAGGTACCCCCTTTCCCTTTCCCAAACTGACTAGGTATCCCCCTTTCCCCAACTGACTAGGTATCCCCCTTTCCTTTTCCCCAACTGAGTAGGTATTCCCCTTTCCCCAACTGACTAGGTATCCCCCTTTCCCCAACTGACTAGGTATCCCCTTTCCGCTACTGAGTAGGTATCCCCTTTTCCCAACTGAGTAGGTATCTCCTTTCCCCAACTGACTAGGTATCCCCTTTCCCCAACTGACTAGGTATCCCCTTTCCCCAACTGACTAGGTATCCCCCTTTCCCCAACTGACTAGGTATCCCCTTTCCCCAACTGACTAGGTATCCCCCTTTCCCCAACTGACTAGGTATCCCCCTTTCCCCTTCCCCAACTGACTAGGTATCCCCCTTTCCCTTTCCCCAACTGAGTAGGTATCCCCCTTTCCCCAACTGAGTAGGTATCCCCCTTTCCCCAACTGACTAGGTATCCCCCTTTCCCCTTCCCCAACTGACTAGGTATCCCCTTTCCCTTTCCCCAACTGAGTAGGTACCCCCTTTCCCTTTCCCCAACTGACTAGGTATCCCCCTTTCCCCAACTGACTAGGTATCCCCCTTTCCTTTTCCCCAACTGAGTAGTATTTCCCCTTTCCCCAACTGACTAGGTATCCCCCTTTCCCCAACTGACTAGGTATCCCCTTTCCCTTTCCCCAACTGAGTAGGTACCCCCTTTCCCTTTCCCCAACTGATTGGGTATCCCCCTTTCCCCAACTGACTAGGTATCCCCCTTTCCTTTTCCCCAACTGAGTAGGTATCCCCCTTTCCACAACTGACTAGGTATCCCCCTTTCCTTTTCCCCAACTGAGTAGGTATCCCCCTTTCCCCAACTGACTAGGTATCCCCCTTTCCCTTTCCCCAACTGACTAGGTATCCCCCTTTCCCCTTCCCCAACTGACTAGGTATCCCCTTTCCCTTTCCCCAACTGAGTAGGTACCCCCTTTCCCTTTCCCCAACTGACTAGGTATCCCCCTTTCCCCAACTGACTAGGTATCCCCCTTTCCTTTTCCCCAACTGAGTAGGTATTCCCCTTTCCCCAACTGACTAGGTATCCCCCTTTCCCCAACTGACTAGGTATCCCCTTTCCCTTTCCCCAACTGAGTAGGTACCCCCTTTCCCTTTCCCCAACTGACTGGGTATCCCCCTTTCCCCAACTGACTAGGTATCCCCCTTTCCTTTTCCCCAACTGAGTAGGTATCCCCCTTTCCACAACTGACTAGGTATCCCCCTTTCCTTTTCCCCAACTGAGTAGGTATCCCCCTTTCCCCAACTGACTAGGTATCCCCCTTTCCCTTTCCCCAACTGACTAGGTATCCCCCTTTCCCCAACTGACTAGGTATCCCCTTTCCCCAACTGAGTAGGTATCCCCTTTCAACAACTGAGTAGGTATCCCCTTTCCCCAACTGAGTAGGTATCCCCTTTCCACAACTGAGTAGGTATCCCCTTTCCCCAACTGACTAGGTATCCCCCTTTCCCCAACTGACTAGGTATCCCCCATTCCCCAACTGACTAGGTATCCCCCTTTCCCCAACTGAGTAGGTATCCCCCTTTCCTTTTCCCCAACTGACTAGGTATCCCCCTTTCCCTTTCCCCAACTGACTAGGTATCCCCCTTTCCCTTTCCCCAACTGACTAGGTATCCCCCTTTCCCCAACTGACTAGGTATCCCCCTTTCCCTTTCCCCAACTGACTAGGTATCCCCCTTTCCCCAACTGACTAGGTACCCCCTTTCCCCAACTGACTAGGTATCCCCTTTCCCCAACTGACTCGGTATCCCCTTTCCCCATCTGAGTAGGTATCACCTTTCCCCATCTGAGTAGGTATCCCCTTTCCCCAACTGAGTAGGTATCCCCTTTCCCCAACTGACTAGGTATCCCCTTTCCCCAACTGACTAGGTATCCCCTTTCCGCTACTGAGTAGGTATCCCCTTTTCCCAACTGAGTAGGTATCTCCTTTCCCCAACTGACTAGGTATCCCCTTTCCCCAACTGACTAGGTATCCCCTTTCCCCAACTGACTAGGTATCCCCTTTGCCCAACTGACTAGGTATCCCCTTTCCCCAACTGACTAGGTATCCCCCTTTCCCTTTCCCCAACTGAGTAAGTATCCCCCTTTCCCTTTCCCCAACTGAGTAGGTATCCCCCTTTCCCTTTCCCCAACTGACTAGGTATCCCCCTTTCCCTTTCCCCAACTGACTAGGTATCCCCCTTCCCTTTCCCCAACTGAGTAGGTATCCCCCTTTCCCCAACTGACTAGGTATCCCCCTTTCCCCAACTGACTAGGTATCCCTCTTTCACTTTCCCCAACTGAGTAGGTATCCCCCTTTCCCCAACTGACTAGGTATCCCCCTTTCCCTTTCCTCTTCCCCAACTGACTAGGTATCCCCCTTTCCCTTCCCCTAACTGACTAGGTATCCCCCTTTCCCCAACTGACTAGGTACCCCCTTTCCCCAACTGACTAGGTATCCCCTTTCCCCAACTGACTCGGTATTCCCTTTCCCCATCTGAGAAGGTATCCCCTTTCCCCAACTGAGTAGGTATCCCCTTTCCCCAACTGACTAGGTATCCCCTTTCCCCAACTGACTAGGGATTCCCTTTCCCCAACTGACTAGGTATCCCCCTTTCCCCAACTGACTAGGTATCCCCCTTTCCCTTTCCCCAACTGACTAGGTATCCCCCTTTCCCCAACTGACTAGGTATCCCCTTTCCCCAACTGACTAGGTATCCCCCTTTCCCTTTCCCCAACTGAGTAGGTATCCCCCTTTCCCCAAATGAGTAGGTATCCCCCTTTCCCTTTCCCCAACTGAGTAGGTACCCCCTTTCCCTTTCCCCAACTGACTAGGTATCCCCCTTTCTGTTGGACAACTGACAAGGTATCCCCCTTTCTGTTCTACAACTGACTAGGTATCCCCTTTCCCTTTCCCCAACTGACTAAGTATCCCCCTTTCCCTTTCCCCAACTGAGTAGGTATCCCCCTTTCCCCAACTGACTAGGTATCCCCTTTCCCCAACTGACTAGGTATCCCCTTTCCCCAACTGACTAGGTATCCCCCTTTCCCTTTCCCCAACTGAGTAGGTATCCCCCTTTCCCTTTCCCCAACTGAGTAGGTATCCCCCTTTCCCTTTCCCCAACTGACTAGGTATCCCCCTTTCCCTTTCCCCAACTGACTAGGTATCCCCCTTCCCTTTCCCCAACTGAGTAGGTATCCCCCTTTCCCCAACTGACTAGGTATCCCCCTTTCCCCAACTGACTAGGTATCCCTCTTTCACTTTCCCCAACTGAGTAGGTATCCCCTTTCCCCAACTGACTAGGTATCCCCCTTTCCCTTTCCCCAACTGACTAGGTATCCCCTTTCCCCAACTGACTAGGTACCCCCCTTTCCCCAACTGACTAGGTATCCCCTTTCCCCAACTGACTAGGTATCCCCCTTTCCCTTTCCACAACTGACTAGGTATCCCCCTTTCCCCAACTGACTAGGTATCCCCTTTCCCCAACTGACTAGGTATCCCCCTTTCCTCTTCCCCAACTGACTAGGTATCCCCCTTTCCCTTCCCCCAACTGACTAGGTATCCCCCTTTCCCCAACTGACTAGGTACCCCCTTTCCCCAACTGACTAGGTATCCCCTTTCCCCAACTGACTCGGTATCCCCTTTCCCCATCTGAGTAGGTATCCCCTTTCCCCAACTGAGTAGGTATCCCCTTTCCCCAACTGACTAGGTATCCCCTTTCCCCAACTGACTAGGTATCCCCTTTCCCCAACTGACTAGGTATCCCCCTTTCCCTTTCCACAACTGACTAGGTATCCCCCTTTCCCCAACTGACTAGGTATCCCCCTTTCCCTTTCCCCAACTGACTAGGTATCCCCCTTTCCCCAACTGACTAGGTATCCCCTTTCCCCAACTGACTAGGTATCCCCCTTTCCCTTTCCCCAACTGAGTAGGTATCCCCCTTTCCCCAAATGAGTAGGTATCCCCCTTTCCCTTTCCCCAACTGAGTAGGTACCCCCTTTCCCTTTCCCCAACTGACTAGGTATCCCCCTTTCTGTTGGACAACTGACAAGGTATCCCCCTTTCTGTTCTACAACTGACTAGGTATCCCCTTTCCCTTTCCCCAACTGACTAAGTATCCCCCTTTCCCTTTCCCCAACTGAGTAGGTATCCCCCTTTCCCCAACTGACTAGGTATCCCCCTTTCCCTTTCCCCAACTGAGTAGGTACCCCCTTTCCCTTTACCCAACTGACTAGGTATCCCCCTTTCCTTTTCCCCAAATGAGTAGGTATCCCCCTTTCCCGAACTGACTAGGTATCCCCCTTTCCCTTTCCCCAACTGAGTAGGTATCCCCCTTTCCCCAACTGACTAGGTATCCACCTTTCCCTTTCCCAATCTGAGTAGGTATCCCCCTTTCTCCAACTGACTAGGTATCCCCCTTCCCCTTTCCCCAACTGAGTAGGTATCCCCCTTTCCCCAACTGACTAGGTATCCCCCTTTCCCTTTCCCCAACTGACTTAGGTATCCCCCTTTCCCCAACTGACTAGGTATCCCCCTTTCCCTTTCCCCAACTGACTAGGTATCCCCCTTTCCCCAACTGACTAGGTATCCCCTTTCCCCAACTGACTAGGTATCCCCCTTTCCCTTTCCCCAACTGACTAGGTATCCCCCTTTCCCCAACTGACTAGGTACCCCCTTTCCCCAACTGACTAGGTATCCCCTTTCCCCAACTGACTCGGTATCCCCTTTCCCCATCTGAGTAGGTATCACCTTTCCCCATCTGAGTAGGTATCCCCTTTCCCCAACTGAGTAGGTATCCCCTTTCCCCAACTGACTAGGTATCCCCTTTCCCCAACTGACTAGGTATCCCCTTTCCGCTACTGAGTAGGTATCCCCTTTTCCCAACTGAGTAGGTATCTCCTTTCCCTAACTGACTAAGTATCCCCTTTCCCCAACTGACTAGGTATCCCCCTTTCCCCAACTGACTAGGTATCCCCTTTCCCCAACTGACTAGGTATCCCCTTTCCCCAACTGACTAGGTATCCCCTTTCCCCAACTGACTAGGTATCCCCTTTCCCCAACTGAGTAGGTATCCCCCTTTCCCCAACTGACTAGGTATCCCCCTTTCCCTTTCCCCAACTGAGTAGGTATCCCCCTTTCACCTTTCCCCAACTGAGTAGGTATCCCCCTTTCCCTTTCCCCAACTGACTAGGTATCCCCCTTTCCCTTTCCCCAACTGACTAGGTATCCCCCTTCCTTTCCCCAACTGAGTAGGTATCCCCCTTTCCCCAACTGACTAGGTATCCCCCTTTCCCCAACTGACTAGGTATCCCTCTTTCACTTTCCCCAACTGAGTAGGTATCCCCCTTTCCCCAACTGACTAGGTATCCCCCTTTCCCTTTCCCCAACTGACTAGGTATCCCCTTTCCCCAACTGACTAGGTATCCCCCTTTCCCCAACTGACTAGGTATCCCCTTTCCCCAACTGACTAGGTATCCCCCTTTCCTCTTCCCCAACTGACTAGGTATCCCCCTTTCCCTTCCCCCAACTGACTAGGTATCCCCCTTTCCCCAACTGACTCGGTATCCCCTTTCCCCATCTGAGTAGGTATCCCCTTTCCCCAACTGAGTAGGTATCCCCTTTCCCCAACTGACTAGGTATCCCCTTTCCCCAACTGACTAGGTATCCCCTTTCCCCAACTGACTAGGTATCCCCTTTCCGCTACTGAGTAGGTATCCCCTTTTCCCAACTGAGTAGGTATCTCCTTTCCCCAACTGACTAGGTATCCCCTTTCCACAACTGACTAGGTATCCCCCTTTCCCCAACTGACTAGGTATCCCCTTTCCCCAACTGACTAGGTATCCCCTTTCCTCTTCCCCAACTGACTAGGTATCCCCCTTTCCCTTCCCCCAACTGACTAGGTATCCCCCTTTCCCCAACTGACTAGGTACCCCCTTTCCCCAACTGACTAGGTATCCCATTTCCCCAACTGACTCGGTATCCCCTTTCCCCAACTGACTAGGTATCCCCTTTCCCCAACTGAGTAGGTATCCCCTTTCCCCAACTGACTAGGTATCCCCTTTCCCCAACTGACTAGGTATCCCCTTTCCCCAACTGACTAGGTATCCCCTTTCCGCTACTGAGTAGGTATCCCCTTTTCCCAACTGAGTAGGTATCTCCTTTCCCCAACTGACTAGGTATCCCCTTTCCCCAACTGACTAGGTATCCCCCTTTCCCCAACTGACTAGGTATCCCCTTTCCCCAACTGACTAGGTATCCCCTTTCCCCAACTGACTAGGTATCCCCCTTTCCCCAACTGACTAGGTATCCCCTTTCCCCAACTGACTAGGTATCCCCCTTTCCCCAACTGACTAGGTATCCCCTTTCCCCAACTGACTAGGTATCCCCTTTCCCCAACTGACTAGGTATCCCCTTTCCCCAACTGACTAGGTATCCCCTTTCCCCAACTGAGTAGGTATCCCCCTTTCCCCAACTGACTAGGTATCCCCCTTTCCCTTTCCCCAACTGAGTAGGTATCCCCCTTTCACCTTTCCCCAACTGAGTAGGTATCCCCCTTTCCCTTTCCCCAACTGACTAGGTATCCCCCTTTCCCTTTCCCCAACTGACTAGGTATCCCCCTTCCTTTCCCCAACTGAGTAGGTATCCCCCTTTCCCCAACTGACTAGGTATCCCCCTTTCCCCAACTGACTAGGTATCCCTCTTTCACTTTCCCCAACTGAGTAGGTATCCCCCTTTCCCCAACTGACTAGGTATCCCCCTTTCTCTTTCCCCAACTGACTAGGTATCCCCTTTCCCCAACTGACTAGGTATCCCCCTTTCCCCAACTGACTAGGTATCCCCTTTCCCCAACTGACTAGGTATCCCCCTTTCCTCTTCCCCAACTGACTAGGTATCCCCCTTTCCCTTCCCCCAACTGACTAGGTATCCCCCTTTCCCCAACTGACTCGGTATCCCCTTTCCCCATCTGAGTAGGTATCCCCTTTCCCCAACTGAGTAGGTATCCCCTTTCCCCAACTGACTAGGTATCCCCTTTCCCCAACTGACTAGGTATCCCCTTTCCCCAACTGACTAGGTATCCCCTTTCCGCTACTGAGTAGGTATCCCCTTTTCCCAACTGAGTAGGTATCTCCTTTCCCCAACTGACTAGGTATCCCCTTTCCACAACTGACTAGGTATCCCCCTTTCCCCAACTGACTAGGTATCCCCTTTCCCCAACTGACTAGGTATCCCCTTTCCTCTTCCCCAACTGACTAGGTATCCCCCTTTCCCTTCCCCCAACTGACTAGGTATCCCCCTTTCCCCAACTGACTAGGTACCCCCTTTCCCCAACTGACTAGGTATCCCATTTCCCCAACTGACTCGGTATCCCCTTTCCCCAACTGACTAGGTATCCCCTTTCCCCAACTGAGTAGGTATCCCCTTTCCCCAACTGACTAGGTATCCCCTTTCCCCAACTGACTAGGTATCCCCTTTCCCCAACTGACTAGGTATCCCCTTTCCGCTACTGAGTAGGTATCCCCTTTTCCCAACTGAGTAGGTATCTCCTTTCCCCAACTGACTAGGTATCCCCTTTCCCCAACTGACTAGGTATCCCCCTTTCCCCAACTGACTAGGTATCCCCTTTCCCCAACTGACTAGGTATCCCCTTTCCCCAACTGACTAGGTATCCCCCTTTCCCCAACTGACTAGGTGTCCCCTTTCCCCAACTGACTAGGTATCCCCCTTTCCCCAACTGACTAGGTATCCCCCTTTCCCCTTCCCCAACTGACTAGGTATCCCCCTTTCCCTTTCCCCAACTGAGTAGGTATCCCCCTTTCCCCAACTGAGTAGGTATCCCCCTTTCCCCAACTGACTAGGTATCCCCCTTTCCCCTTCCCCAACTGACTAGGTATCCCCTTTCCCTTTCCCCAACTGAGTAGGTACCCCCTTTCCCTTTCCCCAACTGACAAGGTATCCCCCTTTCCCCAACTGACTAGGTATCCCCCTTTCCTTTTCCCCAACTGAGTAGGTATTCCCCTTTCCCCAACTGACTAGGTATCCCCCTTTCCCCAACTGACTAGGTATCCCCTTTCCCTTTCCCCAACTGAGTAGGTACCCCCTTTCCCTTTCCCCAACTGACTGGGTATCCCCCTTTCCCCAACTGACTAGGTATCCCCCTTTCCTTTTCCCCAACTGAGTAGGTATCCCCCTTTCCACAACTGACTAGGTATCCCCCTTTCCTTTTCCCCAACTGAGTAGGTATCCCCCTTTCCCCAACTGACTAGGTATCCCCCTTTCCCTTTCCACAACTGACTAGGTATCCCCCTTTCCCTTTCCCCAACTGACTGGGTATCCCCCTTTCCCCAACTGACTAGGTATCCCCCTTTCCCCAACTGACTAGGTATCCCCTTTCCCCAACTGAGTAGGTATCCCCTTTCAACAACTGAGTAGGTATCACCTTTCCCCAACTGAGTAGGTATCCCCCTTTCCACAACTGAGTAGGTATCCCCTTTCCCCAACTGACTAGGTATCCCCCTTTCCCCAACTGACTAGGTATCCCCCATTCCCCAACTGACTAGGTATCCCCCTTTCCTTTTCCCCAACTGACTAGGTATCCCCCTTTCCCTTTCCCCAACTGACTAGGTATCCCCCTTTCCCTTTCCCCAACTGACTAGGTATCCCCCTTTCCCCAACTGACTAGGTATCCCCCTTTCCCTTTCCCCAACTGACTAGGTATCCCCCTTTCCCCAACTGACTAGGTACCCCCTTTCCCCAACTGACTAGGTATCCCCTTTCCCCACCTGACTCGGTATCCCCTTTCCCCATCTGAGTAGGTATCACCTTTCCCCATCTGAGTAGGTATCCCCTTTCCCCAACTGAGTAGGTATCCCCTTTCCCCAACTGACTAGGTATCCCCTTTCCCCAACTGACTAGGTATCCCCTTTCCGCTACTTAGTAGGTATCCCCTTTTCCCAACTGAGTAGGTATCTCCTTTCCCCAACTGACTAGGTATCCCCTTTCCCCAACTGACAAGGTATCCCCTTTCCCCAACTGACTAGGTATCCCCTTTCCCCAACTGACTAGGTATCCCCTTTCCCCAACTGACTAGGTATCCCCCTTTCCCTTTCCCCAACTGAGTAGGTATCCCCCTTTCCCTTTCCCCAACTGAGTAGGTATCCCCCTTTCCCTTTCCCCAACTGACTAGGTATCCCCCTTTCCCTTTCCCCAACTGACTAGGTATCCCCCTTCCCTTTCCCCAACTGAGTAGGTATCCCCCTTTCCCCAACTGACTAGGTATCCCCCTTTCCCCAACTGACTAGGTATCCCTCTTTCACTTTCCCCAACTGAGTAGGTATCCCCCTTACCCCAACTGACTAGGTATCCCCCTTTCCCTTTCCCCAACTGACTAGGTATCCCCTTTCCCCAACTGACTAGGTACCCCCCTTTCCCCAACTGACTAGGTATCCCCTTTCCCCAACTGACTAGGTATCCCCCTTTCCCTTTCCACAACTGACTAGGTATCCCCATTTCCCCAACTGACTAGGTATCCCCTTTCCCCAACTGACTAGGTATCCCCCTTTCCTCTTCCCCAACTGACTAGGTATCCCCCTTTCCCTTCCCCCAACTGACTAGGTATCCCCCTTTCCCCAACTGACTAGGTACCCCCTTTCCCCAACTGACTAGGTATCCCCTTTCCCCAACTGACTCGGTATTCCCTTTCCCCATCTGAGAAGGTATCCCCTTTCCCCAACTGAGTAGGTATCCCCTTTCCCCAACTGACTAGGTATCCCCTTTCCCCAACTGACTAGGTATCCCCTTTCCCCAACTGACTAGGTATCCCCCTTTCCCCAACTGACTAGGTATCCCCCTTTCCCCAACTGACTAGGTATCCCCCTTTCCCTTTCCCCAACTGACTAGGTATCCCCCTTTCCCCAACTGACTAGGTATCCCCTTTCCCCAACTGACTAGGTATCCCCCTTTCCCTTTCCCCAACTGAGTAGGTATCCCCCTTTCCCCAAATGAGTAGGTATCCCCCTTTCCCTTTCCCCAACTGAGTAGGTACCCCCTTTCCCTTTCCCCAACTGACTAGGTATCCCCCTTTCTGTTCTACAACTGACTAGGTATCCCCTTTCCCTTTCCCCAACTGACTAAGTATCCCCCTTTCCCTTTCCCCAACTGAGTAGGTATCCCCCTTTCCCCAACTGACTAGGTATCCCCTTTCCCCAACTGACTAGGTATCCCCTTTCCCCAACTGACTAGGTATCCCCCTTTCCCTTTCCCCAACTGAGTAGGTATCCCCCTTTCCCTTTCCCCAACTGAGTAGTTATCCCCCTTTCCCTTTCCCCAACTGACTAGGTATCCCCCTTTCCCTTTCCCCAACTGACTAGGTATCCCCCTTCCCTTTCCCCAACTGAGTAGGTATCCCCCTTTCCCCAACTGACTAGGTATCCCCCTTTCCCCAACTGACTAGGTATCCCTCTTTCACTTTCCCCAACTGAGTAGGTATCCCCCTTTCCCCAACTGACTAGGTATCCCCCTTTCCCTTTCCCCAACTGACTAGGTATCCCCCTTTCCCTTTCCCCAACTGACTAGGTATCCCCCTTTCCCCAACTGACTAGGTATCCCCTTTCCCTTTCCCCAACTGACTAGGTATCCCCCTTTCCCCAACTGACTAGGTATCCCCTTTCCCCAACTGAGTAGGTATCCCCTTTCCCCAACTGACTAGGTATCCCCTTTCCCCAACTGACTAGGTATCCCCTTTCCCCAACTGACTAGGTATCCCCCTTTCCCTTTCCCCAACTGACTAGGTATCCCCCTTTCCCCAACTGACTAGGTATCCCCCTTTCCCTTTCCCCAACTGACTAGGTATCCCCCTTTCCCCAACTGACTAGGTATCCCCTTTCCCCAACTGACTAGGTATCCCCCTTTCCCTTTCCCCAACTGAGTAGGTATCCCCCTTTCCCCAAATGAGTAGGTATCCCCCTTTCCCTTTCCCCAACTGAGTAGGTACCCCCTTTCCCTTTCCCCAACTGACTAGGTATCCCCCTTTCTGTTGGACAACTGACAAGGTATCCCCCTTTCTGTTCTACAACTGACTAGGTATCCCCTTTCCCTTTCCCCAACTGTACTAAGTATCCCCCTTTCCCTTTCCCCAACTGACTAGGTATTCCCCTTTCCCCAACTGACTAGGTATCCCCCTTTCCCTTTCCCCAACTGAGTAGGTACCCCCTTTCCCTTTCCCCAACTGACTAGGTATCCCCCTTTCCTTTTCCCCAAATGAGTAGGTATCCTCCTTTCCCGAACTGACTAGGTATCCCCCTTTCCCTTTCCCCAACTGAGTAGGTATCCCCCTTTCCCCAACTGACTAGGTATCCACCTTTCCCTTTCCCAATCTGAGTAGGTATCCCCCTTTCTCCAACTGACTAGGTATCCCCCTTCCCCTTTCCCCAACTGAGTAGGTATCCCCCTTTCCCCAACTGACTAGGTATCCCCCTTTCCCTTTCCCCAACTGACTAGTATCCCCCTTTCCCCCCCAACTGACTAGGTATCCCCCTTTCCCCCCCCTTTCCCTTTCCCCAACTGACTAGGTATGACTAGGTATCCCCTTTCCCCAACTGACTAGGTATCCCCCTTTCCCTTTCCCCAACTGACTAGGTATCCCCCTTTCCCCAACTGACTAGGTATTTCCCCTGACTAGGTATCCCCTTTCCCCAACTGACTCGGTATCCCCTTTCCGCTACTGAGTAGGTATCACCTTTCCCCATTTCCCCTTTCCCCAACTGAGTAGGTATCCCCTTTCCCCAACTGACTAGGTATCCCCTTTCCCCAACTTTATCCCCTTTCCGCTACTGAGTAGGTATCCCCTTTTCCCAACTGAGTAGGTATCCCCCCCAACTGACTAGGTATCCCCTTTCCCCAACTGACTAGGTATCCCCCTTTCCCCATCCCCCTTTCCCTGACTAGGTATCCCCTTTCCCCAACTGACTAGGTATCCCCTTTCCCCAACTGACTAGGTATCCCCTTTCCCCAACTGACTAGGTATCCCCTTTCCCCAACTGAGTAGGTATCCCCCTTTCCCCAACTGACTAGGCATCCCCCTTTCCCTTTCCCCATGAGTAGGTATCCCCTTTTTCCCCAACTGACTAGGTATCCCCTTTCCCCAACTGACTAGGTATCCCCTTTCCCCAGACTAGGTATCCCCTTTCCCCAACTGACTAGGTATCCCCTTTCCCCAACTGACTCGGTATCCCCTTTCCCCATCTGAGTAGGTATCACCTTTCCCCATCTGAGTAGGTATCCCCCTTTCCCCAACTGAGTAGGTATCCCCCTTTCCCTTTCCCCAACTAGTCAGTTGGGGAAAGGGGATACCTAGTCAGTTGGGGAAAGGGGGATACCTAGTCAGTTGGGGAAAGGGAAAGGGGGTATCCCCTTTCCCCAACTGACTAGGTATCCCCTTTCCCCAACTGACTAGGTATCCCCTTTCCCCAACTGACTAGGTATCCCCCTTTCCCTTTCCCCAACTGACTAGGTATCCCCCTTTCCCCAACTGACTAGGTATCCCCCTTTCCCTTTCCCCAACTGACTAGGTATCCCCCTTTCCCCAACTGACTAGGTATCCCCTTTCCCCAACTGACTAGGTATCCCCCTTTCCCTTTCCCCAACTGAGTAGGTATCCCCCTTTCCCCAAATGAGTAGGTATCCCCCTTTCCCTTTCCCCATCTGAGTAGGTACCCCCTTTCCCTTTCCCCAACTGACTAGGTATCCCCCTTTCTGTTGGACAACTGACAAGGTATCCCCCTTTCTGTTCTACAACTGACTAGGTATCCCCTTTCCCTTTCCCCAACTGACTAAGTATCCCCCTTTCCCTTTCCCCAACTGACTAGGTATTCCCCTTTCCCCAACTGAGTAGGTATCCCCCTTTCCCCAACTGACTAGGTATCCCCCTTTCCCTTTCCCCAACTGACTAGGTATCCCCCTTTCCCTTTCCCCAACTGACTAGGTATCCCCCTTTCCCCAACTGACTAGGTATCCCCCTTTCCCTTTCCCCAACTGACTAGGTATCCCCCTTTCCCCAACTGACTAGGTATCCCCTTTCCCCAACTGACTAGGTATCCCCCTTTCCCTTTCCCTAACTGACTAGGTATCCCCCTTTCCCCAACTGACTAGGTACCCCCTTTCCCCAACTGACTAGGTATCCCCTTTCCCCAACTGACTCGGTATCCCCTTTCCCCATCTGAGTAGGTATCACCTTTCCCCATCTGAGTAGGTATCCCCTTTCCCCAACTGAGTAGGTATCCCCTTTCCCCAACTGACTAGGTATCCCCTTTCCCCAACTGACTAGGTATCCCCTTTCCGCTACTGAGTAGGTATCCCCTTTTCCCAACTGAGTAGGTATCTCCTTTCCCCAACTGACTAGGTATCCCCTTTCCCCAACTGACTAGGTATCCCCCTTTCCCCAACTGACTAGGTATCCCCTTTCCCCAACTGACTAGGTATCCCCTTTCCCCAACTGACTAGGTATCCCCTTTCCCCAACTGACTAGGTATCCCCTTTCCCCAACTGACTAGGTATCCCCTTTCCCCAACTGAGTAGGTATCCCCCTTTCCCCAACTGACTAGGTATCCCCCTTTCCCTTTCCCCAACTGAGTAGGTATCCCCCTTCCCCTTTCCCCAACTGACTAGGTATCCCCTTTCCCCAACTGACTAGGTATCCCCTTTCCCCAACTGACTAGGTATCCCCTTTCCCCAACTGACTCGGTATCCCCTTTCCCCATCTGAGTAGGTATCACCTTTCCCCATCTGAGTAGGTATCCCCCTTTCCCCAACTGAGTAGGTATCCCCCTTTCCCCAACTGAGTAGGTATCCCCCTTTCCCCAACTGACTAGGTATCCCCCTTTCCCTTTCCCCAACTGACTAGGTATCCCCTTTCCCCAACTGACTAGGTATCCCCTTTCCCCAACTGACTAGGTATCCCCTTTCCCCAACTGACTAGGTATCCCCTTTCCCCAACTGAGTAGGTATCCCCCTTTCCCCAACTGACTAGGTATCCCCCTTTCCCTTTCCCCAACTGAGTAGGTATCCCCCTTCCCCTTTCCCCAACTGACTAGGTATCCCCTTTCCCCAACTGACTAGGTATCCCCTTTCCCCAACTGACTAGGTATCCCCTTTCCCCAACTGACTAGGTATCCCCTTTCCCCAACTGACTCGGTATCCCCTTTCCCCATCTGAGTAGGTATCACCTTTCCCCATCTGAGTAGGTATCCCCCTTTCCCCAACTGAGTAGGTATCCCCCTTTCCCTTTCCCCAACTGACTAGGTATCCCCCTTTCCCCAACTGACTAGGTATCCCCTTTCCCCAACTGAGTAGGTATCCCCTTTCCCCAACTGACTAGGTATCCCCTTTCCCCAACTGACTAGGTATCCCCTTTCCCCAACTGACTAGGTATCCCCCTTTCCCTTTCCCCAACTGACTAGGTATCCCCCTTTCCCCAACTGACTAGGTATCCCCCTTTCCCTTTCCCCAACTGACTAGGTATCCCCCTTTCCCCAACTGACTAGGTATCCCCTTTCCCCAACTGACTAGGTATCCCCCTTTCCCTTTCCCCAACTGAGTAGGTATCCCCCTTTCCCCAAATGAGTAGGTATCCCCCTTTCCCTTTCCCCAACTGAGTAGGTACCCCCTTTCCCTTTCCCCAACTGACTAGGTATCCCCCTTTCTGTTGGACAACTGACAAGGTATCCCCCTTTCTGTTCTACAACTGACTAGGTATCCCCTTTCCCTTTCCCCAACTGACTAAGTATCCCCCTTTCCCTTTCCCCAACTGACTAGGTATTCCCCTTTCCCCAACTGACTAGGTATCCCCCTTTCCCTTTCCCCAACTGAGTAGGTACCCCCTTTCCCTTTCCCCAACTGACTAGGTATCCCCCTTTCCTTTTCCCCAAATGAGTAGGTATCCCCCTTTCCCGAACTGACTAGGTATCCCCCTTTCCCTTTCCCCAACTGAGTAGGTATCCCCCTTTCCCCAACTGACTAGGTATCCACCTTTCCCTTTCCCAATCTGAGTAGGTATCCCCCTTTCTCCAACTGACTAGGTATCCCCCTTCCCCTTTCCCCAACTGAGTAGGTATCCCCCTTTCCCCAACTGACTAGGTATCCCCCTTTCCCTTTCCCCAACTGACTAGGTATCCCCCTTTCCCTTTCCCCAACTGACTAGGTATCCCCCTTTCCCCAACTGACTAGGTATCCCCCTTTCCCTTTCCCCAACTGACTAGGTATCCCCCTTTCCCCAACTGACTAGGTATCCCCTTTCCCCAACTGACTAGGTATCCCCCTTTCCCTTTCCCTAACTGACTAGGTATCCCCCTTTCCCCAACTGACTAGGTACCCCCTTTCCCCAACTGACTAGGTATCCCCTTTCCCCAACTGACTCGGTATCCCCTTTCCCCATCTGAGTAGGTATCACCTTTCCCCATCTGAGTAGGTATCCCCTTTCCCCAACTGAGTAGGTATCCCCTTTCCCCAACTGACTAGGTATCCCCTTTCCCCAACTGACTAGGTATCCCCTTTCCGCTACTGAGTAGGTATCCCCTTTTCCCAACTGAGTAGGTATCTCCTTTCCCCAACTGACTAGGTATCCCCTTTCCCCAACTGACTAGGTATCCCCCTTTCCCCAACTGACTAGGTATCCCCTTTCCCCAACTGACTAGGTATCCCCTTTCCCCAACTGACTAGGTATCCCCTTTCCCCAACTGACTAGGTATCCCCTTTCCCCAACTGACTAGGTATCCCCTTTCCCCAACTGAGTAGGTATCCCCCTTTCCCCAACTGACTAGGTATCCCCCTTTCCCTTTCCCCAACTGAGTAGGTATCCCCCTTCCCCTTTCCCCAACTGACTAGGTATCCCCTTTCCCCAACTGACTAGGTATCCCCTTTCCCCAACTGACTAGGTATCCCCTTTCCCCAACTGACTAGGTATCCCCTTTCCCCAACTGACTCGGTATCCCCTTTCCCCATCTGAGTAGGTATCACCTTTCCCCATCTGAGTAGGTATCCCCCTTTCCCCAACTGAGTAGGTATCCCCCTTTCCCCAACTGAGTAGGTATCCCCCTTTCCCCAACTGACTAGGTATCCCCCTTTCCCTTTCCCCAACTGACTAGGTATCCCCCTTTCCCTTTCCCCAACTGACTGGGTATCCCCCTTTCCCCAACTGACTAGGTATCCCCCTTTCCCCAACTGACTAGGTATCCCCCTTTCCCCAACTGACTAGGTATCCCCTTTCCCCAACTGAGTAGGTATCCCCTTTCAACAACTGAGTAGGTATCCCCTTTCCCCAACTGAGTAGGTATCCCCTTTCCACAACTGAGTAGGTATCCCCTTTCCCCAACTGACTAGGTATCCCCCTTTCCCCAACTGACTAGGTATCCCCCATTCCCCAACTGACTAGGTATCCCCCTTTCCCCAACTGAGTAGGTATCCCCCTTTCCCTTTCCCCAACTGAGTAGGTATCCCCCTTTCCCTTTCCCCAACTGACTAGGTATCCCCCTTTCCCTTTCCCCAACTGATTGGTATCCCCCTTTCCCCAACTGACTAGGTATCCCCCTTTCCCTTTCCCCAACTGACTAGGTATCCCCCTTTCCCCAACTGACTAGGTATCCCCTTTCAACCAACTGACTAGGTATCCCCCTTTCCATTTCCCCAACTGACTAGGTATCCCCCTTTCCCCAACTGACTAGGTACCCCCTTTCCCCAACTGACTAGGTATCCCCTTTCCCCAACTGACTCGGTATCCCCTTTCCCCATCTGAGTAGGTATCACCTTTCCCCATCTGAGTAGGTATCCCCTTTCCCCAACTGAGTAGGTATCCCCTTTCCCCAACTGACTAGGTATCCCCTTTCCCCAACTGACTAGGTATCCCCCTTTCCCCAACTGACTAGGTATCCCCTTTCCCCAACTGACTAGGTATCCCCCTTTCCCTTTCCCCAACTGACTAGGTATACCCCTTTCCCCAACTGACTAGGTACCCCCTTTCCCCAACTGACTAGGTATCCCCTTTCCCCAACTGACTCGGTATCCCCTTTCCCCATCTGAGTAGGTATCACCTTTCCCCATCTGAGTAGGTATCCCCCTTTCCCCAACTGACTACGTATCCCCCTTTCCTTTTCCCCAACTGAGTAGGTATCCCCCTTTCCCCAACTGACTAGGTATCCCCCTTTCCCTTTCCCCAACTGACTAGGTATCCCCCTTTCCCTTTCCCCAACTGACTGGGTATCCCCCTTTCCCCAACTGACTAGGTATCCCCCTTTCCCCAACTGACTAGGTATCCCCTTTCCCCAACTGAGTAGGTATCCCCTTTCAACAACTGAGTAGGTATCCCCTTTCCCCAACTGAGTAGGTATCCCCTTTCCACAACTGAGTAGGTATCCCATTTCCCCAACTGACTAGGTATCCCCCTTTCCCCAACTGACTAGGTATCCCCCATTCCCCAACTGACTAGGTATCCCCCTTTCCCCAACTGAGTAGGTATCCCCCTTTCCCTTTCCCCAACTGAGTAGGTATCCCCCTTTCCCTTTCCCCAACTGACTAGGTATCCCCCTTTCCCTTTCCCCAACTGACTAGGTATCCCCCTTTCCCCAACTGACTAGGTATCCCCTTTCCCCAACTGACTAGGTATCCCCCTTTCCCTTTCCCTAACTGACTAGGTATCCCCCTTTCCCCAACTGACTAGGTACCCCCTTTCCCCAACTGACTAGGTATCCCCTTTCCCCAACTGACTCGGTATCCCCTTTCCCCATCTGAGTAGGTATCACCTTTCCCCATCTGAGTAGGTATCCCCTTTCCCCAACTGAGTAGGTATCCCCTTTCCCCAACTGACTAGGTATCCCCTTTCCCCAACTGACTAGGTATCCCCTTTCCGCTACTGAGTAGGTATCCCCTTTTCCCAACTGAGTAGGTATCTCCTTTCCCCAACTGACTAGGTATCCCCTTTCCCCAACTGACTAGGTATCCCCCTTTCCCCAACTGACTAGGTATCCCCTTTCCCCAACTGACTAGGTATCCCCTTTCCCCAACTGACTAGGTATCCCCTTTCCCCAACTGACTAGGTATCCCCTTTCCCCAACTGACTAGGTATCCCCTTTCCCCAACTGAGTAGGTATCCCCCTTTCCCCAACTGACTAGGTATCCCCCTTTCCCTTTCCCCAACTGAGTAGGTATCCCCCTTCCCCTTTCCCCAACTGACTAGGTATCCCCTTTCCCCAACTGACTAGGTATCCCCTTTCCCCAACTGACTAGGTATCCCCTTTCCCCAACTGACTAGGTATCCCCTTTCCCCAACTGACTCGGTATCCCCTTTCCCCATCTGAGTAGGTATCACCTTTCCCGATCTGAGTAGGTATCCCCCTTTCCCCAACTGAGTAGGTATCCCCCTTTCCCCAACTGAGTAGGTATCCCCCTTTCCCCAACTGACTAGGTATCCCCCTTTCCCTTTCCCCAACTGACTAGGTATCCCCCTTTCCCTTTCCCCAACTGACTGGGTATCCCCCTTTCCCCAACTGACTAGGTATCCCCCTTTCCCCAACTGACTAGGTATCCCCCTTTCCCCAACTGACTAGGTATCCCCTTTCCCCAACTGAGTAGGTATCCCCTTTCAACAACTGAGTAGGTATCCCCTTTCCCCAACTGAGTAGGTATCCCCTTTCCACAACTGAGTAGGTATCCCCTTTCCCCAACTGACTAGGTATCCCCCTTTCCCCAACTGACTAGGTATCCCCCATTCCCCAACTGACTAGGTATCCCCCTTTCCCCAACTGAGTAGGTATCCCCCTTTCCCTTTCCCCAACTGACTAGGTATCCCCCTTTCCCCAACTGACTAGGTATCCCCTTTCAACCAACTGACTAGGTATCCCCCTTTCCATTTCCCCAACTGACTAGGTATCCCCCTTTCCCCAACTGACTAGGTACCCCCTTTCCCCAACTGACTAGGTATCCCCTTTCCCCAACTGACTCGGTATCCCCTTTCCCCATCTGAGTAGGTATCACCTTTCCCCATCTGAGTAGGTATCCCCTTTCCCCAACTGAGTAGGTATCCCCTTTCCCCAACTGACTAGGTATCCCCTTTCCCCAACTGACTAGGTATCCCCCTTTCCCCAACTGACTAGGTATCCCCTTTCCCCAACTGACTAGGTATCCCCCTTTCCCTTTCCCCAACTGACTAGGTATACCCCTTTCCCCAACTGACTAGGTACCCCCTTTCCCCAACTGACTAGGTATCCCCTTTCCCCAACTGACTCGGTATCCCCTTTCCCCATCTGAGTAGGTATCACCTTTCCCCATCTGAGTAGGTATCCCCCTTTCCCCAACTGACTAGGTATCCCCCTTTCCTTTTCCCCAACTGAGTAGGTATCCCCCTTTCCCCAACTGACTAGGTATCCCCCTTTCCCTTTCCCCAACTGACTAGGTATCCCCCTTTCCCTTTCCCCAACTGACTGGGTATCCCCCTTTCCCCAACTGACTAGGTATCCCCCTTTCCCCAACTGACTAGGTATCCCCTTTCCCCAACTGAGTAGGTATCCCATTTCAACAACTGAGTAGGTATCCCCTTTCCCCAACTGAGTAGGTATCCCCTTTCCACAACTGAGTAGGTATCCCATTTCCCCAACTGACTAGGTATCCCCCTTTCCCCAACTGACTAGGTATCCCCCATTCCCCAACTGACTAGGTATCCCCCTTTCCCCAACTGAGTAGGTATCCCCCTTTCCCTTTCCCCAACTGAGTAGGTATCCCCCTTTCCCTTTCCCCAACTGACTAGGTATCCCCCTTTCCCTTTCCCCAACTGACTAGGTATCCCCCTTTCCCCAACTGACTAGGTATCCCCCTTTCCCTTTCCCCAACTGACTAGGTATCCCCCTTTCCCCAACTGACTAGGTATCCCCTTTCCCCAACTGACTAGGTATCCCCCTTTCCCTTTCCCTAACTGACTAGGTATCCCCCTTTCCCCAACTGACTAGGTACCCCCTTTCCCCAACTGACTAGGTATCCCCTTTCCCCAACTGACTCGGTATCCCCTTTCCCCATCTGAGTAGGTATCACCTTTCCCCATCTGAGTAGGTATCCCCTTTCCCCAACTGAGTAGGTATCCCCTTTCCCCAACTGACTAGGTATCCCCTTTCCCCAACTGACTAGGTATCCCCTTTCCGCTACTGAGTAGGTATCCCCTTTTCCCAACTGAGTAGGTATCTCCTTTCCCCAACTGACTAGGTATCCCCTTTCCCCAACTGACTAGGTATCCCCCTTTCCCCAACTGACTAGGTATCCCCTTTCCCCAACTGACTAGGTATCCCCTTTCCCCAACTGACTAGGTATCCCCTTTCCCCAACTGACTAGGTATCCCCTTTCCCCAACTGACTAGGTATCCCCTTTCCCCAACTGAGTAGGTATCCCCCTTTCCCCAACTGACTAGGTATCCCCCTTTCCCTTTCCCCAACTGAGTAGGTATCCCCCTTCCCCTTTCCCCAACTGACTAGGTATCCCCTTTCCCCAACTGACTAGGTATCCCCTTTCCCCAACTGACTAGGTATCCCCTTTCCCCAACTGACTAGGTATCCCCTTTCCCCAACTGACTCGGTATCCCCTTTCCCCATCTGAGTAGGTATCACCTTTCCCGATCTGAGTAGGTATCCCCCTTTCCCCAACTGAGTAGGTATCCCCCTTTCCCCAACTGAGTAGGTATCCCCCTTTCCCCAACTGACTAGGTATCCCCCTTTCCCTTTCCCCAACTGACTAGGTATCCCCCTTTCCCTTTCCCCAACTGACTGGGTATCCCCCTTTCCCCAACTGACTAGGTATCCCCCTTTCCCCAACTGACTAGGTATCCCCCTTTCCCCAACTGACTAGGTATCCCCTTTCCCCAACTGAGTAGGTATCCCCTTTCAACAACTGAGTAGGTATCCCCTTTCCCCAACTGAGTAGGTATCCCCTTTCCACAACTGAGTAGGTATCCCCTTTCCCCAACTGACTAGGTATCCCCCTTTCCCCAACTGACTAGGTATCCCCCATTCCCCAACTGACTAGGTATCCCCCTTTCCCCAACTGAGTAGGTATCCCCTTTCCCCAACTGACTAGGTATCCCCCTTTCCCTTTCCCCAACTGAGTAGGTATCCCCCTTTCCCTTTCCCCAACTGACTAGGTATCCCCCTTTCCCTTTCCCCAACTGACTAGGTATCCCCCTTTCCCCAACTGACTAGGTATCCCCCTTTCCCTTTCCCCAACTGACTAGGTATCCCCCTTTCCCCAACTGACTAGGTATCCCCTTTCAACCAACTGACTAGGTATCCCCCTTTCCATTTCCCAAACTGACTAGGTATCCCCCTTTCCCCAACTGACTAGGTACCCCCTTTCCCCAACTGACTAGGTATCCCCTTTCCCCAACTGACTCGGTATCCCCTTTCCCCATCTGAGTAGGTATCACCTTTCCCCATCTGAGTAGGTATCCCCTTTCCCCAACTGAGTAGGTATCCCCTTTCCCCAACTGACTAGGTATCCCCTTTCCCCAACTGACTAGGTATCCCCCTTTCCCCAACTGACTAGGTATCCCCTTTCCCCAACTGACTAGGTATCCCCCTTTCCCTTTCCCCAACTGACTAGGTATACCCCTTTCCCCAACTGACTAGGTACCCCCTTTCCCCAACTGACTAGGTATCCCCTTTCCCCAACTGACTCGGTATCCCCTTTCCCCATCTGAGTAGGTATCACCTTTCCCCATCTGAGTAGGTATCCCCCTTTCCCCAACTGACTAGGTATCCCCCTTTCCTTTTCCCCAACTGAGTAGGTATCCCCCTTTCCCCAACTGACTAGGTATCCCCCTTTCCCTTTCCCCAACTGACTAGGTATCCCCCTTTCCCTTTCCCCAACTGACTGGGTATCCCCCTTTCCCCAACTGACTAGGTATCCCCCTTTCCCCAACTGACTAGGTATCCCCTTTCCCCAACTGAGTAGGTATCCCCTTTCAACAACTGAGTAGGTATCCCCTTTCCCCAACTGAGTAGGTATCCCCTTTCCACAACTGAGTAGGTATCCCATTTCCCCAACTGACTAGGTATCCCCCTTTCCCCAACTGACTAGGTATCCCCCATTCCCCAACTGACTAGGTATCCCCCTTTCCCCAACTGAGTAGGTATCCCCCTTTCCCTTTCCCCAACTGAGTAGGTATCCCCCTTTCCCTTTCCCCAACTGACTAGGTATCCCCCTTTCCCTTTCCCCAACTGACTAGGTATCCCCCTTTCCCCAACTGAGTAGGTATCCCCCTTTCCCTTTCCCCAACTGACTAGGTATCCCCCTTTCCCCAACTGACTAGGTATCCCCTTTCCCCAACTGACTAGGTATCCCCCTTTACCTTTCCCCAACTGACTAGGTATCCCCCTTTCCCCAACTGACTAGGTACCCCCTTTCCCCAACTGACTAGGTATCCCCTTTCCCCAACTGACTCGGTATCCCCTTTCCCCATCTGAGTAGGTATCACCTTTCCCCATCTGAGTAGGTATCCCCTTTCCCCAACTGAGTAGGTATCCCCTTTCCCCAACTGACTAGGTATCCCCTTTCCCCAACTGACTAGGTATCCCCTTTCCGCTACTGAGTAGGTATCCCCTTTTCCCAACTGAGTAGGTATCTCCTTTCCCCAACTGACTAGGTATCCCCTTTCCCCAACTGACTAGGTATCCCCCTTTCCCCAACTGACTAGGTATCCCCTTTCCCCAACTGACTAGGTATCCCCTTTCCCCAACTGACTAGGTATCCCCTTTCCCCAACTGACTAGGTATCCCCTTTCCCCAACTGACTAGGTATCCCCTTTCCCCAACTGAGTAGGTATCCCCCTTTCCCCAACTGACTAGGTATCCCCCTTTCCCTTTCCCCAACTGAGTAGGTATCCCCCTTTCCCTTTCCCCAACTGACTAGGTATCCCCTTTCCCCAACTGACTAGGTATCCCCCTTTACCTTTCCCCAACTGACTAGGTATCCCCCTTTCCCCAACTGACTAGGTACCCCCTTTCCCCAACTGACTAGGTATCCCCTTTCCCCAACTGACTCGGTATCCCCTTTCCCCATCTGAGTAGGTATCACCTTTCCCCATCTGAGTAGGTATCCCCTTTCCCCAACTGAGTAGGTATCCCCTTTCCCCAACTGACTAGGTATCCCCTTTCCCCAACTGACTAGGTATCCCCTTTCCGCTACTGAGTAGGTATCCCCTTTTCCCAACTGAGTAGGTATCTCCTTTCCCCAACTGACTAGGTATCTCCTTTCCCCAACTGACTAGGTATCCCCCTTTCCCCAACTGACTAGGTATCCCCTTTCCCCAACTGACTAGGTATCCCCTTTCCCCAACTGACTAGGTATCCCCTTTCCCCAACTGACTAGGTATCCCCTTTCCCCAACTGACTAGGTATCCCCTTTCCCCAACTGAGTAGGTATCCCCCTTTCCCCAACTGACTAGGTATCCCCCTTTCCCTTTCCCCAACTGAGTAGGTATCCCCCTTTCCCTTTCCCCAACTGACTAGGTATCCCCTTTCCCCAACTGACTAGGTATCCCCCTTTACCTTTCCCCAACTGACTAGGTATCCCCCTTTCCCCAACTGACTAGGTACCCCCTTTCCCCAACTGACTAGGTATCCCCTTTCCCCAACTGACTCGGTATCCCCTTTCCCCATCTGAGTAGGTATCACCTTTCCCCATCTGAGTAGGTATCCCCTTTCCCCAACTGAGTAGGTATCCCCTTTCCCCAACTGACTAGGTATCCCCTTTCCCCAACTGACTAGGTATCCCCTTTCCGCTACTGAGTAGGTATCCCCTTTTCCCAACTGAGTAGGTATCTCCTTTCCCCAACTGACTAGGTATCTCCTTTCCCCAACTGACTAGGTATCCCCCTTTCCCCAACTGACTAGGTATCCCCTTTCCCCAACTGACTAGGTATCCCCTTTCCCCAACTGACTAGGTATCCCCTTTCCCCAACTGACTAGGTATCCCCTTTCCCCAACTGAGTAGGTATCCCCCTTTCCCCAACTGACTAGGTATCCCCCTTTCCCTTTCCCCAACTGAGTAGGTATCCCCCTTTCCCTTTCCCCAACTGAGTAGGTATCCCCCTTTCCCTTTCCCCAACTGACTAGGTATCCCCCTTTCCCTTTCCCCAACTGACTAGGTATCCCCCTTCCCTTTCCCCAACTGAGTAGGTATCCCCCTTTCCCCAACTGACTAGGTATCCCCCTTTCCCCAACTGACTAGGTATCCCTCTTTCACTTTCCCCAACTGAGTAGATATCCCCCTTTCCCCAACTGACTAGGTATCCCCCTTTCCCTTTCCCCAACTGACTAGGTATCACCTTTCCCCAACTGACTAGGTACCCCCCTTTCCCCAACTGACTAGGTATCCCCTTTCTCCAACTGACTAGGTATCCCCCTTTCCCTTTCCACAACTGACTAGGTATCCCCCTTTCCCCAACTGACTGGGTATCCCCTTTCCCCAACTGACTAGGTATCCCCCTTTCCTCTTCCCCAACTGACTAGGTATCCCCCTTTCCCTTCCCCCAACTGACTAGGTATCCCCCTTTCCCCAACTGACTAGGTACCCTCTTTCCCCAACTGACTAGGTATCCCCTTTCCCCAACTGACTCGGTATCCCCTTTCCCCATCTGAGTAGGTATCCCCTTTCCCCAACTGAGTAGGTATCCCCTTTCCCCAACTGACTAGGTATCCCCTTTCCCCAACTGACTAGGTATCCCCTTTCCCCAACTGACTAGGTATCCCCTTTCCCCAACTGACTAGGTATCCCCTTTCTCCAACTGACTAGGTATCCCCCTTTCCCTTTCCACAACTGACTAGGTATCCCCCTTTCCCCAACTGACTGGGTATCCCCTTTCCCCAACTGACTAGGTATCCCCCTTTCCTCTTCCCCAACTGACTAGGTATCCCCCTTTCCCTTCCCCCAACTGACTAGGTATCCCCCTTTCCCCAACTGACTAGGTACCCTCTTTCCCCAACTGACTAGGTATCCCCTTTCCCCAACTGACTCGGTATCCCCTTTCCCCATCTGAGTAGGTATCCCCTTTCCCCAACTGAGTAGGTATCCCCTTTCCGCTACTGAGTAGGTATCCCCTTTTCCCAACTGAGTAGGTATCTCCTTTCCCCAACTGACTAGGTATCCCCTTTCCCCAACTGACTAGGTATCCCCCTTTCCCCAACTGACTAGGTATCCCCTTTCCCCAACTGAGTAGGTATCCCCTTTCCCCAACTGACTAGGTATCCCCTTTCCCCAACTGACTAGGTATCCCCTTTCCGCTACTGAGTAGGTACCCCCTTTTCCCAACTGAGTAGGTATCTCCTTTCCCCAACTGACTAGGTATCCCCTTTCCCCAACTGACTAGGTATCCCCCTTTCCCCAACTGACTAGGTATCCCCTTTCCCCAACTGACTAGGTATCCCCTTTCCCCAACTGACTAGGTATCCCCTTTCCCCAACTGACTAGGTATCCCCTTTCCCCAACTGACTAGGTATCCCCTTTCCCCAACTGACTAGGTATCCCCTTTCCCCAACTGACTAGGTATCCCCTTTCCCCAACTGACTAGGTATCCCCTTTCCCCAACTGAGTAGGTATCCCCCTTTCCCCAACTGACTAGGTATCCCCTTTCCCCAACTGAGTAGGTATCCCCCTTTCCCCAACTGACTAGGTATCCCCCTTTCCCTTTCCCCAACTGAGTAGGTATCCCCCTTTCCCTTTCCCCAACTGAGTAGGTATCCCCCTTTCCCTTTCCCCAACTGACTAGGTATCCCCCTTTCCCTTTCCCCAACTGACTAGGTATCCCCCATCCCTTTCCCCAACTGAGTAGGTATCCCCCTTTCCCCAACTGACTAGGTATCCCCCTTTCCCCAACTGACTAGGTATCCCTCTTTCACTTTCCCCAACTGAGTAGATATCCCCCTTTCCCCAACTGACTAGGTATCCCCCTTTCCCTTTCCCCAACTGACTAGGTATCACCTTTCCCCAACTGACTAGGTACCCCCCTTTCCCCAACTGACTAGGTATCCCCTTTCTCCAACTGACTAGGTATCCCCCTTTCCCTTTCCACAACTGACTAGGTATCCCCCTTTCCCCAACTGACTGGGTATCCCCTTTCCCCAACTGACTAGGTATCCCCCTTTCCTCTTCCCCAACTGACTAGGTATCCCCCTTTCCCTTCCCCCAACTGACTAGGTATCCCCCTTTCCCCAACTGACTAGGTACCCTCTTTCCCCAACTGACTAGGTATCCCCTTTCCCCAACTGACTCGGTATCCCCTTTCCCCATCTGAGTAGGTATCCCCTTTCCCCAACTGAGTAGGTATCCCCTTTCCCCAACTGACTAGGTATCCCCTTTCCCCAACTGACTAGGTATCCCCTTTCCCCAACTGACTAGGTATCCCCTTTCCCCAACTGACTAGGTATCCCCTTTCTCCAACTGACTAGGTATCCCCCTTTCCCTTTCCACAACTGACTAGGTATCCCCCTTTCCCCAACTGACTGGGTATCCCCTTTCCCCAACTGACTAGGTATCCCCCTTTCCTCTTCCCCAACTGACTAGGTATCCCCCTTTCCCTTCCCCCAACTGACTAGGTATCCCCCTTTCCCCAACTGACTAGGTACCCTCTTTCCCCAACTGACTAGGTATCCCCTTTCCCCAACTGACTCGGTATCCCCTTTCCCCATCTGAGTAGGTATCCCCTTTCCCCAACTGAGTAGGTATCCCCTTTCCGCTACTGAGTAGGTATCCCCTTTTCCCAACTGAGTAGGTATCTCCTTTCCCCAACTGACTAGGTATCCCCTTTCCCCAACAGACTAGGTATCCCCCTTTCCCCAACTGACTAGGTATCCCCTTTCCCCAACTGAGTAGGTATCCCCTTTCCCCAACTGACTAGGTATCCCCTTTCCCCAACTGACTAGGTATCCCCTTTCCGCTACTGAGTAGGTACCCCCTTTTCCCAACTGAGTAGGTATCTCCTTTCCCCAACTGACTAGGTATCCCCTTTCCCCAACTGACTAGGTATCCCCCTTTCCCCAACTGACTAGGTATCCCCTTTCCCCAACTGACTAGGTATCCCCTTTCCCCAACTGACTAGGTATCCCCTTTCCCCAACTGACTAGGTATCCCCTTTCCCCAACTGACTAGGTATCCCCCTTTCCTCTTCCCCAACTGACTAGGTATCCCCCTTTCCCTTCCCCCAACTGACTAGGTATCCCCCTTTCCCCAACTGACTAGGTACCCTCTTTCCCCAACTGACTAGGTATCCCCTTTCCCCAACTGACTAGGTATCCCCCTTTCCCTTTCCACAACTGACTAGGTATCCCCCTTTCCCCAACTGACTGGGTATCCCCTTTCCCCAACTGACTAGGTATCCCCCTTTCCTCTTCCCCAACTGACTAGGTATCCCCCTTTCCCTTCCCCCAACTGACTAGGTATCCCCCTTTCCCCAACTGACTAGGTACCCTCTTTCCCCAACTGACTAGGTATCCCCTTTCCCCAACTGACTCGGTATCCCCTTTCCCCATCTGAGTAGGTATCCCCTTTCCCCAACTGAGTAGGTATCCCCTTTCCCCAACTGACTAGGTATCCCCTTTCCCCAACTGACTAGGTATCCCCTTTCCCCAACTGACTAGGTATCCCCTTTCCCCAACTGACTAGGTATCCCCTTTCTCCAACTGACTAGGTATCCCCCTTTCCCTTTCCACAACTGACTAGGTATCCCCCTTTCCCCAACTGACTGGGTATCCCCTTTCCCCAACTGACTAGGTATCCCCCTTTCCTCTTCCCCAACTGACTAGGTATCCCCCTTTCCCTTCCCCCAACTGACTAGGTATCCCCCTTTCCCCAACTGACTAGGTACCCTCTTTCCCCAACTGACTAGGTATCCCCTTTCCCCAACTGACTCGGTATCCCCTTTCCCCATCTGAGTAGGTATCCCCTTTCCCCAACTGAGTAGGTATCCCCTTTCCGCTACTGAGTAGGTATCCCCTTTTCCCAACTGAGTAGGTATCTCCTTTCCCCAACTGACTAGGTATCCCCTTTCCCCAACAGACTAGGTATCCCCCTTTCCCCAACTGACTAGGTATCCCCTTTCCCCAACTGAGTAGGTATCCCCTTTCCCCAACTGACTAGGTATCCCCTTTCCCCAACTGACTAGGTATCCCCTTTCCGCTACTGAGTAGGTACCCCCTTTTCCCAACTGAGTAGGTATCTCCTTTCCCCAACTGACTAGGTATCCCCTTTCCCCAACTGACTAGGTATCCCCCTTTCCCCAACTGACTAGGTATCCCCTTTCCCCAACTGACTAGGTATCCCCTTTCCCCAACTGACTAGGTATCCCCTTTCCCCAACTGACTAGGTATCCCCTTTCCCCAACTGACTAGGTATCCCCTTTCCCCAACTGAGTAGGTATCCCCCTTTCCCCAACTGACTAGGTATCCCCCTTTCCCTTTCCCCAACTGAGTAGGTATCCCCCTTTCCCTTTCCCCAACTGAGTAGGTATCCCCCTTTCCCTTTCCCCAACTGACTAGGTATCCCCCTTTCCCTTTCCCCAACTGACTAGGTATCCCCCTTCCCTTTCCCCAACTGAGTAGGTATCCCCCTTTCCCCAACTGACTAGGTATCCCCCTTTCCCCAACTGACTAGGTATCCCTCTTTCACTTTCCCCAACTGAGTAGGTATCCCCCTTTCCCCAACTGACTAGGTATCCCCCTTTCCCTTTCCCCAACTGACTAGGTATCACCTTTCCCCAACTGACTAGGTACCCCCCTTTCCCCAACTGACTAGGTATCCCCTTTCCCCAACTGACTAGGTATCCCCCTTTCCCTTTCCACAACTGACTAGGTATCATCCTTTCCCCAACTGACTAGGTATCCCCTTTCCCCAACTGACTAGGTATCCCCCTTTCCTCTTCCCCAACTGACTAGGTATCCCCCTTTCCCTTCCCCCAACTGACTAGGTATCCCCCTTTCCCCAACTGACTAGGTACCCTCTTTCCCCAACTGACTAGGTATCCCCTTTCCCCAACTGACTCGGTATCCCCTTTCCCCATCTGAGTAGGTATCCCCTTTCCCCAACTGAGTAGGTATCCCCTTTCCCCAACTGACTAGGTATCCCCTTTCCCCAACTGACTAGGTATCCCCTTTCCCCAACTGACTAGGTATCCCCTTTCCGCTACTGAGTAGGTATCCCCTTTTCCCAACTGAGTAGGTATCTCCTTTCCCCAACTGACTAGGTATCCCCTTTCCCCAACTGACTAGGTATCCCCCTTTCCCCAACTGACTAGGTATCCCCTTTCCCCAACTGACTAGGTATCCCCTTTCCCCAACTGACTAGGTATCCCCTTTCCCCAACTGACTAGGTATCCCCTTTCCCCAACTGACTAGGTATCCCCTTTCCCCAACTGACTAGGTATCCCCTTTCTCCAACTGACTAGGTATCCCCCTTTCCCTTTCCACAACTGACTAGGTATCCCCCTTTCCCCAACTGACTGGGTATCCCCTTTCCCCAACTGACTAGGTATCCCCCTTTCCTCTTCCCCAACTGACTAGGTATCCCCCTTTCCCTTCCCCCAACTGACTAGGTATCCCCCTTTCCCCAACTGACTAGGTACCCTCTTTCCCCAACTGACTAGGTATCCCCTTTCCCCAACTGACTCGGTATCCCCTTTCCCCATCTGAGTAGGTATCCCCTTTCCCCAACTGAGTAGGTATCCCCTTTCCGCTACTGAGTAGGTATCCCCTTTTCCCAACTGAGTAGGTATCTCCTTTCCCCAACTGACTAGGTATCCCCTTTCCCCAACAGACTAGGTATCCCCCTTTCCCCAACTGACTAGGTATCCCCTTTCCCCAACTGAGTAGGTATCCCCTTTCCCCAACTGACTAGGTATCCCCTTTCCCCAACTGACTAGGTATCCCCTTTCCGCTACTGAGTAGGTACCCCCTTTTCCCAACTGAGTAGGTATCTCCTTTCCCCAACTGACTAGGTATCCCCTTTCCCCAACTGACTAGGTATCCCCCTTTCCCCAACTGACTAGGTATCCCCTTTCCCCAACTGACTAGGTATCCCCTTTCCCCAACTGACTAGGTATCCCCTTTCCCCAACTGACTAGGTATCCCCTTTCCCCAACTGACTAGGTATCCCCTTTCCCCAACTGAGTAGGTATCCCCCTTTCCCCAACTGACTAGGTATCCCCCTTTCCCTTTCCCCAACTGAGTAGGTATCCCCCTTTCCCTTTCCCCAACTGAGTAGGTATCCCCCTTTCCCTTTCCCCAACTGACTAGGTATCCCCCTTTCCCTTTCCCCAACTGACTAGGTATCCCCCTTCCCTTTCCCCAACTGAGTAGGTATCCCCCTTTCCCCAACTGACTAGGTATCCCCCTTTCCCCAACTGACTAGGTATCCCTCTTTCACTTTCCCCAACTGAGTAGGTATCCCCCTTTCCCCAACTGACTAGGTATCCCCCTTTCCCTTTCCCCAACTGACTAGGTATCACCTTTCCCCAACTGACTAGGTACCCCCCTTTCCCCAACTGACTAGGTATCCCCTTTCCCCAACTGACTAGGTATCCCCCTTTCCCTTTCCACAACTGACTAGGTATCCCCCTTTCCCCAACTGACTAGGTATCCCCTTTCCCCAACTGACTAGGTATCCCCCTTTCCTCTTCCCCAACTGACTAGGTATCCCCCTTTCCCTTCCCCCAACTGACTAGGTATCCCCCTTTCCCCAACTGACTAGGTACCCTCTTTCCCCAACTGACTAGGTATCCCCTTTCCCCAACTGACTCGGTATCCCCTTTCCCCATCTGAGTAGGTATCCCCTTTCCCCAACTGAGTAGGTATCCCCTTTCCCCAACTGACTAGGTATCCCCTTTCCCCAACTGACTAGGTATCCCCTTTCCCCAACTGACTAGGTATCCCCTTTCCGCTACTGAGTAGGTATCCCCTTTTCCCAACTGAGTAGGTATCTCCTTTCCCCAACTGACTAGGTATCCCCTTTCCCCAACTGACTAGGTATCCCCCTTTCCCCAACTGACTAGGTATCCCCTTTCCCCAACTGACTAGGTATCCCCTTTCCCCAACTGACTAGGTATCCCCTTTCCCCAACTGACTAGGTATCCCCTTTCCCCAACTGAGTAGGTATCCCCCTTTCCCTTTCCCCAACTGAGTAGGTATCCCCCTTTCCCCAACTGACTAGGTATCCCCCTTTCCCCTTCCCCAACTGACTAGGTATCCCCCTTTCCCTTTCCCCAACTGAGTAGGTATCCCCCTTTCCCCAACTGAGTAGGTATCCCCCTTTCCCCAACTGACTAGGTATCCCCCTTTCCCCTTCCCCAACTGACTAGGTATCCCCTTTCCCTTTCCCCAACTGAGTAGGTACCCCCTTTCCCTTTCCCCAACTGACTAGGTATCCCCCTTTCCCCAACTGACTAGGTATCCCCCTTTCCTTTTCCCCAACTGAGTAGGTATTCCCCTTTTCCCAACTGACTAGGTATCCCCCTTTCCCCAACTGAGTAGGTATCCCCCTTTCCCCAACTGACTAGGTATCCCCTTTCCCTTTCCCCAACTGAGTAGGTACCCCCTTTCCCTTTCCCCAACTGACTGGGTATCCCCCTTTCCCCAACTGACTAGGTATCCCCCTTTCCCCTTCCCCAACTGACTAGGTATCCCCTTTCCCTTTCCCCAACTGACTAGGTATCCCCCTTTCCTTTTCCCCAACTGAGTAGGTATCCCCCTTTCCCCAACTGACTAGGTATCCCCCTTTCCCTTTCCCCAACTGACTAGGTATCCCCCTTTCCCCAACTGACTAGGTATCCCCCTTTCCCTTTCCCCAACTGACTAGGTATCCCCCTTTCCCCAACTGACTAGGTATCCCCTTTCCCCAACTGACTAGGTATCCCCCTTTACCTTTCCCCAACTGACTAGGTATCCCCCTTTCCCCAACTGACTAGGTACCCCCTTTCCCCAACTGACTAGGTATCCCCTTTCCCCAACTGACTCGGTATCCCCTTTCCCCATCTGAGTAGGTATCACCTTTCCCCATCTGAGTAGGTATCCCCTTTCCCCAACTGAGTAGGTATCCCCTTTCCCCAACTGACTAGGTATCCCCTTTCCCCAACTGACTAGGTATCCCCTTTCCGCTACTGAGTAGGTATCCCCTTTTCCCAACTGAGTAGGTATCTCCTTTCCCCAACTGACTAGGTATCCCCTTTCCCCAACTGACTAGGTATCCCCCTTTCCCCAACTGACTAGGTATCCCCTTTCCCCAACTGACTAGGTATCCCCTTTCCCCAACTGACTAGGTATCCCCTTTCCCCAACTGAGTAGGTATCCCCCTTTCCCCAACTGACTAGGTATCCCCCTTTCCCTTTCCCCAACTGAGTAGGTATCCCCCTTTCCCTTTCCCCAACTGAGTAGGTATCCCCCTTTCCCTTTCCCCAACTGACTAGGTATCCCCCTTTCCCTTTCCCCAACTGACTAGGTATCCCCCTTCCCTTTCCCCAACTGTGTAGGTATCCCCCTTTCCCCAACTGACTAGGTATCCCCCTTTCCCCAACTGACTAGGTATCCCTCTTTCACTTTCCCCAACTGAGTAGATATCCCCCTTTCCCCAACTGACTAGGTATCCCCCTTTCCCTTTCCCCAACTGACTAGGTATCACCTTTCCCCAACTGACTAGGTACCCCCCTTTCCCCAACTGACTAGGTATCCCCTTTCTCCAACTGACTAGGTATCCCCCTTTCCCTTTCCACAACTGACTAGGTATCCCCCTTTCCCCAACTGACTGGGTATCCCCTTTCCCCAACTGACTAGGTATCCCCCTTTCCTCTTCCCCAACTGACTAGGTATCCCCCTTTCCCTTCCCCCAACTGACTAGGTATCCCCCTTTCCCCAACTGACTAGGTACCCTCTTTCCCCAACTGACTAGGTATCCCCTTTCCCCAACTGACTCGGTATCCCCTTTCCCCATCTGAGTAGGTATCCCCTTTCCCCAACTGAGTAGGTATCCCCTTTCCCCAACTGACTAGGTATCCCCTTTCCCCAACTGACTAGGTATCCCCTTTCCCCAACTGACTAGGTATCCCCTTTCCGCTACTGAGTAGGTATCCCCTTTTCCCAACTGAGTAGGTATCTCCTTTCCCCAACTGACTAGGTATCCCCTTTCCCCAACTGACTAGGTATCCCCCTTTCCCCAACTGACTAGGTATCCCCTTTCCCCAACTGAGTAGGTATCCCCTTTCCCCAACTGACTAGGTATCCCCTTTCCCCAACTGACTAGGTATCCCCTTTCCGCTACTGAGTAGGTATCCCCTTTTCCCAACTGAGTAGGTATCTCCTTTCCCCAACTGACTAGGTATCCCCTTTCCCCAACTGACTAGGTATCCCCCTTTCCCCAACTGACTAGGTATCCCCTTTCCCCAACTGACTAGGTATCCCCTTTCCCCAACTGACTAGGTATCCCCTTTCCCCAACTGACTAGGTATCCCCTTTCCCCAACTGACTAGGTATCCCCTTTCCCCATCTGAGTAGGTATCCCCTTTCCCCAACTGAGTAGGTATCCCCTTTCCCCAACTGACTAGGTATCCCCTTTCCCCAACTGACTAGGTATCCCCTTTCCCCAACTGACTAGGTATCCCCTTTCCGCTACTGAGTAGGTATCCCCTTTTCCCAACTGAGTAGGTATCTCCTTTACCCAACTGACTAGGTATCCCCTTTCCCCAACTGACTAGGTATCCCCCTTTCCCCAACTGACTAGGTATCCCCTTTCCCCAACTGACTAGGTATCCCCTTTCCCCAACTGACTAGGTATCCCCTTTCCCCAACTGACTAGGTATCCCCTTTCCCCAACTGAGTAGGTATCCCCCTTTCCCTTTCCCCAACTGAGTAGGTATCCCCCTTTCCCCAACTGACTAGGTATCCCCCTTTCCCCTTCCCCAACTGACTAGGTATCCCCCTTTCCCTTTCCCCAACTGAGTAGGTATCCCCCTTTCCCCAACTGAGTAGGTATCCCCCTTTCCCCAACTGACTAGGTATCCCCCTTTCCCCTTCCCCAACTGACTAGGTATCCCCTTTCCCTTTCCCCAACTGAGTAGGTACCCCCTTTCCCTTTCCCCAACTGACTAGGTATCCCCCTTTCCCCAACTGACTAGGTATCCCCCTTTCCTTTTCCCCAACTGAGTAGGTATTCCCCTTTTCCCAACTGACTAGGTATCCCCCTTTCCCCAACTGAGTAGGTATCCCCCTTTCCCCAACTGACTAGGTATCCCCTTTCCCTTTCCCCAACTGAGTAGGTACCCCCTTTCCCTTTCCCCAACTGACTGGGTATCCCCCTTTCCCCAACTGACTAGGTATCCCCCTTTCCCCTTCCCCAACTGACTAGGTATCCCCTTTCCCTTTCCCCAACTGACTAGGTATCCCCCTTTCCTTTTCCCCAACTGAGTAGGTATCCCCCTTTCCCCAACTGACTAGGTATCCCCCTTTCCCTTTCCCCAACTGACTAGGTATCCCCCTTTCCCCAACTGACTAGGTATCCCCCTTTCCCTTTCCCCAACTGACTAGGTATCCCCCTTTCCCCAACTGACTAGGTATCCCCTTTCCCCAACTGACTAGGTATCCCCCTTTACCTTTCCCCAACTGACTAGGTATCCCCCTTTCCCCAACTGACTAGGTACCCCCTTTCCCCAACTGACTAGGTATCCCCTTTCCCCAACTGACTCGGTATCCCCTTTCCCCATCTGAGTAGGTATCACCTTTCCCCATCTGAGTAGGTATCCCCTTTCCCCAACTGAGTAGGTATCCCCTTTCCCCAACTGACTAGGTATCCCCTTTCCCCAACTGACTAGGTATCCCCTTTCCGCTACTGAGTAGGTATCCCCTTTTCCCAACTGAGTAGGTATCTCCTTTCCCCAACTGACTAGGTATCCCCTTTCCCCAACTGACTAGGTATCCCCCTTTCCCCAACTGACTAGGTATCCCCTTTCCCCAACTGACTAGGTATCCCCTTTCCCCAACTGACTAGGTATCCCCTTTCCCCAACTGAGTAGGTATCCCCCTTTCCCCAACTGACTAGGTATCCCCCTTTCCCTTTCCCCAACTGAGTAGGTATCCCCCTTTCCCTTTCCCCAACTGAGTAGGTATCCCCCTTTCCCTTTCCCCAACTGACTAGGTATCCCCCTTTCCCTTTCCCCAACTGACTAGGTATCCCCCTTCCCTTTCCCCAACTGTGTAGGTATCCCCCTTTCCCCAACTGACTAGGTATACCCCTTTCCCCAACTGACTAGGTATCCCTCTTTCACTTTCCCCAACTGAGTAGATATCCCCCTTTCCCCAACTGACTAGGTATCCCCCTTTCCCTTTCCCCAACTGACTAGGTATCACCTTTCCCCAACTGACTAGGTACCCCCCTTTCCCCAACTGACTAGGTATCCCCTTTCTCCAACTGACTAGGTATCCCCCTTTCCCTTTCCACAACTGACTAGGTATCCCCCTTTATCCCCTTTCCCCATCTGAGTACTGACTGGGTATCCCCTTTCCCCTTTTCCCAACTGACTAGGTATCCCCCTTTATACCTCTTCCCCAACTGACTAGGTATCCCCCTTTAGGTATCCCTTCCCCCAACTGACTAGGTATCCCCCTTTCCCCAACTGACTGGGTATCCCCTTTCCCCAACTGACTAGGTATCCCCCTTTCTCTTCCCCAACTGACTAGGTATCCCCTTTCCCCAACTGACTCGGTATCCCCTTTCCCCATCTGAGTAGGTATCCCCTTTCCCCAACTGAGTAGGTATCCCCTTTCCCCAACTGACTAGGTATCCCCTTTCCCCAACTGACTAGGTATCCCCTTTCCCCAACTGACTAGGTATCCCCTTTCCGCTACTGAGTAGGTATCCCCTTTTCCCAACTGAGTAGGTATCTCCTTTCCCCAACTGACTAGGTATCCCCTTTCCCCAACTGACTAGGTATCCCCCTTTCCCCAACTGACTAGGTATCCCCTTTCCCCAACTGAGTAGGTATCCCCTTTCCCCAACTGACTAGGTATCCCCTTTCCCCAACTGACTAGGTATCCCCTTTCCGCTACTGAGTAGGTATCCCCTTTTCCCAACTGAGTAGGTATCTCCTTTCCCCAACTGACTAGGTATCCCCTTTCCCCAACTGACTAGGTATCCCCCTTTCCCCAACTGACTAGGTATCCCCTTTCCCCAACTGACTAGGTATCCCCTTTCCCCAACTGACTAGGTATCCCCTTTCCCCAACTGACTAGGTATCCCCTTTCCCCAACTGACTAGGTATCCCCTTTCCCCAACTGAGTAGGTATCCCCCTTTCCCCAACTGACTAGGTATCCCTCTTTCCCTTTCCCCAACTGACTAGGTATCCCCCTTTCCCTTTCCCCAACTGACTAGGTATCCCCCTTCCCTTTCCCCAACTGAGTAGGTATCCCCCTTTCCCCAACTGACTAGGTATCCCCCTTTCCCCAACTGACTAGGTATCCCTCTTTCACTTTCCCCAACTGAGTAGGTATCCCCCTTTCCCCAACTGACTAGGTATCCCCCTTTCCCTTTCCCCAACTGACTAGGTATCACCTTTCCCCAACTGACTAGGTACCCCCCTTTCCCCAACTGACTAGGTATCCCCTTTCCCCAACTGACTAGGTATCCCCCTTTCCCTTTCCACAACTGACTAGGTATCCCCCTTTCCCCAACTGACTAGGTATCCCCTTTCCCCAACTGACTAGGTATCCCCCTTTCCTCTTCCCCAACTGACTAGGTATCCCCCTTTCCCTTCCCCCAACTGACTAGGTATCCCCCTTTCCCCAACTGTCTAGGTACCCTCTTTCCCCAACTGACTAGGTATCCCCTTTCCCCAACTGACTCGGTATCCCCTTTCCCCATCTGAGTAGGTATCCCCTTTCCCCAACTGAGTAGGTATCCCCTTTCCCCAACTGACTAGGTATCCCCTTTCCCCAACTGACTAGGTATCCCCTTTCCCCAACTGACTAGGTATCCCCTTTCCGCTACTGAGTAGGTATCCCCTTTTCCCAACTGAGTAGGTATCTCCTTTCCCCAACTGACTAGGTATCCCCTTTCCCCAACTGACTAGGTATCCCCCTTTCCTTTTCCCCAACTGAGTAGGTATTCCCCTTTTCCCAACTGACTAGGTATCCCCCTTTCCCCAACTGAGTAGGTATCCCCCTTTCCCCAACTGACTAGGTATCCCCTTTCCCTTTCCCCAACTGAGTAGGTACCCCCTTTCCCTTTCCCCAACTGACTGGGTATCCCCCTTTCCCCAACTGACTAGGTATCCCCCTTTCCTTTTCCCCAACTGAGTAGGTATCCCCCTTTCCCCAACTGACTAGGTATCCCCCTTTCCTTTTCCCCAACTGAGTAGGTATCCCCCTTTCCCCAACTGACTAGGTATCCCCCTTTCCCTTTCCCCAACTGACTAGGTATCCCCCTTTCCCTTTCCCCAACTGACTGGGTATCCCCTTTTCCCCAACTGACTAGGTATCCCCCTTTCCCCAACTGACTAGGTATCCCCTTTCCCCAACTGAGTAGGTATCCCCTTTCCCCAACTGAGTAGGTATCCCCTTTCCACAACTGAGTAGGTATCCCCTTTCCCCAACTGACTAGGTATCCCCCTTTCCACAACTGACTAGGTATCCCCCATTCCCCAGCTGACTAGGTATCCCCCTTTCCCCAACTGAGTAGGTATCCCCCTTTACTTTCCCCAACTGACTGGGTATCCCCCTTTCCCCAACTGACTAGGTATCCCCCTTTCCCCAACTGACTAGGTATCCCCTTTCCCCAACTGAGTAGGTATCCCCTTTCAACAACTGAGTAGGTATCCCCTTTCCCCAACTGACTAGGTATCCCCTTTCCCCAACTGACAAGGTATCCCCCTTTCCTCTTCCCCAACTGACTAGGTATCCCCTTTCCGCTACTGAGTAGGTATCCCCTTTTCCCAACTGAGTAGGTATCTCCTTTCCCCAACTGACTAGGTATCCCCTTTCCCCAACTGACTAGGTATCCCCCTTTCCCCAACTGACTAGGTATCCCCTTTCCCCAACTGACTAGGTATCCCCTTTCCCCATCTGACTAGGTATCCCTTTTCCCCAACTGACTAGGTATCCCCTTTCCCCAACTGAGTAGGTATCCCCCTTTCCCTTTCCCCAACTGAGTAGGTATCCCCCTTTCCCCAACTGACTAGGTATCCCCCTTTCCCCTTCCCCAACTGACTAGGTATCCCCCTTTCCTTTCCCCAACTGAGTAGGTATCCCCCTTTCCCCAATTGAGTAGGTATCCCCCTTTCCCCAACTGACTAGGTATCCCCCTTTCCCCTTCCCCAACTGACTAGGTATCCCCTTTCCCTTTCCCCAACTGAGTAGGTACCCCCTTTCCCTTTCCCCAACTGACTGGGTATCCCCCTTTCCCTTTCCCCAACTGACTAGGTATCCCCTTTCCCCAACTGACTAGGTATCCCTCTTTCACTTTCCCCAACTGAGTAGGTATCCCCCTTAGGTCCCCAACTGACTAGGTATCCCCCTTTCCCCCCTTTCCCCTTCCCCAACTGACTAGGTATCCCCTTTCCCTTTCCCCAACTGAGTAGGTACCCCCTTTCCCTTTCCCCAACTGACTAGGTATCCCCCTTTCCCCAACTGACTAGGTATCCCCCTTTCCTTTTCCCCAACTGACTAGGTATCCCCTTTCCCCAACTGAGTAGGTATCCCCCTTTCCCCAACTGACTAGGTATCCCCCTTTCCCCAACTGACTAGGTATCCCCCATTCCCCAACTGACTAGGTATCCCCCTTTCCCCAACTGAGTAGGTATCCCCCTTTCCCTTTCCCCAACTGAGTAGGTATCCCCCTTTCCCTTTCCCCAACTGACTAGGTATCCCCCTTTCCCTTTCCACAAGTGACTAGGTATCCCCCTTTCCCCAACTGACTAGGTATCCCCCTTTCCCTTTCCCCAACTGACTAGGTATCCCCCTTTCCCCAACTGACTAGGTATCCCCTTTCCCCAACTGACTAGGTATCCCCCTTTCCCTTTCCCCAACTGACTAGGTATCCCCCTTTCCCCAACTGACTAGGTACCCCCTTTCCCCAACTGACTAGGTATCCCCTTTCCCCAACTGACTCGGTATCCCCTTTCCCCATCTGAGTAGGTATCACCTTTCCCCATCTGAGTAGGTATCCCCTTTCCCCAACTGAGTAGGTATCCCCTTTCCCCAACTGACTAGGTATCCGCTTTCCCCAACTGACTAGGTTTCCCCTTTCCGCTACTGAGTAGGTATCCCCTTTTCCCAACTGAGTAGGTATCTCCTTTCCCCAACTGACTAGGTATCCCCTTTCCCCAACTGACTAGGTATCCCCCTTTCCCCAACTGACTAGGTATCCCCTTTCCCCAACTGACTAGGTATCCTCTTTCCCCAACTGACTAGGTATCCCCTTTCCCCAACTGACTAGGTATCCCCTTTCCCCAACTGACTAGGTATCCCCATTCCCCAACTGAGTAGGTATTCCCCTTTCCCCAACTGACTAGGTATCCCCCTTTCCCTTTCCCCAACTGAGTAGGTATCCCCCTTTCCCTTTCCCCAAATGAGTAGGTATCCCCCTTTCCCTTTCCCCAACTGACTAGGTATCCCCCTTTCCCTTTCCCCAACTGACTAGGTATCCCCCTTCCCTTTCCCCAACTGAGTAGGTATCCCCCTTTCCCCAACTGACTAGGTATCCCCCTTTCCCCAACTGACTAGGTATCCCTCTTTCACTTTCCCCAACTGAGTAGGTATCCCCCTTTCCCCAACTGACTAGGTATCCCCCTTTCCCTTTCCCCAACTGACTAGGTATCCCCTTTCCCCAACTGACTAGGTACCCCCCTTTCCCCAACTGACTAGGTATCCCCTTTCCCCAACTGACTAGGTATCCCCCTTTCCCTTTCCACAACTGACTAGGTATCCCCCTTTCCCCAACTGACTAGGTATCCCCCTTTCCCCAACTGACTAGGTACCCCCTTTCCCCAACTGACTAGGTATCCCCTTTCCCCAATTGACTCGGTATCCCCTTTCCCCATCTGAGTAGGTATCCCCTTTCCCCAACTGAGTAGGTATCCCCTTTCCCCAACTGACTAGGTATCCCCTTTCCCCAACTGACTAGGTATCCCCTTTCCCCAACTGACTAGGTATCCCCTTTCCGCTACTGAGTAGGTATCCCCTTTTCCCAACTGAGTAGGTATCTCCTTTCCCCAACTGACTAGGTATCCCCTTTCCCCAACTGACTAGGTATCCCCCTTTCCCCAACTGACTAGGTATCCCCTTTCCCCAACTGACTAGGTATCCCCTTTCCCCAACTGACTAGGTATCCCCTTTCCCCAACTGACTAGGTATCCCCTTTCCCCAACTGACTAGGTATCCCCCTTTCCCTTTCCCCAACTGACTAGGTATCCCCCTTTCCCCTTCCCCAACTGACTAGGTATCCCCCTTTCCCTTTCCCCAACTGAGTAGGTATCCCCCTTTCCCCAACTGAGTAGGTATCCCCCTTTCCCCAACTGACTAGGTATCCCCCTTTCCCCTTCCCCAACTGACTAGGTATCCCTTTTCCCTTTCCCCAACTGAGTAGGTACCCCCTTTCCCTTTCCCCAACTGACTAGGTATCCCCCTTTCCCCAACTGACTAGGTATCCCCTTTCCCCAACTGACTAGGTATCCCCCTTTCCCCAACTGACTAGGTATCCCCTTTCCCCAACTGACTAGGTATCCCCTTTCCCCAACTGACTAGGTATCCCCTTTCCCCAACTGACTAGGTATCCCCTTTCCCCAACTGAGTAGGTATTCCCCTTTCCCCAACTGACTAGGTATCCCCCTTTCCCTTTCCCCAACTGAGTAGGTATCCCCCTTTCCCTTTCCCCAAATGAGTAGGTATCCCCCTTTCCCTTTCCCCAACTGACTAGGTATCCCCCTTTCCCTTTCCCCAACTGACTAGGTATCCCCCTTCCCTTTCCCCAACTGAGTAGGTATCCCCCTTTCCCCAACTGACTAGGTATCCCCCTTTCCCCAACTGACTAGGTATCCCTCTTTCACTTTCCCCAACTGAGTAGGTATCCCCCTTTCCCCAACTGACTAGGTATCCCCCTTTCCCTTTCCCCAACTGACTAGGTATCCCCTTTCCCCAACTGACTAGGTACCCCCCTTTCCCCAACTGACTAGGTATCCCCTTTCCCCAACTGACTAGGTATCCCCCTTTCCCTTTCCACAACTGACTAGGTATCCCCCTTTCCCCAACTGACTAGGTATCCCCTTTCCCCAACTGACTAGGTATCCCCCTTTCCTCTTCCCCAACTGACTAGGTATCCCCCTTTCCCTTCCCCCAACTGACTAGGTATCCCCCTTTCCCCAACTGACTAGGTACCCCCTTTCCCCAACTGACTAGGTATCCCCTTTCCCCAATTGACTCGGTATCCCCTTTCCCCATCTGAGTAGGTATCCCCTTTCCCCAACTGAGTAGGTATCCCCTTTCCCCAACTGACTAGGTATCCCCTTTCCCCAACTGACTAGGTATCCCCTTTCCCCAACTGACTAGGTATCCCCTTTCCGCTACTGAGTAGGTATCCCCTTTTCCCAACTGAGTAGGTATCTCCTTTCCCCAACTGACAAGGTATCCCCTTTCCCCAACTGACTAGGTATCCCCCTTTCCCCAACTGACTAGGTATCCCCTTTCCCCAACTGACTAGGTATCCCCTTTCCCCAACTGACTAGGTATCCCCTTTCCCCAACTGACTAGGTATCCCCTTTCCCCAACTGACTAGGTATCCCCCTTTCCCTTTCCCCAACTGAGTAGGTATCCCCCTTTCCCCAACTGACTAGGTATCCCCCTTTCCCCTTCCCCAACTGACTAGGTATCCCCCTTTCCCTTTCCCCAACTGAGTAGGTATCCCCCTTTCCCCAACTGAGTAGGTATCCCCCTTTCCCCAACTGACTAGGTATCCCCCTTTCCCCTTCCCCAACTGACTAGGTATCCCCTTTCCCTTTCCCCAACTGAGTAGGTACCCCCTTTCCCTTTCCCCAACTGACTAGGTATCCCCCTTTCCCCAACTGACTAGGTATCCCCCTTTCCTTTTCCCCAACTGAGTAGGTATTCCCCTTTCCCCAACTGACTAGGTATCCCCCTTTCCCCAACTGAGTAGGTATCCCCCTTTCCCCAACTGACTAGGTATCCCCTTTCCCTTTCCCCAACTGAGTAGGTACCCCCTTTCCCTTTCCCTAATTGACTCGGTATCCCCCTTTCCCCAACTGACTAGGTATCCCCCTTTCCTTTTCCCCAACTGAGTAGGTATCCCCCTTTCCCCAACTGACTAGGTATCCCCCTTTCCTTTTCCCCAACTGAGTAGGTATCCCCCTTTCCCCAACTGACTAGGTATCCCCCTTTCCCTTTCCCCAACTGACTAGGTATCCCCCTTTCCCTTTCCCCAACTGACTGGGTATCCCCCTTTCCCCAACTGACTAGGTATCCCCCTTTCCCCAACTGACTAGGTATCCCCTTTCCCCAACTGAGTAGGTATCCCCTTTCAACAACTGAGTAGGTATCCCCTTTCCCCAACTGAGTAGGTATCCCCTTTCCACAACTGAGTAGGTATCCCCTTTCCCCAACTGACTAGGTATCCCCCTTTCCCCAACTGACTAGGTATCCCCCATTCCCCAACTGACTAGGTATCCCCCTTTCCCCAACTTAGTAGGTATCCCCCTTTCCCTTTCCCCAACTGAGTAGGTATCCCCCTTTCCTTTCCCCAACTGACTGGGTATCCCCCTTTCCCCAACTGACTAGGTATCCCCCTTTCCCCAACTGACTAGGTATCCCCTTTCCCCAACTGACTAGGTATCCCCCTTTCCCTGTCCCCAACTGAGTAGGTATCCCCCTTTCCCTTTCCCCAACTGACTAGGTATCCCCCTTCCCTTTCCCAAACTGAGTAGGTATCCCCCTTTCCCCAACTGACTAGGTATCCCTCTTTCACTTTCCCCAACTGAGTAGGTATCCCCCTTTCCCCAACTGACTAGGTATCCCCCTTTCCCTTTCCCCAACTGACTAGGTATCCCCTTTCCCCAACTGACTAGGTACCCCCCTTTCCCCAACTGACTAGGTATCCCCTTTCCCCAACTGACTAGGTATCCCCCTTTCCCTTTCCACAACTGACAAGGTATCCCCCTTTCCCCAACTGACTAGGTATCCCCTTTCCCCAACTGACTAGGTATCCCCCTTTCCTCTTCCCCAACTGACTAGGTATCCCCCTTTCCCTTCCCCCAACTGACTAGGTATCCCCCTTTCCCCAACTGACTAGGTCCCCCCTTTCCCCAACTGACTAGGTATCCCCTTTCCCCAATTGACTCGGTATCCCCTTTCCCCATCTGAGTAGGTATCCCCTTTCCCCAACTGAGTAGGTATCCCCTTTCCCCAACTGACTAGGTATCCCCTTTCCCCAACTGACTAGGTATCCCCTTTCCCCAACTGACTAGGTATCCCCTTTCCGCTACTGAGTAGGTATCCCCTTTTCCCAAATGAGTAGGTATCTCCTTTCCCCAACTGACTAGGTATCCCCTTTCCCCAACTGACTAGGTATCCCCCTTTCCCCAACTGACTAGGTATCCCCTTTCCCCAACTGACTAGGTATCCCCTTTCCCCAACTGACTAGGTATCCCCTTTCCCCAACTGACTAGGTATCCCCTTTCCCCAACTGAGTAGGTATCCCCTTTCCCTTTCCCCAACTGAGTAGGTATCCCCCTTTCCCCAACTGACTAGGTATCCCCTTCCCCAACTGACTAGGTATCCCCCTTTCCATTTCCCCAACTGAGTAGGTATCCCCCTTTCCCCAACTGACTAGGTATCCCCCTTTCCCCTTCCCCAACTGACTAGGTATCCCCCTTTCCCTTTCCCCAACTGAGTAGGTATCCCCCTTTCCCCAACTGAGTAGGTATCCCCCTTTCCCCAACTGACTAGGTATCCCCCTTTCCCCTTCCCCAACTGACTAGGTATCCCCTTTCCCTTTCCCCAACTGAGTAGCTACCCCCTTTCCCTTTCCCCAACTGACTAGGTATCCCCCTTTCCCCAACTGACTAGGTATCCCCCTTTCCTTTTCCCCAACTGAGTAGGTATTCCCCTTTCCCCAACTGACTAGGTGTCCCCCTTTCCCCAACTGACTAGGTATCCCCTTTCCCTTTCCCCAACTGAGTAGGTACCCCCTTTCCCTTTCCCCAACTGACTGGGTATCCCCCTTTCCCCAACTGACTAGGTATCCCCCTTTCCTTTTCCCCAACTGAGTAGGTATCCTCCTTTCCCCAACTGACTAGGTATCCCCCTTTCCTTTTCCCCAACTGAGTAGGTATCCCCCTTTCAACCAACTGACTAGGTATCCCCCTTTCCTTTTCCCCAACTGAGTAGGTATCCCCCTTTCCCCAACTGACTAGGTATCCCCTTTCCCCAACTGACTAGGTATCCCCTTTCCGCTACTGAGTAGGTATCCCCTTTTCCCAAATGAGTAGGTATCTCCTTTCCCCAACTGACTAGGTATCCCCTTTCCCCAACTGACTAGGTATCCCCCTTTCCCCAACTGACTAGGTATCCCCTTTCCCCAACTGACTAGGTATCCCCTTTCCCCAACTGACTAGGTATCCCCTTTCCCCAACTGACTAGGTATCCCCTTTCCCCAACTGAGTAGGTATCCCCTTTCCCTTTCCCCAACTGAGTAGGTATCCCCCTTTCCCCAACTGACTAGGTATCCCCCTTTCCCCTTCCCCAACTGACTAGGTATCCCCCTTTCCATTTCCCCAACTGAGTAGGTATCCCCCTTTCCCCAACTGACTAGGTATCCCCCTTTCCCCTTCCCCAACTGACTAGGTATCCCCCTTTCCCTTTCCCCAACTGAGTAGGTATCCCCCTTTCCCCAACTGAGTAGGTATCCCCCTTTCCCCAACTGACTAGGTATCCCCCTTTCCCCTTCCCCAACTGACTAGGTATCCCCTTTCCCTTTCCCCAACTGAGTAGCTACCCCCTTTCCCTTTCCCCAACTGACTAGGTATCCCCCTTTCCCCAACTGACTAGGTATCCCCCTTTCCTTTTCCCCAACTGAGTAGGTATTCCCCTTTCCCCAACTGACTAGGTGTCCCCCTTTCCCCAACTGACTAGGTATCCCCTTTCCCTTTCCCCAACTGAGTAGGTACCCCCTTTCCCTTTCCCCAACTGACTGGGTATCCCCCTTTCCCCAACTGACTAGGTATCCCCCTTTCCTTTTCCCCAACTGAGTAGGTATCCTCCTTTCCCCAACTGACTAGGTATCCCCCTTTCCTTTTCCCCAACTGAGTAGGTATCCCCCTTTCAACCAACTGACTAGGTATCCCCCTTTCCCTTTCCCCAACTGACTAGGTATCCCCCTTTCCCTTTCCCCAACTGACTGGGTATCCCCCTTTCCCCAACTGACTAGGTATAGCCCTTTCCCCAACTGACTAGGTATCCCCTTTCCCCAACTGAGTAGGTATCCCCTTTCAACAACTGAGTAGGTATCCCCTTTCCCCAACTGAGTAGGTATCCCCTTTCCACAACTGAGTAGGTATCCCCTTTCCCCAACTGACTAGGTATCCCCCTTTCCGCAACTGACTAGGTATCCCCCATTACCCAACTGACTAGGTATCCCCCTTTCCCCAACTTAGTAGGTATCCCCCTTTCCCCAACTGACTAGGTATCCCCTTTCCCCAACTGAGTAGGTATCCCCTTTCAACAACTGAGTAGGTATCCCCTTTCCCCAACTGAGTAGGTATCCCCTTTCCACAACTGAGTAGGTATCCCCTTTCCCCAACTGACTAGGTATCCCCCATTCCCCAACTGACTAGGTATCCCCCTTTCCCCAACTTAGTAGGTATCCCCCTTTCCCTTTCCCCAACTGAGTAGGTATCCCCCTTTCCTTTCCCCAACTGACTGGGTATCCCCCTTTCCCCAACTGACTAGGTATCCCCCTTTCCCCAACTGACTAGGTATCCCCTTTCCCCAACTGACTAGGTATCCCCCTTTCCCTTTCCCCAACTGAGTAGGTATCCCCCTTTCCCTTTCCCCAACTGACTAGGTATCCCCCTTCCCTTTCCCAAACTGAGTAGGTATCCCCCTTTCCCCAACTGACTAGGTATCCCTCTTTCACTTTCCCCAACTGAGTAGGTATCCCCCTTTCCCCAACTGACTAGGTATCCCCCTTTCCCTTTCCCCAACTGACTAGGTATCCCCTTTCCCCAACTGACTAGGTACCCCCCTTTCCCGAACTGACTAGGTATCCCCTTTCCCCAACTGACTAGGTATCCCCCTTTCCCTTTCCCCAACTGACTAAGTATCCCCTTTCCCCAACTGACTAGGTATCCCCCTTTCCTCTTCCCCAACTGACTAGGTATCCCCCTTTCCCTTCCCCCAACTGACTAGGTATCCCCCTTTCCCCAACTGACTAGGTACCCCCTTTCCCCAACTGACTAGGTATCCCCTTTCCCCAATTGACTCGGTATCCCCTTTCCCCATCTGAGTAGGTATCCCCTTTCCCCAACTGAGTAGGTATCCCCTTTCCCCAACTGACTAGGTATCCCCTTTCCCCAACTGACTAGGTATCCCCTTTCCCCAACTGACTAGGTATCCCCTTTCCCCAACTGACTAGGTATCCCCTTTCCCCAACTGACTAGGTATCCCCATTCCCCAACTGAGTAGGTATTCCCCTTTCCCCAACTGACTAGGTATCCCCCTTTCCCTTTCCCCAACTGAGTAGGTATCCCCCTTTCCCTTTCCCCAAATGAGTAGGTATCCCCCTTTCCCTTTCCCCAACTGACTAGGTATCCCCCTTTCCCTTTCCCCAACTGACTAGGTATCCCCCTTCCCTTTCCCCAACTGAGTAGGTATCCCCCTTTCCCCAACTGACTAGGTATCCCCCTTTCCCCAACTGACTAGGTATCCCTCTTTCACTTTCCCCAACTGAGTAGGTATCCCCCTTTCCCCAACTGACTAGGTATCCCCCTTTCCCTTTCCCCAACTGACTAGGTATCCCCTTTCCCCAACTGACTAGGTACCCCCCTTTCCCCAACTGACTAGGTATCCCCTTTCCCCAACTGACTAGGTATCCCCCTTTCCCTTTCCACAACTGACTAGGTATCCCCCTTTCCCCAACTGACTAGGTATCCCCCTTTCCCCAACTGACTAGGTACCCCCTTTCCCCAACTGACTAGGTATCCCCTTTCCCCAATTGACTCGGTATCCCCTTTCCCCATCTGAGTAGGTATCCCCTTTCCCCAACTGAGTAGGTATCCCCTTTCCCCAACTGACTAGGTATCCCCTTTCCCCAACTGACTAGGTATCCCCTTTCCCCAACTGACTAGGTATCCCCTTTCCGCTACTGAGTAGGTATCCCCTTTTCCCAACTGAGTAGGTATCTCCTTTCCCCAACTGACTAGGTATCCCCTTTCCCCAACTGACTAGGTATCCCCCTTTCCCCAACTGACTAGGTATCCCCTTTCCCCAACTGACTAGGTATCCCCTTTCCCCAACTGACTAGGTATCCCCTTTCCCCAACTGACTAGGTATCCCCTTTCCCCAACTGACTAGGTATCCCCCTTTCCCTTTCCCCAACTGACTAGGTATCCCCCTTTCCCCTTCCCCAACTGACTAGGTATCCCCCTTTCCCTTTCCCCAACTGAGTAGGTATCCCCCTTTCCCCAACTGAGTAGGTATCCCCCTTTCCCCAACTGACTAGGTATCCCCCTTTCCCTTTCCCCAACTGACTAGGTATCCCCCTTTCCCCAACTGACTAGGTATCCCCTTTCCCCAACTGACTAGGTATCCCCCTTTCCCCAACTGACTAGGTATCCCCTTTCCCCAACTGACTAGGTATCCCCTTTCCCCAACTGACTAGGTATCCCCTTTCCCCAACTGACTAGGTATCCCCTTTCCCCAACTGAGTAGGTATTCCCCTTTCCCCAACTGACTAGGTATCCCCCTTTCCCTTTCCCCAACTGAGTAGGTATCCCCCTTTCCCTTTCCCCAAATGAGTAGGTATCCCCCTTTCCCTTTCCCCAACTGACTAGGTATCCCCCTTTCCCTTTCCCCAACTGACTAGGTATCCCCCTTCCCTTTCCCCAACTGAGTAGGTATCCCCCTTTCCCCAACTGACTAGGTATCCCCCTTTCCCCAACTGACTAGGTATCCCTCTTTCACTTTCCCCAACTGAGTAGGTATCCCCCTTTCCCCAACTGACTAGGTATCCCCCTTTCCCTTTCCCCAACTGACTAGGTATCCCCTTTCCCCAACTGACTAGGTACCCCCCTTTCCCCAACTGACTAGGTATCCCCTTTCCCCAACTGACTAGGTATCCCCCTTTCCCTTTCCACAACTGACTAGGTATCCCCCTTTCCCCAACTGACTAGGTATCCCCTTTCCCCAACTGACTAGGTATCCCCCTTTCCTCTTCCCCAACTGACTAGGTATCCCCCTTTCCCTTCCCCCAACTGACTAGGTATCCCCCTTTCCCCAACTGACTAGGTACCCCCTTTCCCCAACTGACTAGGTATCCCCTTTCCCCAATTGACTCGGTATCCCCTTTCCCCATCTGAGTAGGTATCCCCTTTCCCCAACTGAGTAGGTATCCCCTTTCCCCAACTGACTAGGTATCCCCTTTCCCCAACTGACTAGGTATCCCCTTTCCCCAACTGACTAGGTATCCCCTTTCCGCTACTGAGTAGGTATCCCCTTTTCCCAACTGAGTAGGTATCTCCTTTCCCCAACTGACAAGGTATCCCCTTTCCCCAACTGACTAGGTATCCCCCTTTCCCCAACTGACTAGGTATCCCCTTTCCCCAACTGACTAGGTATCCCCTTTCCCCAACTGACTAGGTATCCCCTTTCCCCAACTGACTAGGTATCCCCTTTCCCCAACTGACTAGGTATCCCCCTTTCCCTTTCCCCAACTGAGTAGGTATCCCCCTTTCCCCAACTGACTAGGTATCCCCCTTTCCCCTTCCCCAACTGACTAGGTATCCCCCTTTCCCTTTCCCCAACTGAGTAGGTATCCCCCTTTCCCCAACTGAGTAGGTATCCCCCTTTCCCCAACTGACTAGGTATCCCCCTTTCCCCTTCCCCAACTGACTAGGTATCCCCTTTCCCTTTCCCCAACTGAGTAGGTACCCCCTTTCCCTTTCCCCAACTGACTAGGTATCCCCCTTTCCCCAACTGACTAGGTATCCCCCTTTCCTTTTCCCCAACTGAGTAGGTATTCCCCTTTCCCCAACTGACTAGGTATCCCCCTTTCCCCAACTGAGTAGGTATCCCCCTTTCCCCAACTGACTAGGTATCCCCTTTCCCTTTCCCCAACTGAGTAGGTACCCCCTTTCCCTTTCCCCAACTGACTGGGTATCCCCCTTTCCCCAACTGACTAGGTATCCCCCTTTCCTTTTCCCCAACTGAGTAGGTATCCCCCTTTCCCCAACTGACTAGGTATCCCCCTTTCCTTTTCCCCAACTGAGTAGGTATCCCCCTTTCCCCAACTGACTAGGTATCCCCCTTTCCCTTTCCCCAACTGACTAGGTATCCCCCTTTCCCTTTCCCCAACTGACTGGGTATCCCCCTTTCCCCAACTGACTAGGTATCCCCCTTTCCCCAACTGACTAGGTATCCCCTTTCCCCAACTGAGTAGGTATCCCCTTTCAACAACTGAGTAGGTATCCCCTTTCCCCAACTGAGTAGGTATCCCCTTTCCACAACTGAGTAGGTATCCCCTTTCCCCAACTGACTAGGTATCCCCCTTTCCCCAACTGACTAGGTATCCCCCATTCCCCAACTGACTAGGTATCCCCCTTTCCCCAACTTAGTAGGTATCCCCCTTTCCCTTTCCCCAACTGAGTAGGTATCCCCCTTTCCTTTCCCCAACTGACTGGGTATCCCCCTTTCCCCAACTGACTAGGTATCCCCCTTTCCCCAACTGACTAGGTATCCCCTTTCCCCAACTGACTAGGTATCCCCCTTTCCCTTTCCCCAACTGAGTAGGTATCCCCCTTTCCCTTTCCCCAACTGACTAGGTATCCCCCTTCCCTTTCCCAAACTGAGTAGGTATCCCCCTTTCCCCAACTGACTAGGTATCCCTCTTTCACTTTCCCCAACTGAGTAGGTATCCCCCTTTCCCCAACTGACTAGGTATCCCCCTTTCCCTTTCCCCAACTGACTAGGTATCCCCTTTCCCCAACTGACTAGGTACCCCCCTTTCCCCAACTGACTAGGTATCCCCTTTCCCCAACTGACTAGGTATCCCCCTTTCCCTTTCCACAACTGACAAGGTATCCCCCTTTCCCCAACTGACTAGGTATCCCCTTTCCCCAACTGACTAGGTATCCCCTTTCCCCAATTGACTCGGTATCCCCTTTCCCCATCTGAGTAGGTATCCCCTTTCCCCAACTGAGTAGGTATCCCCTTTCCCCAACTGACTAGGTATCCCCTTTCCCCAACTGACTAGGTATCCCCTTTCCCCAACTGACTAGGTATCCCCTTTCCGCTACTGAGTAGGTATCCCCTTTTCCCAAATGAGTAGGTATCTCCTTTCCCCAACTGACTAGGTATCCCCTTTCCCCAACTGACTAGGTATCCCCCTTTCCCCAACTGACTAGGTATCCCCTTTCCCCAACTGACTAGGTATCCCCTTTCCCCAACTGACTAGGTATCCCCTTTCCCCAACTGACTAGGTATCCCCTTTCCCCAACTGAGTAGGTATCCCCCTTTCCCTTTCCCCAACTGAGTAGGTATCCCCCTTTCCCCAACTGACTAGGTATCCCCCTTTCCCCTTCCCCAACTGACTAGGTATCCCCCTTTCCATTTCCCCAACTGAGTAGGTATCCCCCTTTCCCCAACTGACTAGGTATCCCCCTTTCCCCTTCCCCAACTGACTAGGTATCCCCCTTTCCCTTTCCCCAACTGAGTAGGTATCCCCCTTTCCCCAACTGAGTAGGTATCCCCCTTTCCCCAACTGACTAGGTATCCCCCTTTCCCCTTCCCCAACTGACTAGGTATCCCCTTTCCCTTTCCCCAACTGAGTAGGTACCCCCTTTCCCTTTCCCCAACTGACTAGGTATCCCCCTTTCCCCAACTGACTAGGTATCCCCCTTTCCTTTTCCCCAACTGAGTAGGTATTCCCCTTTCCCCAACTGACTAGGTGTCCCCCTTTCCCCAACTGACTAGGTATCCCCTTTCCCTTTCCCCAACTGAGTAGGTACCCCCTTTCCCTTTCCCCAACTGACTGGGTATCCCCCTTTCCCCAACTGACTAGGTATCCCCCTTTCCTTTTCCCCAACTGAGTAGGTATCCTCCTTTCCCCAACTGACTAGGTATCCCCCTTTCCTTTTCCCCAACTGAGTAGGTATCCCCCTTTCAACCAACTGACTAGGTATCCCCCTTTCCCTTTCCCCAACTGACTAGGTATCCCCCTTTCCCTTTCCCCAACTGACTGGGTATCCCCCTTTCCCCAACTGACTAGGTATAGCCCTTTCCCCAACTGACTAGGTATCCCCTTTCCCCAACTGAGTAGGTATCCCCTTTCAACAACTGAGTAGGTATCCCCTTTCCCCAACTGAGTAGGTATCCCCTTTCCACAACTGAGTAGGTATCCCCTTTCCCCAACTGACTAGGTATCCCCCTTTCCGCAACTGACTAGGTATCCCCCATTACCCAACTGACTAGGTATCCCCCTTTCCCCAACTTAGTAGGTATCCCCCTTTCCCCAACTGACTAGGTATCCCCTTTCCCCAACTGAGTAGGTATCCCCTTTCAACAACTGAGTAGGTATCCCCTTTCCCCAACTGAGTAGGTATCCCCTTTCCACAACTGAGTAGGTATCCCCTTTCCCCAACTGACTAGGTATCCCCCTTTCCCCAACTGACTAGGTATCCCCCATTCCCCAACTGACTAGGTATCCCCCTTTCCCCAACTTAGTAGGTATCCCCCTTTCCCTTTCCCCAACTGAGTAGGTATCCCCCTTTCCCTTTCCCCAACTGACTGGGTATCCCCCTTTCCCCAACTGACTAGGTATCCCCCTTTCCCCAACTGACTAGGTATCCCCTTTCCCCAACTGACTAGGTATCCCCCTTTCCCTTTCCCCAACTGAGTAGGTATCCCCCTTTCCCTTTCCCCAACTGACTAGGTATCCCCCTTCCCTTTCCCAAACTGAGTAGGTATCCCCCTTTCCCCAACTGACTAGGTATCCCTCTTTCACTTTCCCCAACTGAGTAGGTATCCCCCTTTCCCCAACTGACTAGGTATCCCCCTTTCCCTTTCCCCAACTGACTAGGTTTCCCCTTTCCCCAACTGACTAGGTACCCCCCTTTCCCGAACTGACTAGGTATCCCCTTTCCCCAACTGACTAGGTATCCCCCTTTCCCTTTCCACAACTGACAAGGTATCCCCCTTTCCCCAACTGACTAGGTATCCCCTTTCCCCAACTGACTAGGTATCCCCCTTTCCTCTTCCCCAACTGACTAGGTATCCCCCTTTCCCTTCCCCCAACTGACTAGGTATCCCCCTTTCCCCAACTGACTAGGTACCCCCTTTCCCCAACTGACTAGGTATCCCCTTTCCCCAATTGACTCGGTATCCCCTTTCCCCATCTGAGTAGGTATCCCCTTTCCCCAACTGAGTAGGTATCCCCTTTCCCCAACTGACTAGGTATCCCCTTTCCCCAACTGACTAGGTATCCCCTTTCCCCAACTGACTAGGTATCCCCTTTCCGCTACTGAGTAGGTATCCCCTTTTCCCAAATGAGTAGGTATCTCCTTTCCCCAACTGACTAGGTATCCCCTTTCCCCAACTGACTAGGTATCCCCCTTTCCCCAACTGACTAGGTATCCCCTTTCCCCAACTGACTAGGTATCCCCTTTCCCCAACTGACTAGGTATCCCCTTTCCCCAACTGACTAGGTATCCCCTTTCCCCAACTGAGTAGGTATCCCCCTTTCCCTTTCCCCAACTGAGTAGGTATCCCCCTTTCCCCAACTGACTAGGTATCCCCCTTTCCCCTTCCCCAACTGACTAGGTATCCCCCTTTCCATTTCCCCAACTGAGTAGGTATCCCCCTTTCCCCAACTGACTAGGTATCCCCCTTTCCCCTTCCCCAACTGACTAGGTATCCCCCTTTCCCTTTCCCCAACTGAGTAGGTATCCCCCTTTCCCCAACTGAGTAGGTATCCCCCTTTCCCCAACTGACTAGGTATCCCCCTTTCCCCTTCCCCAACTGACTAGGTATCCCCTTTCCCTTTCCCCAACTGAGTAGGTACCCCCTTTCCCTTTCCCCAACTGACTAGGTATCCCCCTTTCCCCAACTGACTAGGTATCCCCCTTTCCTTTTCCCCAACTGAGTAGGTATTCCCCTTTCCCCAACTGACTAGGTATCCCCCTTTCCCCAACTGACTAGGTATCCCCTTTCCCTTTCCCCAACTGAGTAGGTACCCCCTTTCCCTTTCCCCAACTGACTGGGTATCCCCCTTTCCCCAACTGACTAGGTATCCCCCTTTCCTTTTCCCCAACTGAGTAGGTATCCTCCTTTCCCCAACTGACTAGGTTTCCCCCTTTCCTTTTCCCCAACTGAGTAGGTATCCCCCTTTCAACCAACTGACTAGGTATCCCCCTTTCCCTTTCCCCAACTGACTAGGTATCCCCCTTTCCCTTTCCCCAACTGACTGGGTATCCCCCTTTCCCCAACTGACTAGGTATAGCCCTTTCCCCAACTGACAAGGTATCCCCTTTCCCCAACTGAGTAGGTATCCCCTTTCAACAACTGAGTAGGTATCCCCTTTCCCCAACTGAGTAGGTATCCCCTTTCCACAACTGAGTAGGTATCCCCTTTCCCCAACTGACTAGGTATCCCCCTTTCCGCAACTGACTAGGTATCCCCCATTACCCAACTGACTAGGTATCCCCCTTTCCCCAACTTAGTAGGTATCCCCCTTTCCCTTTCCCCAACTGAGTAGGTATCCCCCTTTCCTTTCCCCAACTGACTGGGTATCCCCCTTTCCCCAACTGACTAGGTATCCCCCTTTCCCCAACTGACTAGGTATCCCCTTTCCCCAACTGAGTAGGTATCCCCTTTCAACAACTGAGTAGGTATCCCCTTTCCCCAACTGACTAGGTATCCCCTTTCCCCAACTGACTAGGTATCCCTCTTTCCTCTTCCCCAACTGAGTAGGTATCCCCCTTTCAACCAACTGACTAGGTATCCCCCTTTCCCTTTCCCCAACTGACTAGGTATCCCCCTTTCCCTTTCCCCAACTGACTGGGTATCCCCCTTTCCCCAACTGACTAGGTATAGCCCTTTCCCCAACTGACTAGGTATCCCCTTTCCCCAACTGAGTAGGTATCCCCTTTCAACAACTGAGTAGGTATCCCCTTTCCCCAACTGAGTAGGTATCCCCTTTCCACAACTGAGTAGGTATCCCCTTTCCCCAACTGACTAGGTATCCCCCTTTCCGCAACTGACTAGGTATCCCCCATTACCCAACTGACTAGGTATCCCCCTTTCCCCAACTTAGTAGGTATCCCCCTTTCCCCAACTGACTAGGTATCCCCTTTCCCCAACTGAGTAGGTATCCCCTTTCAACAACTGAGTAGGTATCCCCTTTCCCCAACTGAGTAGGTATCCCCTTTCCACAACTGAGTAGGTATCCCCTTTCCCCAACTGACTAGGTATCCCCCTTTCCCCAACTGACTAGGTATCCCCCATTCCCCAACTGACTAGGTATCCCCCTTTCCCCAACTTAGTAGGTATCCCCCTTTCCCTTTCCCCAACTGAGTAGGTATCCCCCTTTCCTTTCCCCAACTGACTGGGTATCCCCCTTTCCCCAACTGACTAGGTATCCCCCTTTCCCCAACTGACTAGGTATCCCCTTTCCCCAACTGACTAGGTATCCCCCTTTCCCTTTCCCCAACTGAGTAGGTATCCCCCTTTCCCTTTCCCCAACTGACTAGGTATCCCCCTTCCCTTTCCCAAACTGAGTAGGTATCCCCCTTTCCCCAACTGACTAGGTATCCCTCTTTCACTTTCCCCAACTGAGTAGGTATCCCCCTTTCCCCAACTGACTAGGTATCCCCCTTTCCCTTTCCCCAACTGACTAGGTATCCCCTTTCCCCAACTGACTAGGTATCCCCCTTTCCTCTTCCCCAACTGACTAGGTATCCCCCTTTCCCTTCCCCCAACTGACTAGGTATCCCCCTTTCCCCAACTGACTAGGTACCCCCTTTCCCCAACTGACTAGGTATCCCCTTTCCCCAATTGACTCGGTATCCCCTTTCCCCATCTGAGTAGGTATCCCCTTTCCCCAACTGAGTAGGTATCCCCTTTCCCCAACTGACTAGGTATCCCCTTTCCCCAACTGACTAGGTATCCCCTTTCCCCAACTGACTAGGTATCCCCTTTCCGCTACTGAGTAGGTATCCCCTTTTCCCAAATGAGTAGGTATCTCCTTTCCCCAACTGACTAGGTATCCCCTTTCCCCAACTGACTAGGTATCCCCCTTTCCCCAACTGAGTAGGTATCCCCCTTTCCCCAACTGACTAGGTATCCCCCTTTCCCCTTCCCCAACTGACTAGGTATCCCCTTTCCCTTTCCCCAACTGAGTAGGTACCCCCTTTCCCTTTCCCCAACTGACTAGGTATCCCCCTTTCCCCAACTGACTAGGTATCCCCCTTTCCTTTTCCCCAACTGAGTAGGTATCCCCCTTTCCCCAACTGACTAGGTATCCCCCTTTCCCCTTCCCCAACTGACTAGGTATCCCCCTTTCCCTTTCCCCAACTGAGTAGGTATCCCCCTTTCCCCAACTGAGTAGGTATCCCCCTTTCCCCAACTGACTAGGTATCCCCCTTTCCCCTTCCCCAACTGACTAGGTATCCCCTTTCCCTTTCCCCAACTGAGTAGGTACCCCCTTTCCCTTTCCCCAACTGACTAGGTATCCCCCTTTCCCCAACTGACTAGGTATCCCCCTTTCCTTTTCCCCAACTGAGTAGGTATTCCCCTTTCCCCAACTGACTAGGTATCCCCCTTTCCCCAACTGACTAGGTATCCCCTTTCCCTTTCCCCAACTGAGTAGGTACCCCCTTTCCCTTTCCCCAACTGACTGGGTATCCCCCTTTCCCCAACTGACTAGGTATCCCCCTTTCCTTTTCCCCAACTGAGTAGGTATCCTCCTTTCCCCAACTGACTAGGTTTCCCCCTTTCCTTTTCCCCAACTGAGTAGGTATCCCCCTTTCAACCAACTGACTAGGTATCCCCCTTTCCCTTTCCCCAACTGACTAGGTATCCCCCTTTCCCTTTCCCCAACTGACTGGGTATCCCCCTTTCCCCAACTGACTAGGTATAGCCCTTTCCCCAACTGACTAGGTATCCCCTTTCCCCAACTGAGTAGGTATCCCCTTTCAACAACTGAGTAGGTATCCCCTTTCCCCAACTGAGTAGGTATCCCCTTTCCACAACTGAGTAGGTATCCCCTTTCCCCAACTGACTAGGTATCCCCCTTTCCGCAACTGACTAGGTATCCCCCATTACCCAACTGACTAGGTATCCCCCTTTCCCCAACTTAGTAGGTATCCCCCTTTCCCTTTCCCCAACTGAGTAGGTATCCCCCTTTCCTTTCCCCAACTGACTGGGTATCCCCCTTTCCCCAACTGACTAGGTATCCCCCTTTCCCCAACTGACTAGGTATCCCCTTTCCCCAACTGAGTAGGTATCCCCTTTCAACAACTGAGTAGGTATCCCCTTTCCCCAACTGACTAGGTATCCCCTTTCCCCAACTGACTAGGTATCCCTCTTTCCTCTTCCCCAACTGAGTAGGTATCCCCCTTTCAACCAACTGACTAGGTATCCCCCTTTCCCTTTCCCCAACTGACTAGGTATCCCCCTTTCCCTTTCCCCAACTGACTGGGTATCCCCCTTTCCCCAACTGACTAGGTATAGCCCTTTCCCCAACTGACTAGGTATCCCCTTTCCCCAACTGAGTAGGTATCCCCTTTCAACAACTGAGTAGGTATCCCCTTTCCCCAACTGAGTAGGTATCCCCTTTCCACAACTGAGTAGGTATCCCCTTTCCCCAACTGACTAGGTATCCCCCTTTCCGCAACTGACTAGGTATCCCCCATTACCCAACTGACTAGGTATCCCCCTTTCCCCAACTTAGTAGGTATCCCCCTTTCCCCAACTGACTAGGTATCCCCTTTCCCCAACTGAGTAGGTATCCCCTTTCAACAACTGAGTAGGTATCCCCTTTCCCCAACTGAGTAGGTATCCCCTTTCCACAACTGAGTAGGTATCCCCTTTCCCCAACTGACTAGGTATCCCCCTTTCCCCAACTGACTAGGTATCCCCCATTCCCCAACTGACTAGGTATCCCCCTTTCCCCAACTTAGTAGGTATCCCCCTTTCCCTTTCCCCAACTGAGTAGGTATCCCCCTTTCCTTTCCCCAACTGACTGGGTATCCCCCTTTCCCCAACTGACTAGGTATCCCCCTTTCCCCAACTGACTAGGTATCCCCTTTCCCCAACTGACTAGGTATCCCCCTTTCCCTTTCCCCAACTGAGTAGGTATCCCCCTTTCCCTTTCCCCAACTGACTAGGTATCCCCCTTCCCTTTCCCAAACTGAGTAGGTATCCCCCTTTCCCCAACTGACTAGGTATCCCTCTTTCACTTTCCCCAACTGAGTAGGTATCCCCCTTTCCCCAACTGACTAGGTATCCCCCTTTCCCTTTCCCCAACTGACTAGGTATCCCCTTTCCCCAACTGACTAGGTATCCCCCTTTCCTCTTCCCCAACTGACTAGGTATCCCCCTTTCCCTTCCCCCAACTGACTAGGTATCCCCCTTTCCCCAACTGACTAGGTACCCCCTTTCCCCAACTGACTAGGTATCCCCTTTCCCCAATTGACTCGGTATCCCCTTTCCCCATCTGAGTAGGTATCCCCTTTCCCCAACTGAGTAGGTATCCCCTTTCCCCAACTGACTAGGTATCCCCTTTCCCCAACTGACTAGGTATCCCCTTTCCCCAACTGACTAGGTATCCCCTTTCCGCTACTGAGTAGGTATCCCCTTTTCCCAAATGAGTAGGTATCTCCTTTCCCCAACTGACTAGGTATCCCCTTTCCCCAACTGACTAGGTATCCCCCTTTCCCCAACTGAGTAGGTATCCCCCTTTCCCCAACTGACTAGGTATCCCCCTTTCCCCTTCCCCAACTGACTAGGTATCCCCTTTCCCTTTCCCCAACTGAGTAGGTACCCCCTTTCCCTTTCCCCAACTGACTAGGTATCCCCCTTTCCCCAACTGACTAGGTATCCCCCTTTCCTTTTCCCCAACTGAGTAGGTATTCCCCTTTCCCCAACTGACTAGGTATCCCCCTTTCCCCAACTGACTAGGTATCCCCTTTCCCTTTCCCCAACTGAGTAGGTACCCCCTTTCCCTTTCCCCAACTGACTGGGTATCCCCCTTTCCCCAACAGACTAGGTATCCCCCTTTCCTTTTCCCCAACTGAGTAGGTATCCTCCTTTCCCCAACTGACTAGGTATCCCCCTTTCCTTTTCCCCAACTGAGTAGGTATCCCCCTTTCAACCAACTGACTAGGTATCCCCCTTTCCCTTTCCCCAACTGACTAGGTATCCCCCTTTCCCTTTCCCCAACTGACTGGGTATCCCCCTTTCCCCAACTGACTAGGTATAGCCCTTTCCCCAACTGACTAGGTATCCCCTTTCCCCAACTGAGTAGGTATCCCCTTTCAACAACTGAGTAGGTATCCCCTTTCCCCAACTGAGTAGGTATCCCCTTTCCACAACTGAGTAGGTATCCCCTTTCCCCAACTGACTAGGTATCCCCCTTTCCGCAACTGACTAGGTATCCCCCATTACCCAACTGACTAGGTATCCCCCTTTCCCCAACTTAGTAGGTATCCCCCTTTCCCTTTCCCCAACTGAGTAGGTATCCCCCTTTCCTTTCCCCAACTGACTGGGTATCCCCCTTTCCCCAACTGACTAGGTATCCCCCTTTCCCCAACTGACTAGGTATCCCCTTTCCCCAACTGAGTAGGTATCCCCTTTCAACAACTGAGTAGGTATCCCCTTTCCCCAACTGACTAGGTATCCCCTTTCCCCAACTGACTAGGTATCCCTCTTTCCTCTTCCCCAACTGACTAGGTATCCCCCTTTCCCTTCCCCCAACTGACTAGGTATCCCCCTTTCCCCAACTGACTAGGTACCCCCTTTCCCCAACTGACTAGGTATCCCCTTTCCCCAACTGACTCGGTATCCCCTTTCCCCATCTGAGTAGGTATCCCCTTTCCCCAACTGAGTAGGTATCCCCTTTCCCCAACTGACTAGGTATCCCCTTTCCCCAACTGACTAGGTATCCCCTTTCCCCAACTGACTAGGTATCCCCTTTCCCCAACTGACTAGGTATCCCCTTTCCGCTACTGAGTAGGTATCCCCTTTCCCCAACTGACTAGGTATCCCCTTTCCGCTACTGAGTAGGTATCCCCTTTTCCCAACTGAGTAGGTATCTCCTTTCCCCAACTGACTAGGTATCCCCTTTCCCCAACTGACTAGGTATCCCCCTTTCCCCAACTGACTAGGTATCCCCTTTCCCCAACTGACTAGGTATCCCCTTTCCCCAACTGACTAGGTATCCCCTTTCCCCAACTGACTAGGTATCCCCTTTCCCCAACTGAGTAGGTATCCCCCTTTCCCTTTCCCCAACTGAGTAGGTATCCCCCTTTCCCCAACTGACTAGGTATCCCCCTTTCCCCTTCCCCAACTGACTAGGTATCCCCCTTTCCCTTTCCCCAACTGAGTAGGTATCCCCCTTTCCCCAACTGAGTAGGTATCCCCCTTTCCCCAACTGACTAGGTATCCCCCTTTCCCCTTCCCCAACTGACTAGGTATCCCCTTTCCCTTTCCCCAACTGAGTAGGTACCCCCTTTCCCTTTCCCCAACTGACTAGGTATCCCCCTTTCCCCAACTGACTAGGTATCCCCCTTTCCTTTTCCCCAACTGAGTAGGTATTCCCCTTTCCCCAACTGACTAGGTATCCCCCTTTCCCCAACTGAGTAGGTATCCCCCTTTCCCCAACTGACTAGGTATCCCCTTTCCCTTTCCCCAACTGAGTAGGTACCCCCTTTCCCTTTCCCCAACTGACTGGGTATCCCCCTTTCCCCAACTGACTAGGTATCCCCCTTTCCTTTTCCCCAACTGAGTAGGTATCCCCCTTTCCCCAACTGACTAGGTATCCCCCTTTCCTTTTCCCCAACTGAGTAGGTATCCCCCTTTCCCCAACTGACTAGGTATCCCCCTTTCCCTTTCCCCAACTGACTAGGTATCCCCCTTTCCCTTTCCCCAACTGACTGGGTATCCCCCTTTCCCCAACTGACTAGGTATCCCCCTTTCCCCAACTGACTAGGTATCCCCTTTCCCCAACTGAGTAGGTATCCCCTTTCAACAACTGAGTAGGTATCCCCTTTCCCCAACTGAGTAGGTATCCCCTTTCCACAACTGAGTAGGTATCCCCTTTCCCCAACTGACTAGGTATCCCCCTTTCCCCAACTGACTAGGTATCCCCCATTCCCCAACTGACTAGGTATCCCCCTTTCCCCAACTGAGTAGGTATCCCCCTTTCCCCAACTGACTAGGTATCCCCCTTTCCCCTTCCCCAACTGACTAGGTATCCCCTTTCCCTTTCCCCAACTGAGTAGGTACCCCCTTTCCCTTTCCCCAACTGACTAGGTATCCCCCTTTCCCCAACTGACTAGGTATCCCCCTTTCCTTTTCCCCAACTGAGTAGGTATTTCCCTTTCCCCAACTGACTAGGTATCCCCCTTTCCCCAACTGAGTAGGTATCCCCCTTTCCCCAACTGACTAGGTATCCCCTTTCCCTTTCCCCAACTGAGTAGGTACCCCCTTTCCCTTTCCCCAACTGACTGGGTATCCCCCTTTCACCAACTGACTAGGTATCCCCCTTTCCTTTCCCCAACTGAGTAGGTATCCCCCTTTCCCCAACTGACTAGGTATCCCCCTTTCCTTTTCCCCAACTGAGTAGGTATCCCCCTTTCCCCAACTGACTAGGTATCCCCCTTTCCCCAACTGACTAGGTATCCCCTTTCCCCAACTGAGTAGGTATCCCCTTTCAACAACTGAGTAGGTATCCCCTTTCCCCAACTGAGTAGGTATCCCCTTTCCACAACTGAGTAGGTATCCCCTTTCCCCAACTGACTAGGTATCCCCTTTTCCCCAACTGACTAGGTATCCCCCATTCCCCAACTGACTAGGTATCCCCCTTTCCCCAACTGAGTAGGTATCCCCTTTCCCCAACTGAGTAGGTATCCCCTTTCCCCAACTGAGTAGGTATCCCCCTTTCCCTTTCCCCAACTGAGTAGGTACCCCCTTTCCCCAACTGAGTAGGTATCCCCCTTTCCCCAACTGACTAGGTATCCCCCTTTCCCTTTCCCCAACTGAGTAGGTATCCCCCTTTCCCTTTCCCCAACTGAGTAGGTATCCCCCTTTCCCTTTCCCCAACTGACTAGGTATCCCCCTTTCCCTTTCCCCAACTGACTAGGTATCCCCCTTCCCTTTCCCCAACTGAGTAGGTATCCCCCTTTCCCCAACTGACTAGGTATCCCCCTTTCCCCAACTGACTAGGTATCCCTCTTTCACTTTCCCCAACTGAGTAGGTATCCCCCTTTCCCCAACTGACTAGGTATCCCCCTTTCCCTTTCCCCAACTGACTAGGTATCCCCTTTCCCCAACTGACTAGGTACCCCACTTTCCCCAACTGACTAGGTATCCCCTTTCCCCAACTGACTAGGTATCCCCCTTTCCCTTTCCACAACTGACTAGGTATCCCCCTTTCCCCAACTGACTAGGTATCCCCTTTCCCCAACTGACTAGGTATCCCCCTTTCCTCTTCCCCAACTGACTAGGTATCCCCCTTTCCCTTCCCCCAACTGACTAGGTATCCCCCTTTCCCCAACTGACTAGGTACCCCCTTTCCCCAACTGACTAGGTATCCCCTTTCCCCAACTGACTCGGTATCCCCTTTCCCCAACTGACTAGGTATCCCCTTTCCGCTACTGAGTAGGTATCCCCTTTTCCCAACTGAGTAGGTATCTCCTTTCCCCAACTGACTAGGTATCCCCTTTCCCCAACTGACTAGGTATCCCCCTTTCCCCAACTGACTAGGTATCCCCTTTCCCCAACTGACTAGGTATCCCCTTTCCCCAACTGACTAGGTATCCCCTTTCCCCAACTGACTAGGTATCCCCTTTCCCCAACTGAGTAGGTATCCCCCTTTCCCTTTCCCCAACTGAGTAGGTATCCCCCTTTCCCCAACTGACTAGGTATCCCCCTTTCCCCTTCCCCAACTGACTAGGTATCCCCCTTTCCCTTTCCCCAACTGACTAGGTATCCCCCTTTCCCCAACTGACTAGGTATCCCCCTTTCCTTTTCCCCAACTGAGTAGGTATTCCCCTTTCCCCAACTGACTAGGTATCCCCCTTTCCCCAACTGAGTAGGTATCCCCCTTTCCCCAACTGACTAGGTATCCCCTTTCCCTTTCCCCAACTGAGTAGGTACCCCCTTTCCCTTTCCCCAACTGACTGGGTATCCCCCTTTCCCCAAATGACTAGGTATCCCCCTTTCCTTTTCCCCAACTGAGTAGGTATCCCCCTTTCCCCAACTGACTAGGTATCCCCCTTTCCCTTTCCCCAACTGACTAGGTATCCCCCTTTCCCTTTCCCCAAATGACTGGGTATCCCCCTTTCCCCAACTGACTAGGTATCCCCCTTTCCCCAACTGACTAGGTATCCCCTTTCCCCAACTGAGTAGGTATCCCCTTTCAACAACTGAGTAGGTATCCCCTTTCCCCAACTGAGTAGGTATCCCCTTTCCACAACTGAGTAGGTATCCCCTTTCCCCAACTGACTAGGTATCCCCCTTTCCCCAACTGACTAGGTATCCCCCATTCCCCAACTGACTAGGTATCCCCCTTTCCCCAACTGAGTAGGTATCCCCCTTTCCCTTTCCCCAACTGAGTAGGTATCCCCCTTTCCTTTCCCCAACTGACTGGGTATCCCCCTTTCCCCAACTGACTAGGTATCCCCCTTTCCCCAACTGACTAGGTATCCCCTTTCCCCAACTGAGTAGGTATCCCCTTTCAACAACTGAGTAGGTATCCCCTTTCCCCAACTGACTAGGTATCCCCTTTCCCCAACTGACTAGGTATCCCCCTTTCCTCTTCCCCAACTGACTAGGTATCCCCCTTTCCTTCCCCCAACTGACTAGGTATCCCCCTTTCCCCAACTGACTAGGTACCCCCTTTCCCCAACTGACTAGGTATCCCCTTTCCCCAACTGACTCGGTATCCCCTTTCCCCATCTGAGTAGGTATCCCCTTTCCCCAACTGAGTAGGTATCCCCTTTCCCCAACTGAGTAGGTATCCCCTTTCCCCAACTGACTAGGTATCCCCCTTTCCCCAACTGACTAGGTATCCCCTTTCCCCAACTGACTAGGTATCCCCTTTCCCCAACTGACTAGGTATCCCCTTTCCCCAACTGACTAGGTATCCCCTTTCCCCAACTGAGTAGGTATCCCCTTTCCCCAACTGACTAGGTATCCCCTTTCCCCAACTGACTAGATATCCCCTTTCCCCAACTGAGTAGGTATCCCCTTTCCCCAACTGACTAGGTATCCCCTTTCCCCAACTGACTAGGTATCCCCATTTCCCCAACTGAGTAGGTATCCCCCTTTCCCCAACTGACTAGGTATCCCCTGACTAGGTATCCCCCTTTCCCTTTCCCCAACTGACTAGGTACCCCCTGACTAGGTATCCCCTTTCCCCAACTGACTAGGTATCCCCTTTCCCCAACTGACTAGGTATCCCCCTTTCCTCTTCCCCAACTGACTAGGTATCCCCCTTTCCCTTCCCCCAACTGACTAGGTATCCCCCTTTCCCCAACTGACTAGGTACCCCCTTTCCCCAACTGACTAGGTATCCCCTTTCCCCAATTGACTCGGTATCCCCTTTCCCCATCTGAGTAGGTATCCCCTTTCCCCAACTGAGTAGGTATCCCCTTTCCCCAACTGACTAGGTATCCCCTTTCCCCAACTGACTAGGTATCCCCTTTCCCCAACTGACTAGGTATCCCCTTTCCGCTACTGAGTAGGTATCCCCCTTTCCCTTTCCCCAACTGACTAGGTATCCCCCTTTCCCTTTCCCCAACTTACTAGGTATCCCCCTTCCCTTTCCCCAACTGAGTAGGTATCCCCCTTTCCCCAACTGACTAGGTATCCCCCTTTCCCCAACTGACTAGGTATCCCTCTTTCACTTTCCCCAACTGAGTAGGTATCCCCCTTTCCCCAACTGACTAGGTATCCCCCTTTCCCTTTCCCCAACTGACTAGGTATCCCCTTTCCCCAACTGACTAGGTATCCCCTTTCCCCAACTGACTAGGTATCCCCCTTTCCCTTTCCACAACTGACTAGGTATCCCCCTTTCCCCAACTGACTAGGTATCCCCTTTCCCCAACTGACTAGGTATCCCCCTTTCCTCTTCCCCAACTGACTAGGTATCCCCCTTTCCCTTCCCCCAACTGACTAGGTATCCCCCTTTCCCCAACTGACTAGGTACCCCCTTTCCCCAACTGACTAGGTATCCCCTTTCCCCAACTGACATGGTATCCCCTTTCCTCAACTGACTAGGTATCCCCTTTCCGCTACTGAGTAGGTATCCCCTTTTCCCAACTGAGTAGGTATCTCCTTTCCCCAACTGACTAGGTATCCCCTTTCCCCAACTGACTAGGTATCCCCCTTTCCCCAACTGACTAGGTATCCCCTTTCCCCAACTGACTAGGTATCCCCTTTCCCCAACTGACTAGGTATCCCCTTTCCCCAACTGAGTAGGTATCCCCCTTTCCCTTTCCCCAACTGAGTAGGTATCCCCCTTTCCCCAACTGACTAGGTATCCCCCTTTCCCCTTCCCCAACTGACTAGGTATCCCCCTTTCCCTTTCCCCAACTGACTAGGTATCCCCCTTTCCCCAACTGACTAGGTATCCCCCTTTCCTTTTCCCCAACTGAGTAGGTATTCCCCTTTCCCCAACTGACTAGGTATCCCCCTTTCCCCAACTGAGTAGGTATCCCCCTTTCCCCAACTGACTAGGTATCCCCTTTCCCTTTCCCCAACTGAGTAGGTACCCCCTTTCCCTTTCCCCAACTGACTGGGTATCCCCCTTTCCCCAAATGACTAGGGATCCCCCTTTCCTTTTCCCCAACTGAGTAGGTATCCCCCTTTCCCCAACTGACTAGGTATCCCCCTTTCCTTTTCCCCAACTGAGTAGGTATCCCCCTTTCCCCAACTGACTAGGTATCCCCCTTTCCTTTTCCCCAACTGAGTAGGTATCCCCCTTTCCCCAACTGACTAGGTATCCCCCTTTCCCTTTCCCCAACTGACTAGGTATCCCCCTTTCCCTTTCCCCAAATGACTGGGTATCCCCCTTTCCCCAACTGACTAGGTATCCCCCTTTCCCCAACTGACTAGGTATCCCCTTTCCCCAACTGAGTAGGTATCCCCTTTCAACAACTGAGTAGGTATCCCCTTTCCCCAACTGAGTAGGTATCCCCTTTCCACAACTGAGTAGGTATCCCCTTTCCCCAACTGACTAGGTATCCCCCTTTCCCCAACTGACTAGGTATCCCCCATTCCCCAACTGACTAGGTATCCCCCTTTCCCCAACTGAGTAGGTATCCCCCTTTCCCTTTCCCCAACTGAGTAGGTATCCCCCTTTCCTTTCCCCAACTGACTGGGTATCCCCCTTTCCCCAACTGACTAGGTATCCCCCTTTCCCCAACTGACTAGGTATCCCCTTTCCCCAACTGAGTAGGTATCCCCTTTCAACAACTGAGTAGGTATCCCCTTTCCCCAACTGACTAGGTATCCCCTTTCCCCAACTGACTAGGTATCCCCCTTTCCTCTTCCCCAACTGACTAGGTATCCCCCTTTCCTTCCCCCAACTGACTAGGTATCCCCCTTTCCCCAACTGACTAGGTACCCCCTTTCCCCAACTGACTAGGTATCCCCTTTCCCCAACTGACTCGGTATCCCCTTTCCCCATCTGAGTAGGTATCCCCTTTCCCCAACTGAGTAGGTATCCCCTTTCCCCAACTGAGTAGGTATCCCCTTTCCCCAACTGACTAGGTATCCCCCTTTCCCCAACTGACTAGGTATCCCCTTTCCCCAACTGACTAGGTATCCCCTTTCCCCAACTGAGTAGGTATCCCCTTTCCCCAACTGACTAGGTATCCCCTTTCCCCAACTGACTAGATATCCCCTTTCCCCAACTGAGTAGGTATCCCCTTTCCCCAACTGACTAGGTATCCCCTTTCCCCAACTGACTAGGTATCCCCATTTCCCCAACTGAGTAGGTATCCCCCTTTCCCCAACTGACTAGGTATCCCCTGACTAGGTATCCCCCTTTCCCTTTCCCCAACTGACTAGGTACCCCCTGACTAGGTATCCCCTTTCCCCAACTGACTAGGTATCCCCTTTCCCCAACTGACTAGGTATCCCCCTTTCCTCTTCCCCAACTGACTAGGTATCCCCCTTTCCCTTCCCCCAACTGACTAGGTATCCCCCTTTCCCCAACTGACTAGGTACCCCCTTTCCCCAACTGACTAGGTATCCCCTTTCCCCAACTGACTCGGTATCCCCTTTCCCCATCTGAGTAGGTATCCCCTTTCCCCAACTGAGTAGGTATCCCCTTTCCCCAACTGACTAGGTATCCCCTTTCCCCAACTGACTAGGTATCCCCTTTCCCCAACTGACTAGGTATCCCCTTTCCGCTACTGAGTAGGTATCCCCTTTTCCCAACTGAGTAGGTATCTCCTTTCCCCAACTGACTAGGTATCCCCTTTCCCCAACTGACTAGGTATCCCCCTTTCCCCAACTGACTAGGTATCCCCTTTCCCCAACTGACTAGGTATCCCCTTTCCCCAACTGACTAGGTATCCCCTTTCCCCAACTGACTAGGTATCCCCTTTCCCCAACTGAGTAGGTATCCCCCTTTCCCTTTCCCCAACTGAGTAGGTATCCCCCTTTCCCAACTGACTAGGTATCCCCCTTTCCCCTTCCCCAACTGACTAGGTATCCCCCTTTCCCTTTCCCCAACTGAGTAGGTATCCCCCTTTCCCCAACTGAGTAGGTATCCCCCTTTCCCCAACTGACTAGGTATCCCCCTTTCCCCTTCCCCAACTGACTAGGTATCCCCTTTCCCTTTCCCCAACTGAGTAGGTACCCCCTTTCCCTTTCCCCAACTGACTAGGTATCCCCCTTTCCCCAACTGAGTAGGTATCCCCCTTTCCCCAACTGACTAGGTATCCCCCTTTCCCCTTCCCCAACTGACTAGGTATCCCCTTTCCCTTTCCCCAACTGAGTAGGTACCCCCTTTCCCTTTCCCCAACTGACTAGGTATCCCCCTTTCCCCAACTGACTAGGTATCCCCCTTTCCTTTTCCCCAACTGAATAGGTATTCCCCTTTCCCCAACTGACTAGGTATCCCCCTTTCCCCAACTGACTAGGTATCCCCCTTTCCCCAACTGAGTAGGTATCCCCCTTTCCCCAACTGACTAGGTATCCCCCTTTCCCCTTCCCCAACTGACTAGGTATCCCCTTTCCCTTTCCCCAACTGAGTAGGTACCCCCTTTCCCTTTCCCCAACTGACTAGGTATCCCCCTTTCCCCAACTGACTAGGTATCCCCCTTTCCTTTTCCCCAACTGAGTAGGTATTCCCCTTTCCCCAACTGACTAGGTATCCCCCTTTCCCCAACTGAGTAGGTATCCCCCTTTCCCCAACTGACTAGGTATCCCCTTTCCCTTTCCCCAACTGAGTAGGTACCCCCTTTCCCTTTCCCCAACTGAGTAGGTATCCCCCTTTCCCCAACTGACTAGGTATCCCCCTTTCCCTTTCCCCAACTGACTAGGTATCCCCCTTTCCCTTTCCCCAACTGACTGGGTATCCCCCTTTCCCCAACTGACTAGGTATCCCCCTTTCCCCAACTGACTAGGTATCCTCTTTCCCCAACTGAGTAGGTATCCCCTTTCAACAACTGAGTAGGTATCCCCTTTCCACAACTGAGTAGGTATCCCCTTTCCCCAACTGACTAGGTATCCCCCTTTCCCCAACTGACTAGGTATCCCCCATTCCCCAACTGACTAGGTATCCCCCTTTCCCCAACTGAGTAGGTATCCCCCTTTCCCTTTCCCCAACTGAGTAGGTATCCCCCTTTCCTTTCCCCAACTGACTGGGTATCCCCCTTTCCCCAACTGACTAGGTTTCCCCTTTCCCCAACTGAGTAGGTATCCCCTTTCCCCAACTGAGTAGGTATCCCCTTTCCCCAACTGAGTAGGTATCCCCCTTTCCCTTTCCCCAACTGAGTAGGTACCCCCTTTCCCTTTCCCCAACTGACTAGGTATCCCCTTTCCCCAACTGAGTAGGTATCCCCTTTCAACAACTGAGTAGGTATCCCCTTTCCCCAACTGAGTAGGTATCCCCTTTCCACAACTGAGTAGGTATCCCCTTTCCCCAACTGACTAGGTATCCCCCTTTCCCCAACTGACTAGGTATCCCCCATTCCCCAACTGACTAGGTATCCCCCTTTCCCCAACTGAGTAGGTATCCCCCTTTCCCTTTCCCCAACTGAGTAGGTATCCCCCTTTCCTTTCCCCAACTGACTGGGTATCCCCCTTTCCCCAACTGACTAGGTATCCCCCTTTCCCCAACTGACTAGGTATCCCCTTTCCCCAACTGAGTAGGTATCCCCTTTCAACCATTGAGTAGGTATCCCCTTTCCCCAACTGACTAGGTATCCCCTTTCCCCAACTGACTAGGTATCCCCCTTTCCTCTTCCCCAACTGACTAGGTATCCCCCTTTCCTTCCCCCAACTGACTAGGTATCCCCCTTTCCCCAACTGACTAGGTACCCCCTTTCCCCAACTGACTAGGTATCCCCTTTCCCCAACTGACTCGGTATCCCCTTTCCCCATCTGAGTAGGTATCCCCTTTCCCCAACTGAGTAGGTATCCCCTTTCCCCAACTGAGTAGGTATCCCCTTTCCCCAACTGACTAGGTATCCCCCTTTCCCCAACTGACTAGGTATCCCCTTTCCCCAACTGACTAGGTATCCCCTTTCCCCAACTGAGTAGGTATCCCCTTTCCCCAACTGACTAGGTATCCCCTTTCCCCAACTGACTAGATATCCCCTTTCCCCAACTGAGTAGGTATCCCCTTTCCCCAACTGACTAGGTATCCCCATTTCCCCAACTGAGTAGGTATCCCCCTTTCCCCAACTGACTAGGTATCCCCTGACTAGGTATCCCCCTTTCCCTTTCCCCAACTGACTAGGTACCCCCTGACTAGGTATCCCCTTTCCCCAACTGACTAGGTATCCCCTTTCCCCAACTGACTAGGTATCCCCCTTTCCTCTTCCCCAACTGACTAGGTATCCCCCTTTCCCTTCCCCCAACTGACTAGGTATCCCCCTTTCCCCAACTGACTAGGTACCCCCTTTCCCCAACTGACTAGGTATCCCCTTTCCCCAACTGACTCGGTATCCCCTTTCCCCATCTGAGTAGGTATCCCCTTTCCCCAACTGAGTAGGTATCCCCTTTCCCCAACTGACTAGGTATCCCCTTTCCCCAACTGACTAGGTATCCCCTTTCCCCAACTGACTAGGTATCCCCTTTCCGCTACTGAGTAGGTATCCCCTTTTCCCAACTGAGTAGGTATCTCCTTTCCCCAACTGACTAGGTATCCCCTTTCCCCAACTGACTAGGTATCCCCCTTTCCCCAACTGACTAGGTATCCCCTTTCCCCAACTGACTAGGTATCCCCTTTCCCCAACTGACTAGGTATCCCCTTTCCCCAACTGACTAGGTATCCCCTTTCCCCAACTGAGTAGGTATCCCCCTTTCCCTTTCCCCAACTGAGTAGGTATCCCCCTTTCCCAACTGACTAGGTATCCCCCTTTCCCCTTCCCCAACTGACTAGGTATCCCCCTTTCCCTTTCCCCAACTGAGTAGGTATCCCCCTTTCCCCAACTGAGTAGGTATCCCCCTTTCCCCAACTGACTAGGTATCCCCCTTTCCCCTTCCCCAACTGACTAGGTATCCCCTTTCCCTTTCCCCAACTGAGTAGGTACCCCCTTTCCCTTTCCCCAACTGACTAGGTATCCCCCTTTCCCCAACTGAGTAGGTATCCCCCTTTCCCCAACTGACTAGGTATCCCCCTTTCCCCTTCCCCAACTGACTAGGTATCCCCTTTCCCTTTCCCCAACTGAGTAGGTACCCCCTTTCCCTTTCCCCAACTGACTAGGTATCCCCCTTTCCCCAACTGACTAGGTATCCCCCTTTCCTTTTCCCCAACTGAATAGGTATTCCCCTTTCCCCAACTGACTAGGTATCCCCCTTTCCCCAACTGACTAGGTATCCCCCTTTCCCCAACTGAGTAGGTATCCCCCTTTCCCCAACTGACTAGGTATCCCCCTTTCCCCTTCCCCAACTGACTAGGTATCCCCTTTCCCTTTCCCCAACTGAGTAGGTACCCCCTTTCCCTTTCCCCAACTGACTAGGTATCCCCCTTTCCCCAACTGACTAGGTATCCCCCTTTCCTTTTCCCCAACTGAGTAGGTATTCCCCTTTCCCCAACTGACTAGGTATCCCCCTTTCCCCAACTGAGTAGGTATCCCCCTTTCCCCAACTGACTAGGTATCCCCTTTCCCTTTCCCCAACTGAGTAGGTACCCCCTTTCCCTTTCCCCAACTGAGTAGGTATCCCCCTTTCCCCAACTGACTAGGTATCCCCCTTTCCCCAACTGACTAGGTATCCTCTTTCCCCAACTGAGTAGGTATCCCCTTTCAACAACTGAGTAGGTATCCCCTTTCCACAACTGAGTAGGTATCCCCTTTCCCCAACTGACTAGGTATCCCCCTTTCCCCAACTGACTAGGTATCCCCCATTCCCCAACTGACTAGGTATCCCCCTTTCCCCAACTGAGTAGGTATCCCCCTTTCCCTTTCCCCAACTGAGTAGGTATCCCCCTTTCCTTTCCCCAACTGACTGGGTATCCCCCTTTCCCCAACTGACTAGGTTTCCCCTTTCCCCAACTGAGTAGGTATCCCCTTTCCCCAACTGAGTAGGTATCCCCTTTCCCCAACTGAGTAGGTATCCCCCTTTCCCTTTCCCCAACTGAGTAGGTACCCCCTTTCCCTTTCCCCAACTGACTAGGTATCCCCCTTTCCCTTTCCCCAACTGAGTAGGTATCCCCCTTTCCCCAACTGACTAGGTATCCCCTTTCCCTTTCCCCAACTGAGTAGGTATCCCCTTTCCGCTACTGACTAGGTATCCCCTTTCCCTTTCCCCAACTGACTAGGTATCCCCTTTCCCCAACTGAGTAGGTATTCCCCTTTCCCCAACTGACTAGGTATCCCCTTTCCCCAACTGACTAGGTATCCCCTTTCCCCAACTGAGTAGGTATCCCCTTTCCCCAACTGACTAGGTATCCCCTTTCCCCAACTGACTAGATATCCCCTTTCCCCAACTGAGTAGGTATCCCCTTTCCCCAACTGACTAGGTATCCCCTTTCCCCAACTGACTAGGTATCCCCATTTCCCCAACTGAGTAGGTATCCCCCTTTCCCCAACTGACTAGGTATCCCCCTTTCCCTTTCCCCACCTGACTAGGTATCCCCCTTTCCCTTTCCCCAACTGAGTAGGTATCCCCTTTCCCCAACTGACTAGGTATCCCCATTTCCCCAACTGAGTAGGTATCCCCCTTTCCCCAACTGACTAGGTATCCCCTGACTAGGTATCCCCCTTTCCCTTTCCCCAACTGACTAGGTACCCCCTGACTAGGTATCCCCTGACTAGGTATCCCCTGACTAGGTATCCCCTGACTAGGTTTCCCTTTCCTTACATATAAAACAATGTTCACATTAAGACACATGGTTGAGTGTTAAAACATTCACATACACAAAGCTTCCCAACAGGAGACGGGGGTTTAATCGCTGGTTCTACCGCCTGTATCACCCTCACAGGAAGTTGTCATAACCACTTCCTGTCTCTCTCTGCAGGTGGGCCTTTTGAGTGGGATCTGTCTGATCGTAGGAACCATGATCGGCTCCGGTATCTTCGTCTCCCCTAAGGCAGTGCTGCTGGAAACGGGAGCCGTAGGACCTTGTCTGTGTGTCTGGGCCGCCTGCGGGGTGCTAGCTACACTGGGTGAGGACACACACACACACAGGCTACATTGGGTGAGGAGAAAGAAAGAAAGAAAGAAAGAAAGAAAGAAAGAAAGAAAGAAAGAAAGAAAGACATACAGACATACAGACAGACAGACAGACAGACAGACAGACAGACAGACAGACAGACAGACAGACCATAAACTGAGATAGATTACCTGACTAACCCTGTCCTAGGTAATATCTAACCAGTCACTAGTGGTCGGAAAGAATGATAGGAAACTCCTAAATCAGGAATGACCAAGTGAGAAGGGCTCCGTGTGAGAAGGGCCCCGTGTGAGTAGGGCCCCGTGTGAGAAGGGCTCCGTGTGAGAAGGGCTCTGTGGGTGAAGGAGTCTATGTGAGAAGGGCTCCGTGTGAGAAGAGCCCCGTGTGAGAAGGCTCCGTGTGAGAAGGGCCCCGTGTGAGAAGGGCTCCGTGTGAGAAGAGCTCTATCTGAGAAGGCCCCGTGTGAGAAGGGCCCCATGTGAGAAGGGCTGGAGCTGCATCCCAGATGGCACCCTAACCCTATGGGTCGTGGTCCTACTACCCCATAGGGCCCTGGTCTAAAGTAGTGCACTATATAGGGAATAGGGTGCCATAGGGCCCTGGTCTAAAGTAGTGCACTATAAAGGCAATGGGGTGCCATAGGGCTCTGGTCTAAAGTAGTGCACTATATAATAGGGAATAGGGTGCCATTTGGGAGGCATCCTGACTGTGAGAAGGATTGTGTCAGTGTGTTCAATCCCCTCAAACCAGTAAACAGAAACATGGACATAGTGCAACCAACATGAACCCTGCTGAGTTATAAGAGGCTAGGAGGGAATTCCTCTCACAACATGAACCCTGATGACTTATGATGAGTCTAGGATAGAATTCATCTCCTGATTGATTAGTTAGTAACTCTTATTTGACTAGTTAAGAACTCCCCTGGTTGTCTAAGTCTTATTTGATTAGTTACTAACTCCCCTGGTTGTCTAGGTCTTAATATATTAGTTAGGAACTCACCTGGTTGTCTAGGTCTTAATTGATTAGTGAAGAACTCACCTGGTTGTCTAGGTCTTAATTGATTAGTGAAGAACTCACCTGGTTGCCTATGTCTTAATTGATTAGTTACAAATGCACCTGGTTGTCTAGGTCTTAATTGATTAGTGACGACTCACCTGGTTGTCTAGGTCTTAATAGATTAGTTAGGAATTCACCTGGTTTTCTAGGTCTTAATTGATTAGTGAAGAACTCACCTGGTTGCCTATGTCTTAATTGATTAGTTACAAATTCACCTGGTTTTCTAGGTCTTAATTGATTAGTGAAGAACTAACCTGGTTGCCTATTTCTTGATTGATTAGTTACAAATTCACCTGGTTGTCTAGGTCTTAATTGATTAGTGAAGAACTCACCTGGTTGTCTAGGTCTTAATTGATTAGTGAAGAACTCAACTGGTTGCCTATGTCTTAATTTATTAGTTACAAATTCACCTGGTTTTCTAGGTCTTAATTGATTAGTGAAGAACTCATCTGGTTGCCTATGTCTTAATTGATTAGTTACAAATTCACCTGGTTGTCTAGGTCTTAATTGATTAGTGATGAACTCACCTGGTTGTCTAGGTCTTAATTGATTAGTGAAGAACTCCCCTGGTTGCCTATGTCTTAATTGATTAGTTACAAATTCACCTGGTTGTCTATGTCTTAATTGATTAGTGACGACTCACCTGGTTGTCTAGGTCTTAATAGATTAGTTAGGAATTCACCTGGTTTTCTAGGTCTTAATTGATTAGTGAAGAACTCACCTGGTTGCCAATGTCTTAATTGATTAGTGAATAACGCACCTGGTTGTCTAGGTCTTAATTGATTAGTGAAGAACTCACCTGGTTGTCTAGGTCTTAATTGATTAGTTAAGACTCACCTGGTTGTCTAGGTCTTAATAGATTAGTTAGGAATTCACCTGGTTTTCTAGGTCTTAATTTATTAGTGAAGAACTCACCTGGTTGCCTATGTCTTAATTGATTAGTTACAAATTCACCTGGTTTTCTAGATCTTAATTGATTCGTGAAGAACTCACCTGGTTGCCTATGTCTTAATTGATTAGTTACAAATTCACCTGGTTTTCTAGGTCTTAATTGATTATTGAAGACTCACCTGGTTGTCTAGGTCTTAATTGATTAGTTAGGAACTCACCTGTTTTTTTAGGTCTTAATTGATTAGTTAGGAACTCACCTGGTTTTCTAGGTCTTAATTTATTAGTGAAGAACTCGCCTGGTTTTCAAGGTCTTAATTGATTATTGAAGAACTCACCTGGTTGGCTAGGTCTTAATTGATTAGTTAGGAATTCACCTGGTTTTCTAGGTCTTAATTGATTAGTGAAGAACTCACCTGGTTGTCTAGGTCTTGATTGATTAGTTAGGAACTCACCTGGTTGTCTAGGTCTTAATTGATTAGTTAGGAACTCACCTGGTTGCCTAGGTCTTAATTGATTTGTTAGGAACTCACCTGGTTGTCTAGGTCTTAATTGATTAGTTAGGAACTCACCTGGTTGCCTAGGTCTTAATTGATTTGTTAGGAACTCACCTGGTTGTCTAGGTCATAATTGACTTAGTTAGGAACTCACCTGGTTGTCTAGGTCTTAATTGATTAGTTAGGAACTCACCTGTTTGTCTAGATCTTAATCAATAGGTTAAGAACTCACCTGGTTGTCTAGGTCTTAATCGATAGGTTAAGAACTCACCTGGTTGTCTAGGTCTTAATTGGACACATTGATAGGAAATCCCCTGAAGCAGCAGCAGGTCTCGTGTCAACTAACTGCCTGTCTCTGAGCCTGCCTGTCTGCCTGCAGGGGCGCTGTGTTACGCGGAGCTGGGCACCATGATCACTAAGTCTGGAGGGGAATATGTGTACTTGATGGAGGCCTATGGGTCAGTGACGGCCTACCTCTACTCATGGAGCACCATCATGGTCCTACAGCCCTCCGCCTTCGCCATCATCGCCCTGAGCTTCGCAGAGTACACCTCCACACCGTTCTACCCAGGATGCACTCCTCCCATTGTGGTCACCAAGTGCCTGGCTGTAGTGTGCATATGTGAGTGTGAATCTTTCTTGAATTATGAAAAATCCTAATAGAAAACAATTGGCATGCACTTCCCGAATGGACTGAATTAAAACCATGGCTCTATCTAAATTTGTGTTCCTTGCATCGTATTGGAGAAGATCCAAGGTCCCTCCCCTCTGCAATGCCTTTTGAGAAGAGAGGATGCCTGGGATCGAGTAAAGATTAATTAAAAAATAGCCATGACATAGCCATGACTTGACCCCCACATGCTCTTCCTGCCTTGTGTTCTTCTCCTCCTCCTCTTCCCCTTTTCTCCTCCTCTTCCTTGTCTCCTCCTCCTCCATCTCTTGCTCCCGCCTCCTCCGCCTCCTGCTCCCGCCTCCTGCTCCTCTAGTATCTTAGAAACAATCAAATGTTGTTGTTCACTTGAGCAAGGCTCTTAACCCCTGAACTGATCCCCAGGCTCTTTAACCCCTGAACTGATCCCCAGGCTCTTAACCCCTAAACTGATCCCCAGGCTCTTAACCCCTAAACTGCTCACCAGTCTCTTAACCCCTAAACTGCTCACCAGTCTCTTAACCCCTAAACTGATCCCCAGGCTCTTAACCCCTAAACTGCTCACCAGTCTCTTAACCCCTAAACTGCTCACCAGTCTCTTAACTCCTAAACTGCTCACCAGTCTCTTAACCCCTAAACTGCTCACCAGTCTCTTAACCCCTAAACTGCTCCCTGGGCACTACAGTAGCAAGACACTAGTAGATGCCCACAGTTCCAGCCTCATACGTGTGTGTGTGTGTGTGTGTGTGTGTGTGTGTGTGTGTGTGTGTGTGTGTGTGTGTGTGTGTGTGTGTGTGTGTGTGTGTGTGTGTGTGTGTGTGTGTGTGTGTGTGTGTGTGTGTGTGTGTGTGTCGGAGTGGTTGACTACAACAGAAGACCAACTTCTGTCTCGTATGGATTAATAAAATATTCCTCCTCTTCTTCCTTCCTCTTCCTCCCCCTCCAGTTCTGATCGTGTCGGTGAACTGTCTCAGTGTGAAGTTAGCCAGCTATGTCCAGAACTTCTTCACTGCAGCCAAGCTTCTCATCATCCTGGTCATCATAGTGGCGGGCATCGTCCTCTTGGTACAAGGTTGGTACTTTACACATTCTGTCTGCTTCCCTTATGGCACCCTATTCCCTATTATAGTGCACTACTTTAGACCAGAGCCCTATGGCACCCTATTCCCTATTCAGTGCACTACTTTAGACCAGAGCCCTATGGAACCCTATTCCCTACATAGTGCACTACTTTAGACCAGAGCCCTATGGCACCCTATTCCCTATATAGTGCACTACTTTAGACCAGAGCCCTATGGCACCCTATTCCCTAATGTAGGTGTGGCATAACAAAGGGGTTGAATACTTATTGATTCAAGACATTTTAGTTTTTCTAATTAATTTGTAAACATTTCTAAAAACGCAATACCACTTTGACAATAATGGAGTATTGTTTGTAGGCCAGTAAGACCAAATCTTAATTTAATACATTTGAAATTCAGGCCGTAATACAACCAAATATTGAAAAAAATCAAGGGGCGTGACTCACTTTCTGAAGCCAATATTCAAACCAAAAACTTTGAAGGCCGACGAAGTGGTTCCATGTGATCATAACAGTTAAGGGCAAACGGAGGGGCGACGGCCTCAAAACACCAGTCTCAACGTCAACAGTGAAGAGGAGACTCCGGGATGCTGGCCTTCGAGCCAGAGTTCCTCTGTTCAGTCTCAACGTCAACAGTGAAGAGGAGACTCCGGGATGCTGGCCTTCTAGGCAGAGTTCCTCTGTCCAGTCTCAACGTCAACAGTGAAGAGGAGACTCCGGGATGCTGGCCTTCGAGCCAGAGTTCCTCTGTTCAGTCTCAACGTCAACAGTGAAGAGGCGACTCCGGGATGCTGGCCTTCGAGCCAGAGTTCCTCTGTCCAGTCTCAACGTCAACAGTGAAGAGGCGACTCCGGGATGCTGGCCTTCGAGCCAGAGTTCCTCTGTTCAGTCTCAATGTCAACAGTGAAGAGGAGACTCCGGGATGCTGGCCTTCGAGCCAGAGTTCCTCTGTTCAGTCTCAACGTCAACAGTGAAGAGGCGACTCCGGGATGCTGGCCTTCGAGCCAGAGTTCCTCTGTTCAGTCTCAACGTCAACAGTGAAGAGGAGACTCCGGGATGCTGGCCTTCTAGGCAGAGTTCCTCTGTCCAGTCTCAACGTCAACAGTGAAGAGGAGACTCCGGGATGCTGGCCTTCGAGCCAGAGTTCCTCTGTTCAGTCTCAACGTCAACAGTGAAGAGGAGACTCCGGGATGCTGGCCTTCTAGGCAGAGTTCCTCTGTCCAGTCTCAACGTCAACAGTGAAGAGGCGACTCCGGGATGCTGGCCTTCGAGCCAGAGTTCCTCTGTCCAGTCTCAACGTCAACAGTGAAGAGGCGACTCCGGGATGCTGGCCTTCTAGGCAGAGTTCCTCTGTCCAGTCTCAACGTCAACAGTGAAGAGGAGACTCCGGGATGCTGGCCTTCGAGCCAGAGTTCCTCTGTCCAGTCTCAACGTCAACAGTGAAGAGGAGACTCCGGGATGCTGGCCTTCTAGGCAGAGTTCCTCTGTCCAGTCTCAACGTCAACAGTGAAGAGGAGACTCCGGGATGCTGGCCTTCTAGGCAGAGTTCCTCTGTCCAGTCTCAACGTCAACAGTGAAGAGGAGACTCCGGGATGCTGGCCTTCGAGCCAGAGTTCCTCTGTTCAGTGTCTGTGTTCTTTTGTCCATCTTAATCTTCTTTGTTTTTATTGGCCAGTTTGAGATATGGCTTTTTCTTTGCAACTTTGCCTAGAACGCCAGCACTGCGAAGTCGCCTCTTCACTGTTGACGATGAGACTGGTGTTTTGCAGGTACTATTTAATAAAGCTGCCAGTTGAGGACTTGTGAGGCGTCTGTTTCTCAAACTAGACACTCTGATGTACTTGTCCTCTTGCTCAGTTGTGCACCGGGGCCTCCCACTCCTCTTTCTATTCTGGTTAGAGCCAGTTTTCTAATGATGAATTAGCTTTTTAAAATGATAAACTTGGATTAGCTAACACAACGTGTCATTGGAACACAGGAGTGATGGTTGCTGATAATGAGCCTCTGTTCGCCTATGTAGATATTCCATTAAACATCACCCGTTTCCAGCTACAATAGTCATTTAAAACATTAACAATGTCTACACTGTATTTCTGATCAATTTTATGTTATTTTAATTTACAATAAATGTGATTTCTTTAAAAAACAAGGACATTTCTAAGTGCCCCCAAACTTTTGAACAGTAGTGTATACACTGTTTGTGTCCAGGAAACACTGAGAATCTGTCCAACCCATTTGAAGGAGCCTCAACCTCCTTTGGATCCATTGGACTGGCATTTTACAACGGGCTCTGGGCCTACGATGGGTGGTAAGACTACATCTGCTTCCCAAATGGCACCCTACTTCCTATATAGGTCAATACTTTTGACCAGGGCCCGTAGTGCTCTAGTCAGGGCCCGTAGCGCTCTAGTCAGGGCCCGTAGCGTTCTAGTCAGGGCCCGTAGCGCTCTAGTCAGGGCCCGTAGCGCTCTAGTCAGGGGGTCTGTAGCGCTCTAGTCAAGGGGGGCTGTAGTGCTCTAGTCAGGGGGGACCAGTAGCGCTCTAGTCAGGGGGGCCCGTAGCGCTCTAGTCAAGGGGGATCCATAGCGCTCTAGTCAGGGGGGCCCGTAGCGCTCTAGTCAGGGGGCCCGTAGCGCTCTAGTCATTGGGGCCCGTAGCGCTCTAGTCAGGGGGGGCCCGTAGCGCTCTAGTCAGGGGGGGCCCATAGCGCTCTAGTCAGGGGGGCCCGTAGCGCTCTAGTCAGGGGGGCCCGTAGCGCTCTAGTCAGGGAGGGCCCGTAGCGCTCTAGTCAGGGGGGCCCATAGCGCTCTAGTCAGGGGGGCCCATAGTGCTGTAGTCAGGGCCCATAGTGCTCTAGTCAGGGGGGCCCATCGTGCTCTAATCAGGGGGGCCCGTGGCGCTCTAGTCAGGGCCCGTAGTGCTCTAGTCAGTGGGCCAGTGGTGCTCTAGTCAGTGGGGGCCTGTGGTGCTCTTGTCATGGGGGCCCTAGGTGCTCTAATCAGTGGGGGCCTGTGGTGCTCTAGTCATGGGGGCCCGTGGTGCTCGAATTAGGGCCCGTGACGCTCTAGTCAGGGTCTTTGGCGCTCTAGGCAGGGCCCATAGTGCTCCAGTCAAACTATTGCACTAAGCTGGGGGTTGGGTATCATTGGGGATTTCTGTTTTGAATGTCAACCCAACCTGTTTATGCGTGGTTCTATAAACACGTGTTTTCTCTCAGGAATCAGCTGAACTTTATAACAGAGGAGCTGAAAAACCCAAACAGGTGAGTGTCCATACAGCTGACATTTAGGGTTAGTCCAAAATGGCGCCCTGTTCCCTGATGGTCCCTGGTCATCAGTAGTGCACTATGTAAGGAACAGGGTGCCATTTGGAACGCAATAACAGTTACATGACCTTCAGCACAGTCAAGCAAGTTAATGTTTCCAACAGTTTACTAAACTAGTGATTTAGAACAGCAGTTACCACAAGTCAGAACAAAGACAACAGGAGCACTGCCTGCGCTCTTCCTGCACCAATTAAACATCCTCAAATCTCCTATAATAACCTTAGTCTAACAAACTTAACCATAAACAAATTAGTCCATTCAACATAGCTAAATATCATGTGGCTGTCCATAGTACTTGATCAGAATCACTGTTATAATCTTTGGCCTGTACAGAGAATTAAGTAAAAACCACAAGTCCAAATCTCTGTGTCCATCTATCCATGGTTTAGGAAAGGGCTGATTTAGCTAGCTAGCTACTGCAGGACATCAAGCAGACCAGAAACAAACAAGTTTTTCTGACTATGATGACGTTTTGCCTAGGATGTGATTTGATTGGTGTGAAGCCAAATCCAAAGTGGCCTCCCTTGTGGGGTGGTTTTGGTGCACCAGGACTATCCACAGCTGAGCTCATCTCAATGCTGATTGGTTAATTATTTTTATTTAAAAAAATATCAAAGGAAGTCAAATGCTCGCTGGAATCAATCAATCAAATGCTTCTGCGGTAACATGTCATACTCATTTTGGCCAGACAGCATCAGATACATCTGCTACACATACTGAGACAGGGGGGCGCTGTTTCCCTCGCTCTTATGATTTCTCTGATGAGATTGATTCAGCCACTTGAGGTTCTGAGCATGTTTGATTCAGCCACTTAAGAATTGATTCAGCCACTTCAATTGATTCAGCCACTTCAATTGATTCAGCCACCTCAATTGATTCAGCCACCACAATTGATTCAGCCACTTAAGAATTGAAGGAAAATTATGAAAACACAGAGACAAAAGATAAAGTGTTTAATAATTGTATTTGTTTTATTGGTCTGATATTCGGGGAAGCCTGAGTTCCCTTGGCATTCACACGCCACCTCCTTTCCTGTTAGGGAGACAACAAGAGTTTAATCAACTCTCTGTCTCTGTCTCTATCTGTGTGCTACATAATCCATTAACACTGGTCTCTGTGTAACATGTGTTGGTTGTAGTCTCTCTATCTCACACCAACTCTCTGTCTCTCTAAATCTCTCTATCTCTCTCTCTATATATCTCTCTCTCTATATATATCTCTCTCTATATATCTCTCTATATATATCTCTCTCTCTATATATATATATCTCTCTCTCTATATGTCTCTCTCTCTATATATATATCTCTCTCTCTATCTATCTCTAACAGAAACCTTCCCCTGGCCATTATCATTGGTATTCCCTTGGTGACTTTGTGCTATGTGCTGGTCAACATTGCCTACTTCAGCGCCATGACCCCTGCGGAACTACTGCAGTCTTCCGCTGTTGCTGTGGTAAGAGGGTCGTCATGGAGATAGAGAGGGACGGAGACAGAGGAAGCCATTGGTGTGGCTCATCATATCTCCCTTAGCAAGAACAAGACACATTCTTTCAACAACAAACAATTACATTTTATTTATTGTCCCCCCCCCCCCCACCCCCCGTGTCCTCGGAGGGGCTTGTTTGTGCCCCTTAGACTTTTGGTGACAGAGTGCTGTACCCCCTGTCGTGGGTAGTCCCTGTGTTTGTCGTCTTCTCCACCTTCGGAGCGGCCAATGGGACCTGCTTCACAGCCGGCAGGTAAAGGGACAACTTCAGGAAGACGTTTTTTTGCTAATCAAATTTAATCAAAACAAATGTATTTTATAAAGCCCTTTTTATATCAGCAGTTGTCACAAAGTGTTAAAACATATTGCCAGTATTATGTTGAACTAACATGTTTGTGCTCTGTCCCACCTCAGGTTGACCTATGTGGCAGGAAGAGAGGGTCACATGGTAAAGATCTTGTCCTATATCAGTCTGAAGCGCCTCACTCCTTCCCCCGCACTCATCTTCAATGTAAGTCTGAGATATTACATGATGTCTCTATGTTGATCTCCTCACCTCAACTCTACCCAGCTCATTGTGCTCTAACTCAACTCAGTCTACTCTAATAGCCCAATATGACCATGACTGAATGTTAAGTCCTGTGTGTTTTAATGAGGAGACGGAACACCAAGGATATTATAGTTTTATGTCTTTAGATTCGTGTTTATTTCTATTAGTTGAAAGATTTTTATGTGAAATTCAGTTTAGTTTGTTTTCAGATCCACCCCAGCTAGCACATTTTATTCCTTGGAAGTTGTCGGACCATACGTTTTGGTTTCCCCATTTGTTCTGGGAAACGAAGCTGTACGTTTCCTGACCAGTAAAACTGAATGTTTTTCAGAGACAGAATCGTAAAATCACGAAATTGGGGGGGGAAAATGGGTAAATTACAAAAAAACACCTAAAAAACATTAACAAACTTCCAAAGAGGAGGACTATCCGTACCAATTTTTTTTATTGTATTTCCAGGCACTAGCATTTCATCCCATATAAAGTTGGTTTAGACATTATTCTTCCGCCCTTGGATGATAGAGAGAAATATGGTGACTCCTATTGTCCTGGAAGAGGTAGTCCCTTAAACATTGTAATACGGTATCACCTAACACCATGGAAGAGGTGGTCTCCACTGATATATCCCTTAAACAGTATATCCCTTGGCATGCCCATACTCCTATATTTCACAATAATGCCTTGGGGTCTGGAGGGCGGTCTTTTGCATCCCCTCAATGGTCCAAATGTAGAATCTGGACCCTGAGAGATATCAATCTGGACCCTGAGAGATATCCATCTGGACCCTGAGAGATATCAATCTGGACCCTGAGAGATATCAATCTGGACCCGTAGAGATATCAATCTGGACCCTGAGAGATATCAATCTGGATCCTTAGAGATATCAATCTGGACCCTGAGAGATATCAATCTGGACCCAACTACCGAACCATCCTATGATGGGATTTATAAATACATTTCCTGGGCTCCTGAAAGGACTGATCTTTATATATAAACATCTCTTGGAAAGCTCATATTCTGAGCATTAAAAAAGTATGGGTCTACAGATCTAAATGATTCTGAACAACCTTTTAACTGGAACAGAATATTTCAAAAATATGACCTTGACATCCCGTAATCCAAACTATCAATTTACAGTGCCTTGCGAAAGTATTCGGCCCCCTTGAACTTTGCAACCTTTTGCCACATTTCAGGCTTCAAACATAAAGATATAAAACTGTATTTTTTGTGAAGAATCAACAACAAGTGGGACACAATCATGAAGTGGAACGACATTTATTGGATATTTCAAACTTTTTTAACAAATCAAAAACTGAAAAATTGGGCGTGCAAAATTATTCAGCCCCTTTACTTTCAGTGCAGCAAACTCTCTCCAGAAGTTCAGTGAGGATCTCTGAATGATCCAATGTTGACCTAAATGACTAATGATGATAAATACAATCCACCTGTGTGTAATCAAGTCTCCGTATAAATGCAAGAAGATTTGTCTTCCAACAAGACAATGATCCAAAACATAAAGCAAAATCTACAATGGAATGGTTAAAAAATAAACATATCCAGGTGTTAGAATGGCCAAGTCAAAGTCCAGACCTGAATCCAATCGAGAATCTGTGGAAAGAACTGAAAACTGCTGTTCACAAATGCTCTCCATCCAACCTCACTGAGCTCGAGCTGTTTTGCAAGGAGGAATGGGAAAAAATGTCAGTCTCTCGATGTGCAAAACTGATAGAGACATACCCCAAGCGACTTACAGCTGTAATCGCAGCAAAAGGTGGCGCTACAAAGTATTAACTTAAGGGGGCTGAATAATTTTGCACGCCCAATTTTTCAGTTTTTGATTTGTTAAAAAAGTTTGAAATATCCAATACATGTCGTTCCACTTCATGATTGTGTCCAACTTATTGTTGATTCTTCACAAAAAAATACAGTTTTATATCTTTATGTTTGAAGCCTGAAATGTGGCAAAAGGTCGCAAAGTTCAAGGGGGCCGAATACTTTCGCAAGGCACTGTATACATTTTAAGTTTGTTCACAGGAAACATTTAAAGTTTGTTCACAGACTATTTTTAACACCAAGGAAACATTTTAAGATGAAATTGGCCCCAACTGTTCACTGAAACCTGTAGGAAACATACTGAAAGAATGTTGTTTCTTAATGTTAATGTACCAATGTCAAACCAGTTGGAGAACGTTCCTAGAACGTTACCAATGTCAAACCAGTTGGAGAACGTTCCTAGAACATTACCAATGTCAAACCAGTTGGAGAACGTTCCTAGAACATTGCCGGAATGAAATGCAACTGTTTGTACTTTTAGGAAACGTTCTGTTGAAGTAATAAAGCACCACTTTGTCAAGTTCCTTAAATGTGACCGACCACCTCGATTCGGTCTGAAGTAGCAAAATTTGAAATTGTGTTTTGTTTAAAAACTTTGGATAGAAGTAGAGACTCAGAGCTCATACACTGCAGTTGAGGAATAATGGGAAAGTAATTCTGCTTTGAAAGTTCATTAACTTGTAACGTCACTTTTGAGAAAATGACCCTTGAATATTTTGGTACACCTACTGGAGAGCTCTCCTTTGTCTACACCCATTCAACATCGTTCAAACCCTCCCCACCCATCTCTTTAACGATTCACGTGATTCGCTAAACAGAGTGAGTAAGGTAGTAAACAAGGAAAGCGATCTTACACGTAATGTTAGGTAGCGAGCCAGCAAACTAACGTTCGCTAGCTAACAGCTTTAACTTGCAATGAAAAAAGGCCTTTCTGACTCATATTGAAACGTATGATATCTGAAAATGTAAAATTCTGTTTACCCTGTTGTTGTTGTTGTGATTGTATGGTATTCTGGCCGTATTCTACATTATCCCAGCAGACATCAACACCCTGATCAACTACTTCAGTTTACCCTGTTGTTGTTGTTGTGATTGTATGGTATTCTGGCCGTATTCTACATTATCCCTGCAGACATCAACACCCAGATCAACTACTTCAGTTTACCCTGTTGTTGTTGTTGTGATTGTATGGTATTCTGGCCGTATTCTACATTATCCCAGCAGACATCAACACCCTGATCAACTACTTCAGTTTACCCTGTTGTTGTTGTTGTTGTGATTGTAGGGTATTCTGTCCGTACTCTACATTATCCCAGCAGACATCAACACCCTGATCAACTACTTCAGTTTACCCTGTTGTTGTGGTTGTAGGGTATTCTGGCCGTATTCTACATTATCCCAGCAGACATCAACACCCTGATCAACTACTTCAGTTTACCCTGTTGTTGTTGTTGTTGTGGTTGTAGGGTATTCTGGCCGTATTCTACATTATCCCAGCAGACATCAACACCCTGATCAACTACTTCAGTTTACCCTGTTGTTGTTGTTGTTGTGATTGTAGGGTATTCTGGCCGTACTCTACATTATCCCAGCAGACATCAACACCCTGATCAACTACTTCAGTTTACCCTGTTGTTGTTGTTGTTGTGGTTGTAGGGTATTCTGGCCGTATTCTACATTATCCCAGCAGACATCAACACCCTGATCAACTACTTCAGTTTACCCTGTTGTTGTTGTTGTTGTGGTTGTAGGGTATTCTGGCCGTATTCTACATTATCCCAGCTGACATCAACACCCTGATCAACTACTTCAGTTTACCCTGTTGTTGTTGTTGTTGTTGTTGTGATTGTAGGGTATTCTGGCCGTATTCTACATTATCCCAGCTGACATCAACACCCTGATCAACTACTTCAGTTTACCCTGTTGTTGTTGTTGTGGTTGTAGGGTATTCTGGCCGCATTCTACATTATCCCAGCAGACATCAACACCCTGATCAACTACTTCAGTTTACCCTGTTGTTGTTGTTGTGGTTGTAGAGTATTCTGTCCGTATTCTACATTATCCCAGCTGACATCAAGACCCTGATCAACTACTTCAGTTTACCCTGTTGTTGTTGTTGTTGTTGTGATTGTAGGGTATTCTGGCCGTACTCTACATTATCCCCGCAGACATCAACACCCTGATCAACTACTTCAGTTTACCCTGTTGTTGTGGTTGTAGGGTATTCTGGCCGTATTCTACATTATCCCAGCAGACATCAACACCCTGATCAACTACTTCAGTTTACCCTGTTGTTGTTGTTGTTGTGGTTGTAGGGTATTCTGGCCGTATTCTACATTATCCCAGCTGACATCAACACCCTGATCAACTACTTCAGTTTACCCTGTTGTTGTTGTTGTTGTTGTTGTGATTGTAGGGTATTCTGGCCGTACTCTACATTATCCCCGCAGACATCAACACCCTGATCAACTACTTCAGTTTACCCTGTTGTTGTTGTTGTTGTGGTTGTAGGGTATTCTGGCCGTATTCTACATTATCCCAGCTGACATCAACACCCTGATCAACTACTTCAGTTTACCCTGTTGTTGTTGTTGTTGTTGTGATTGTAGGGTATTCTGGCCGTACTCTACATTATCCCCGCAGACATCAACACCCTGATCAACTACTTCAGTTTACCCTGTTATTGTTGTTGTTGTGGTTGTAGGGTATTCTGGCCGCATTCTACATTATCCCAGCAGACATCAACACCCTGATCAACTACTTCAGTTTACCCTGTTGTTGTTGTTGTGGTTGTAGAGTATTCTGTCCGTACTCTACATTATCCCAGCAGACATCAACACCCTGATCAACTACTTCAGTTTACCCTGTTGTTGTTGTGGTTGTAGGGTATTCTGGCCGTACTCTACATTATCCCAGCAGACATCAACACCCTTATCAACTACTTCAGTTTACCCTGTTGTTGTGGTTGTAGGGTATTCTGGCCGTACTCTACATTATCCCCGCAGACATCAACACCCTGATCAACTACTTCAGTTTACCCTGTTGTTGTTGTTGTTGTGGTTGTAAGGTATTCTGGCCGTATTCTACATTATCCCAGCTGACATCAACACCCTGATCAACTACTTCAGTTTACCCTGTTGTTGTTGTTGTTGTTGTGATTGTAGGGTATTCTGGCCGTACTCTACATTATCCCCGCAGACATCAACACCCTGATCAACTACTTCAGTTTACCCTGTTGTTGTTGTTGTTGTGGTTGTAGGGTATTCTGGCCGCATTCTACATTATCCCAGCAGACATCAACACCCTGATCAACTACTTCAGTTTACCCTGTTGTTGTTGTTGTGGTTGTAGAGTATTCTGTCCGTACTCTACATTATCCCAGCAGACATCAACACCCTGATCAACTACTTCAGTTTACCCTGTTGTTGTTGTGGTTGTAGGGTATTCTGGCCGTACTCTACATTATCCCAGCAGACATCAACACCCTTATCAACTACTTCAGTTTACCCTGTTGTTGTGGTTGTAGGGTATTCTGGCCGTATACTACATTATCCCAGCAGACATCAATACCCTGATCAACTACTTCAGTTTACCCTGTTGTTGTTGTTGTTGTTGTGGTTGTAGGGTATTCTGGCCGTATTCTACATTATCCCAGCAGACATCAACATCCTGATCAACTACTTCAGTTTACCCTGTTGTTGTTGTTGTGGTTGTAGGGTATTCTGTCCGTACTCTACATTATCCCAGCAGACATCAACACCCTGATCAACTACTTCAGTTTACACTGTTGTTGTGGTTCTAGGGTATTCTGGCCGTACTCTACATTATCCCAGCAGACATCAACACCCTGATCAACCACTTCAGTTTACCCTATTGTTGTTGTTGTAGGGTTTTCTGGCCGTCCTCTACATTATCCCAGCAGACATCAACACCCTGATCAACTACTTCAGTTTACCCTGTTGTTGTTGTTGTGGTTGTAGGGTATTCTGGCCGTATTCCACATTATCCCAGCAGACATCAACATCCTGATCAACTACTTCAGTTTACCCTGTTGTTGTTGTTGTGGTTGTAGGGTATTCTGTCCGTACTCTACATTATCCCAGCAGACATCAACACCCTGATCAACTACTTCAGTTTACACTGTTGTTGTGATTGTAGGGTATTCTGGCCGTACTCTACATTATCCCCGCAGACATCAACACCCTGATCAACTACTTCAGTTTACCCTGTTGTTGTTGTTGTTGTGGTTGTAGGGTATTCTGGCCGCATTCTACATTATCCCAGCAGACATCAACACCCTGATCAACTACTTCAGTTTACCCTGTTGTTGTTGTTGTGGTTGTAGAGTATTCTGTCCGTACTCTACATTATCCCAGCAGACATCAACACCCTGATCAACTACTTCAGTTTACCCTGTTGTTGTTGTGGTTGTAGGGTATTCTGGCCGTACTCTACATTATCCCAGCAGACATCAACACCCTTATCAACTACTTCAGTTTACCCTGTTGTTGTGGTTGTAGGGTATTCTGGCCGTATACTACATTATCCCAGCAGACATCAATACCCTGATCAACTACTTCAGTTTACCCTGTTGTTGTTGTTGTGGTTGTAGGGTATTCTGGCCGTATTCTACATTATCCCAGCAGACATCAACATCCTGATCAACTACTTCAGTTTACCCTGTTGTTGTTGTTGTGGTTGTAGGGTATTCTGTCCGTACTCTACATTATCCCAGCAGACATCAACACCCTGATCAACTACTTCAGTTTACACTGTTGTTGTGGTTCTAGGGTATTCTGGCCGTACTCTACATTATCCCAGCAGACATCAACACCCTGATCAACCACTTCAGTTTACCCTGTTGTTGTTGTTGTAGGGTATTCTGGCCGTCCTCTACATTATCCCAGCAGACATCAACACCCTGATCAACTACTTCAGTTTACCCTGTTGTTGTTGTTGTGGTTGTAGGGTATTCTGGCCGTATTCTACATTATCCCAGCAGACATCAACATCCTGATCAACTACTTCAGTTTACCCTGTTGTTGTTGTTGTGGTTGTAGGGTATTCTGTCCGTACTCTACATTATCCCAGCAGACATCAACACCCTGATCAACTACTTCAGTTTACACTGTTGTTGTGGTTGTAGGGTATTCTGGCCGTACTCTACATTATCCCAGCAGACATCAACACCCTGATCAACTACTTCAGTTTACCCTGTTGTTGTTGTTGTGGTTGTAGAGTATTCTGTCCGTATTCTACATTATCCCAGCTGACATCAAGACCCTGATCAACTACTTCAGTTTACCCTGTTGTTGTTGTTGTTGTTGTGATTGTAGGGTATTCTGGCCGTACTCTACATTATCCCCGCAGACATCAACACCCTGATCAACTACTTCAGTTTACCCTGTTGTTGTGGTTGTAGGGTATTCTGGCCGTATTCTACATTATCCCAGCAGACATCAACACCCTGATCAACTACTTCAGTTTACCCTGTTGTTGTTGTTGTTGTGGTTGTAGGGTATTCTGGCCGTATTCTACATTATCCCAGCTGACATCAACACCCTGATCAACTACTTCAGTTTACCCTGTTGTTGTTGTTGTTGTTGTTGTGATTGTAGGGTATTCTGGCCGTACTCTACATTATCCCCGCAGACATCAACACCCTGATCAACTACTTCAGTTTACCCTGTTGTTGTTGTTGTTGTGGTTGTAGGGTATTCTGGCCGTATTCTACATTATCCCAGCTGACATCAACACCCTGATCAACTACTTCAGTTTACCCTGTTGTTGTTGTTGTTGTTGTGATTGTAGGGTATTCTGGCCGTACTCTACATTATCCCCGCAGACATCAACACCCTGATCAACTACTTCAGTTTACCCTGTTGTTGTTGTTGTTGTGGTTGTAGGGTATTCTGGCCGCATTCTACATTATCCCAGCAGACATCAACACCCTGATCAACTACTTCAGTTTACCCTGTTGTTGTTGTTGTGGTTGTAGAGTATTCTGTCCGTACTCTACATTATCCCAGCAGACATCAACACCCTGATCAACTACTTCAGTTTACCCTGTTGTTGTTGTGGTTGTAGGGTATTCTGGCCGTACTCTACATTATCCCAGCAGACATCAACACCCTTATCAACTACTTCAGTTTACCCTGTTGTTGTGGTTGTAGGGTATTCTGGCCGTACTCTACATTATCCCCGCAGACATCAACACCCTGATCAACTACTTCAGTTTACCCTGTTGTTGTTGTTGTTGTGGTTGTAAGGTATTCTGGCCGTATTCTACATTATCCCAGCTGACATCAACACCCTGATCAACTACTTCAGTTTACCCTGTTGTTGTTGTTGTTGTTGTGATTGTAGGGTATTCTGGCCGTACTCTACATTATCCCCGCAGACATCAACACCCTGATCAACTACTTCAGTTTACCCTGTTGTTGTTGTTGTTGTGGTTGTAGGGTATTCTGGCCGCATTCTACATTATCCCAGCAGACATCAACACCCTGATCAACTACTTCAGTTTACCCTGTTGTTGTTGTTGTGGTTGTAGAGTATTCTGTCCGTACTCTACATTATCCCAGCAGACATCAACACCCTGATCAACTACTTCAGTTTACCCTGTTGTTGTTGTGGTTGTAGGGTATTCTGGCCGTACTCTACATTATCCCAGCAGACATCAACACCCTTATCAACTACTTCAGTTTACCCTGTTGTTGTGGTTGTAGGGTATTCTGGCCGTATACTACATTATCCCAGCAGACATCAATACCCTGATCAACTACTTCAGTTTACCCTGTTGTTGTTGTTGTTGTGGTTGTAGGGTATTCTGGCCGTATTCTACATTATCCCAGCAGACATCAACATCCTGATCAACTACTTCAGTTTACCCTGTTGTTGTTGTTGTGGTTGTAGGGTATTCTGTCCGTACTCTACATTATCCCAGCAGACATCAACACCCTGATCAACTACTTCAGTTTACACTGTTGTTGTGGTTCTAGGGTATTCTGGCCGTACTCTACATTATCCCAGCAGACATCAACACCCTGATCAACCACTTCAGTTTACCCTATTGTTGTTGTTGTAGGGTTTTCTGGCCGTCCTCTACATTATCCCAGCAGACATCAACACCCTGATCAACTACTTCAGTTTACCCTGTTGTTGTTGTTGTGGTTGTAGGGTATTCTGGCCGTATTCCACATTATCCCAGCAGACATCAACATCCTGATCAACTACTTCAGTTTACCCTGTTGTTGTTGTTGTGGTTGTAGGGTATTCTGTCCGTACTCTACATTATCCCAGCAGACATCAACACCCTGATCAACTACTTCAGTTTACACTGTTGTTGTGATTGTAGGGTATTCTGGCCGTACTCTACATTATCCCCGCAGACATCAACACCCTGATCAACTACTTCAGTTTACCCTGTTGTTGTTGTTGTTGTGGTTGTAGGGTATTCTGGCCGCATTCTACATTATCCCAGCAGACATCAACACCCTGATCAACTACTTCAGTTTACCCTGTTGTTGTTGTTGTGGTTGTAGAGTATTCTGTCCGTACTCTACATTATCCCAGCAGACATCAACACCCTGATCAACTACTTCAGTTTACCCTGTTGTTGTTGTGGTTGTAGGGTATTCTGGCCGTACTCTACATTATCCCAGCAGACATCAACACCCTTATCAACTACTTCAGTTTACCCTGTTGTTGTGGTTGTAGGGTATTCTGGCCGTATACTACATTATCCCAGCAGACATCAATACCCTGATCAACTACTTCAGTTTACCCTGTTGTTGTTGTTGTGGTTGTAGGGTATTCTGGCCGTATTCTACATTATCCCAGCAGACATCAACATCCTGATCAACTACTTCAGTTTACCCTGTTGTTGTTGTTGTGGTTGTAGGGTATTCTGTCCGTACTCTACATTATCCCAGCAGACATCAACACCCTGATCAACTACTTCAGTTTACACTGTTGTTGTGGTTGTAGGGTATTCTGGCCGTACTCTACATTATCCCAGCAGACATCAACACCCTGATCAACCACTTCAGTTTACCCTGTTGTTGTTGTGGTTGTAGGGTATTCTGGCCGTACTCTACATTATCCCAGCAGACATCAACACCCTGATCAACTACTTCAGTTTCGCCCAGTGGGGGTTCTACGGCCTCACAGCTCTCGCTCTCATCGTCATGCGCTTCACCAGGAAGGAACTCAAGAGGCCCGTCAAGGTAAGACTAGATTCACATTGCCATACACCCAAGTCTTGAATATTAATTGTTGTATTGAACCTTTATTTAACTGGGCAAGTCAGTTAAAGAACAAATTATTATTTTCAATGACGGCCTAGGAACAGTGTTAACTGCCTTGTTCAGCGGCAGAACGACAGATTTTTTTACCTTGTCAGCTCAGGGATTCGATCTAGAAACCTTTCAGTTACTGGCCCAAAGCTCTAACCAGTAGGCTACCTGCAGCCCCTCATCTCTTGGCTATTGGAAGAGCATAGTTACAACTATCATGTTGAGCTCGTGGACGGTCAGTCCTTACATCCATAGATCTGTCTATACATTTTAGAGTGGTTCCATTTCTCCAGTCACATCCCTCAGCTGGTTACCACAACAAATGGGGTAACTTTGATGTTTTCCTGAATCCCAGATTCACTTAAACCTGTTTTCAGAGCAATACTGTCCCAGATCCCTCCTGTGAGACTGACAGGTGGTTATGTCCTGGTTGTCCCCAAACAGTGTCCCATGCCCATAGCAGTGCTGGTGGTGATAGTGTCCTGCTACCTGGTCCTAGCACCGATCATAGACAAGCCAGAGCTGGAGTATCTGTACTGTACCATCTTCATCCTCAGCGGTCTGCTGCTCTACTTCCCCTTCGTTCACCGCAGGTTCAGCTGGACACGCAGGGTCATGAGTGAGTAACTACCCACTGCTCAGAGTTGTTGACCCTTGTGTTGAGAGAGAGCCTTTATCCCAAAATGGCCCCCTATTCCCTGTGTCGTGCACTACCCTATGGGCCCTGGTGAAAGGTAGTGCACTATAATATAGGGTATAGGGTGCCATTTGGGAAGCAGACACTATTATCTTCTTGGGTCTTTATGTATCAAAATGTTGTATTCCTCAGTGAGCGGTAGTGGAGTTCTTCCCCTTTAATAATTCCAGTCATTGTGGAGCCAAACTCAGAAGGTCACAGAGCTGTGATTGGGCTGATGTCACCTTTATTAACCTTTTATTAAAGTTTATTTATTTATTATTCACCTTTTAATTAGCCTGATTGCTCCAATCTGACCTTTAACCTCTCACCTCCGCTGCAGGGCCAATCACCATGTACCTCCAGCTGCTGATGGAGGTCGTTCCTCCTGAGAACAACGAATAGATGAAGATAATAAACGGCCTAAACTGACTCATGTGGACAAATGTCTTTTGGTGCGTCCCAAATGGTACCCTTTTCCCTATGTGGTGCACTACCCCATAGACCCTAGTCAAAAGTAGTGCACTACATAGGGAATAGGGTGCCAATTGGGACGCACACTTAGAAAACACAGACTGTTTCATAATGAAGGTACTGTCCTGTCTCATAATGAAGGTGCTGTCTCATAATTAAGGTACAGTCTCATAATGAAGGTACTGTCTCATAAGGAAGGTACTGTCCTGTCTCATAATGAAGATACTGTCTCATAATGAAGGTACTGTCTCATAATGAAGGTACTGTCTCATAATGAAGGTACTATCCTGTCTCATAATGAAGGTACTGTCCTGTCTCATAATGAAGGTACTGTCTCATAATGAAGGTACTGTACTGTCTCATAATGAAGGTACTGTCCTGTCTCATAATGAAGGTACTGTCCTGTCTCATAATGAAGGTACTGTCTCATAATTAAGGTACAGTCTCATAATGAAGGTACTGTCTCATAAGGAAGGTACTGTCCTGTCTCATAATGAAGGTACTGTCTCATAATGAAGGTACTGTACTGTCTCATAATGAAGGTACTGTACTGTCTCATAATTAAGATACTGTACTGTCTCATAATGAAGGGACTATCTCATAATGAAGGTACTGTCCTGTCTCATAATGAAGGTACTGTCCTGTCTCATAATGAAGGTACTATCCTGTCTCATAATGAAGGTACTGTCCTGTCTCATAATGAAGGTACTATCCTGTCTCATAATGAAGGTACTGTCCTGTCTCATAATGAAGGTACTGTCCTGTCTCATAATGAAGGTACTGTCCTGTCTCATAATGAAGGTACTGTACTGTCTCATAATGAAGGTACTGTACTGTCTCATAATGAAGGTCCTGTCTCATAATGAAGGTACTGTCCTGTCTCATAATGAAGGTACTGTTCTGTCTCATAATGAAGGTACTATCCTGTCTCATAATGAAGGTACTGTATCATAATGAAGGTACTGTCCTGTCTCATAATGAAGGTACTGTCCTGTCTCATAATGAAGGTACTGTCCTGTCTCATAATGAAGGTACTGTCCTGTCTCATAATGAAGGTACTGTCTCATAATGAAGGTACTGTCCTGTCTCATAATGAAGGTACTGTCTCATAATGAAGGTACTGTCCTGTCTCATAATGAAGGTACTGTCCTGTCTCATAATGAAGGTACTGTCTCATAATGAAGGTACTTTCCTGTCTCATAATGAAGGTACTGTCTCATAATGAAGGTACTGTCTCATAATGAAGTTACTGTCTCACAATGAAGGTCCTGTCCTCTCATAATGAAGGTACTGTCTCATAATGAAGATACTGTCCTGTCTCATAATGAAGGTACTGTCCTGTCTCATAATGAAGGTACTGTCCTGTCTCATAATGAAGGTACTGTACTGTGTTATAATGGTGGAAATGCTGGAATCCTGTCTGTTTCTCTCCCTTGAGACTATCGCCCATGGAGATGGTCTATATAATGCCCCTCTGTGTTTAAACTCTGCTTAGGAGGACATATTTGCTTTTAGGATACTGCCAATCTATATTGAAGACACAGAGGCTCTGCTTAGCAGGTTGGCAGCAGCTGTCTACATGGTCTGGATCCCAAACTAATTGACTGGATATAGGAGGTCAATGGCTGCTTCTCAAATCACACCCTATGCCCTATGGAACGGATCGCCATTGATCTGTGTCTCAAATCACACCCTATGCCCTATGGAACGGATCGCCATTGATCTGTGTCTCAAATCACACCCTATGCCCTATGGAACGGATCGCCATTGATCTGTGTCTCAAATCACACCCTATGCCCTAGGGAACAGGGCGCCATCTCAACTCACACCCTATGCCCTAGGGAACGGGGCGCCATCTCAAATCACACCCTATGCCCTAGGGAACGGGGCGCCATTGGTCTGTGTCTCAAATCACACCCTATGCCCTAGGGAACGGGGCGCTATCTCAACTCACACCCTATGCCCTAGGGAACGGGGCGCCATCTCAAATCACACCCTATGCCCTAGGGAACGGGGCGCCATTGGAGAAGCTGACAATATGCTGTTCTTGTACATGACTTGAGAGAATTTAAGAGAACCACAATGATGTCATATTTTTTGCTTTTTATTTGTCCTCGACACTGTTAAAAATCCCTCATGTTTGCGCTGTTCAAGCACTTGTATATAATCTATGTCTAAGGTTTAAATTGTATTTGACAAGTTAAAAGACATTTGTCCCTAGTTGTCTTCTATCTCGTCCACCAGCTGCCAGTTGAACCTGGGGACACGGTTCATCTTATACTGCCTACTGTGTGATGTATTCGTGTCACTCTAAACTGAATGTAGATTTTATACTACTGAATTCAACATTTCAAAACCTCTTCTCTTCTCGGAGTTGAAAAGTAGATAGGGAGTTGTTGTGTTTGTGAATAAAACAGTTTACCCTTCAATTGTAATTTAATCCCACAAATCAATTAATTTGTCATCTTATAAAAAGTTTAAAGTATCTGTTTGCCCAAAAAATACTAACCACAAACATCAATCACTTTCCTGAACTCGAACCTTCAACCACTTTAATCAGCATCATGAACTGCGTTGATAGAGGCTCTGGTAAGATCAGTCATCCACAACAGTAGGTGGCGTAGTAACAGAAGACACCGGAAACACGGTTCTTCTTCTCCGCCCTTGACCTCCCTGCTCATATGACGACACATCAACACAATAACATTTGACATTGGTGTTGTGGACTTTGCTTCAGAATAACATTATTGGAAATGAGAGAATAAAACGACCAAAAGATGAATACGGCTCTGAGACACTGGAAGGAGGCCGCGACGGTCATACTAGCTGCTGGTACGAGACATAAACTCCCTGTAGATAGTTTGACAAGGTGTGTCGATAAAGGCAACTCTGCACCTGCGATCAGTGAGCACTCCAACTTGCCTGACAGGTTAGCCTTCGACTATGAAGTGTTGTTGTTGAAACGAAGCGGTACGAGTGGTTTCATGCCGAATGCTTATGTCTTTCCCGGCGGTCTGGTGGATCCGTCAGATTTCTCAAGTGAATGGCTTGATCTTTTTCAATCTTTTCGGCGCTCACCGAATTTTGGACTGGGATTTGTGAAACAGCGGCCGGAGACGAGACCTCCCATCTTCGCCACTGACAGGAAGAAACTGGGTTCTCTCGTTCCAGGTGACGTCGCATTTAGAATCTGTGCAGTGAGGGAAACGTTCGAGGAGTCCGGTGTACTTCTAGTCGTGTCAAAAGAGGAAGAGAGTACTTTATGTAACAGCATCGAGAACAACCGATACAGTCAACCCGAATTAACCAGAATAACTGATCTCTGTGACAAGAGTGAATTGGCTAAATGGAGAGTGCTGGTAAACGAGAGCCCTTCTAACTTCATCAGAATGTGTAGGGAGCTGGAGTGTCTACCTAACATCTGGGCTCTGCATGAATGGGGTAACTGGCTGACCCCTACTGGTGTGTATGCGAAACAGCGGAGGTACGACACGGCCTTCTACATTTGCTGCTTGCAAGAAACACCACCTCACACCCTACAAGACGAGAAGGAAATTGTGCACTTTAAGGTGATACCATAGCTTAGTAAGGTGAACGTGTATTTTATTGTTGTGTTCAAAGGTTTAAGTGACTCTATATTCATTCATGATGTCTTTATCAGTTCATAATACTGTTGTAAACTGTTCATTTGATCTTAGTCCAACCTAAACCCCTATCTCTCCTCCTCTCTCCCCTCCCCTCTCCCTCTCTCCTCCTCTCTCCCTCCCCTCTCTCCTCCCCTCTCCCTATATCTCCTCCTCTCTCCCCTCCCCTCTCCCTCTCTCCTCCTCTCTCCTCCCCTCCCCTCTCCCTCTCTCCTCTCCTTCTCTCCTCCCCTTCCCTCTCCCTCTCTCCTCTCCTCACCTCCCCTCTCTCTCCCCTCCCCTCTCTCTCTCTCTCTCTCTCTCTCTCCTCTCCTCTCCTCTCCTCTCCTATCCTCTCCTCTCCCCTCTCCCTCTCTCTCCTCCCCTCTCTCCCTCTCTCTCCTCCCCTCTCCCTCTCGTCTCCCCTCTCTCAGTGGTCCACCCCCCCAGAGATCCTCCACAGTTACCAGGCCAGAGAGATGTGGATAGCCCCTCCACAGTTCTATGATCTCAGCCGTATGTGCCGGTTCCCCTCCCTGCAGAACCTCCACAGCTTCTCCAGACAGAGAGCTTCAGAGGGCTGTGAACAGTGGCTCCCTGTCCGCATGGTGTCAGACAGCTACTACATATCACTCCTCCCAGGTTAGAGTTTATATTTACATGAAGGGTCTGGTTACTACATATCACTCCTCCCAGGTTAGAGTTTACATGAAGGGTCTGATTACTACATATCACTCCTCCCAGGTTAGAGTTTATATTTACATGAAGGGTCTGGTTACTACATATCACTCCTCCCAGGTTAGAGTTTACATGACGGGTCTGGTTACTACATATCACTCCTCCCAGGTTAGAGTTTATATTTACATGAAGGGTCTGGTTACTACATATCACTCCTCCCAGGTTAGAGTTTACATGAAGGGTCTGATTACTACATATCACTCCTCCCAGGTTAGAGTTTATATTTACATGAAGGGTCTGGTTACTACATATCACTCCTCCCAGGTTAGAGTTTATATTTACATGAAGGGTCTGATTACTACATATCACTCCTCCCAGGTTAGAGTTTACATGAAGGGTCTGGTTACTACATATCACTCCTCCCAGGTTAGAGTTTACATGAAGGGTCTGGTTACTACATATCACTCCTCCCAGGTTAGAGTTTATATTTACATGAAGGGTCTGGTTACTACATATCACTCCTCCCAGGTTAGAGTTTACATGAAGGGTCTGGTTACTACATATCAGTCCTCCCAGGTTAGAGTTTATATTTACATGAAGGGTCTGGTTACTACATATCACTCCTCCCAGGTTAGAGTTTATATTTACATGAAGGGTCTGGTTACTACATATCACTCCTCCCAGGTTAGAGTTTATATTTACATGAAGGGTCTGATTACTACATATCACTCCTCCCAGGTTAGAGTTTATATTTACATGAAGGGTCTGGTTACTACATATCACTCCTCCCAGGTTAGAGTTTACATGAAGGGTCTGGTTACTACATATCACTCCTCCCAGGTTAGAGTTTATATTTACATGAAGGGTCTGATTACTACATATCACTCCTCCCAGGTTAGAGTTTATATTTACATGAAGGGTCTGGTTACTACATATCACTCCTCCCAGGTTAGAGTTTACATGAAGGGTCTGGTTACTACATATCACTCCTCCCAGGTTAGAGTTTACATGAAGGGTCTGGTTACTACATATCACTCCTCCCAGGTTAGAGTTTACATGAAGGGTCTGGTTACTACATATCACTCCTCCCAGGTTAGAGTTTACATGAAGGGTCTGGTTACTACATATCACTCCTCCCAGGTTAGAGTTTACATGAAGGGTCTGGTTACTACATATCACTCCTCCCAGGTTAGAGTTTACATGAAGGGTCTGGTTACTACATATCACTCCTCCCAGGTTAGAGTTTACATGAAGGGTCTGGTTACTACATATCACTCCTCCCAGGTTAGAGTTTACATGAAGGGTCTGGTTACTACATATCACTCCTCCCAGGTTAGAGTTTACATGAAGGGTCTGGTTACTACATATCACTCCTCCCAGGTTAGAGTTTACATGAAGGGTCTGGTTACTACATATCACTCCTCCCAGGTTAGAGTTTACATGAAGGGTCTGGTTACTACATATCACTCCTCCCAGGTTAGAGTTTACATGAAGGGTCTGGTTACTACATATCACTCCTCCCAGGTTAGAGTTTATATTTACATGAAGGGTCTGATTACTACATATAACTCCTCCCAGGTTAGAGTTTATATTTACATGAAGGGTCTGGTTACTACATATCACTCCTCCCAGGTTAGAGTTTATATTTACATGAAGGGTCTGGTTACTACATATCACTCCTCCCAGGTTAGAGTTTACATGAAGGGTCTGGTTACTACATATCACTCCTCCCAGGTTAGAGTTTACATGAAGGGTCTGGTTACTACATATCACTCCTCCCAGGTTAGAGTTTATATTTACATGAAGGATCTGATTACTACATATCACTCCTCCCAGGTTAGTGTTTACATGAAGGGTCTGGTTACTACATATCACTCCTCCCAGGTTAGAGTTTACATGAAGGGTCTGGTTACTACAGATCACTCCTCCCAGGTTAGAGTTTACATGAAGGGTCTGGTTACTACATATCACTCCTCCCAGGTTAGAGTTTATATTTACATGAAGGGTCTGGTTACTACATATCACTCCTCCCAGGTTAGAGTTTATATTTACATGAAGGGTCTGATTACTACATATCACTCCTCCCAGGTTAGAGTTTATATTTACATGAAGGGTCTGATTACTACATAGCACTCCTCCCAGGTTAGAGTTTACATGAAGGGTCTGGTTACTACATATCACTCCTCCCAGGTTAGAGTTTATATTTACATGAAGGGTCTGGTTACTACATATCACTCCTCCCAGGTTAGAGTTTACATGAAGGGTCTGGTTACTACATATCACTCCTCCCAGGTTAGAGTTTATATTTACATGAAGGGTCTGGTTACTACATATCACTCCTCCCAGGTTAGAGTTTATATTTACATGAAGGGTCTGGTTACTACATATCACTCCTCCCAGGTTAGAGTTTATATTTACATGAAGGGTCTGATTACTACATATCACTCCTCCCAGGTTAGAGTTTATATTTACATGAAGGGTCTGGTTACTACATATCACTCCTCCCAGGTTAGAGTTTACATGAAGGGTCTGGTTACTACATATCACTCCTCCCAGGTTAGAGTTTATATTTACATGAAGGGTCTGATTACTACATATCACTCCTCCCAGGTTAGAGTTTATATTTACATGAAGGGTCTGGTTACTACATATCACTCCTCCCAGGTTAGAGTTTACATGAAGGGTCTGGTTACTACATATCACTCCTCCCAGGTTAGAGTTTACATGAAGGGTCTGGTTACTACATATCACTCCTCCCAGGTTAGAGTTTACATGAAGGGTCTGGTTACTACATATCACTCCTCCCAGGTTAGAGTTTATATTTACATGAAGGGTCTGGTTACTACATATCACTCCTCCCAGGTTAGAGTTTACATGAAGGGTCTGGTTACTACATATCACTCCTCCCAGGTTAGAGTTTACATGAAGGGTCTGGTTACTACATATCACTCCTCCCAGGTTAGAGTTTACATGAAGGGTCTGGTTACTACATATCACTCCTCCCAGGTTAGAGTTTACATGAAGGGTCTGGTTACTACATATCACTCCTCCCAGGTTAGAGTTTACATGAAGGGTCTGGTTACTACATATCACTCCTCCCAGGTTAGAGTTTACATGAAGGGTCTGGTTACTACATATCACTCCTCCCAGGTTAGAGTTTACATGAAGGGTCTGGTTACTACATATCACTCCTCCCAGGTTAGAGTTTACATGAAGGGTCTGGTTACTACATATCACTCCTCCCAGGTTAGAGTTTATATTTACATGAAGGGTCTGATTACTACATATCACTCCTCCCAGGTTAGAGTTTACATGAAGGGTCTGGTTACTACATACCACTCCTCCCAGGTTAGAGTTTACATGAAGGGTCTGGTTACTACATATCACTCCTCCCAGGTTAGAGTTTACATGAAGGGTCTGGTTACTACATATCACTCCTCCCAGGTTAGAGTTTATATTTACATGAAGGATCTGATTACTACATATCACTCCTCCCAGGTTAGTGTTTACATGAAGGGTCTGGTTACTACATATCACTCCTCCCAGGTTAGAGTTTACATGAAGGGTCTGGTTACTACATATCACTCCTCCCAGGTTAGAGTTTACATGAAGGGTCTAATTACTACATATCACTCCTCCCAGGTTAGAGTTTACATGAAGTGTCTGGTTACTACATATCACTCCTCCCAGGTTAGAGTTTACATGAAGGGTCTGGTTACTACATATCACTCCTCCCAGGTTAGAGTTTATATTTACATGAAGGGTCTGGTTACTACATATCACTCCTCCCAGGTTAGAGTTTATATTTACATGAAGGGTCTGATTACTACATATCACTCCTCCCAGGTTAGAGTTTACATGAAGGGTCTGGTTACTACATATCACTCCTCCCAGGTTAGAGTTTATATTTACATGAAGGGTCTGGTTACTACATATCACTCCTCCCAGGTTAGAGTTTATATTTACATGAAGGGTCTGGTTACTACATATCACTCCTCCCAGGTTAGAGTTTATATTTACATGAAGGGTCTGATTACTACATATCACTCCTCCCAGGTTAGAGTTTATATTTACATGAAGGGTCTGGTTACTACATATCACTCCTCCCAGGTTAGAGTTTACATGAAGGGTCTGGTTACTACATATCACTCCTCCCAGGTTAGAGTTTATATTTACATGAAGGGTCTGATTACTACATATCACTCCTCCCAGGTTAGAGTTTATATTTACATGAAGGGTCTGGTTACTACATATCACTCCTCCCAGGTTAGAGTTTACATGAAGGGTCTGGTTACTACATATCACTCCTCCCAGGTTAGAGTTTACATGAAGGGTCTGGTTACTACATATCACTCCTCCCAGGTTAGAGTTTACATGAAGGGTCTGGTTACTACATATCACTCCTCCCAGGTTAGAGTTTATATTTACATGAAGGGTCTGGTTACTACATATCACTCCTCCCAGGTTAGAGTTTACATGAAGGGTCTGGTTACTACATATCACTCCTCCCAGGTTAGAGTTTACATGAAGGGTCTGGTTACTACATATCACTCCTCCCAGGTTAGAGTTTACATGAAGGGTCTGGTTACTACATATCACTCCTCCCAGGTTAGAGTTTACATGAAGGGTCTGGTTACTACATATCACTCCTCCCAGGTTAGAGTTTACATGAAGGGTCTGGTTACTACATATCAGTCCTCCCAGGTTAGAGTTTATATTTACATGAAGGGTCTGGTTACTACATATCACTCCTCCCAGGTTAGAGTTTATATTTACATGAAGGGTCTGATTACTACATATCACTCCTCCCAGGTTAGAGTTTATATTTACATGAAGGGTCTGGTTACTACATATCACTCCTCCCAGGTTAGAGTTTACATGAAGGGTCTGGTTACTACATATCACTCCTCCCAGGTTAGAGTTTATATTTACATGAAGGGTCTGGTTACTACATATCACTCCTCCCAGGTTAGAGTTTACATGAAGGGTCTGGTTACTACATATCACTCCTCCCAGGTTAGAGTTTACATGAAGGGTCTGGTTACTACATATCACTCCTCCCAGGTTAGAGTTTACATGAAGGGTCTGGTTACTACATATCACTCCTCCCAGGTTAGAGTTTACATGAAGGGTCTGGTTACTACATATCACTCCTCCCAGGTTAGAGTTTACATGAAGGGTCTGGTTACTACATATCACTCCTCCCAGGTTAGAGTTTACATGAAGGGTCTGGTTACTACATATCACTCCTCCCAGGTTAGAGTTTACATGAAGGGTCTGGTTACTACATATCACTCCTCCCAGGTTAGAGTTTACATGAAGGGTCTGGTTACTACATATCACTCCTCCCAGGTTAGAGTTTACATGAAGGGTCTGGTTACTACATATCACTCCTCCCAGGTTAGAGTTTACATGAAGGGTCTGGTTACTACATATCACTCCTCCCAGGTTAGAGTTTACATGAAGGGTCTGGTTACTACATATCACTCCTCCCAGGTTAGAGTTTATATTTACATGAAGGGTCTGATTACTACATATAACTCCTCCCAGGTTAGAGTTTATATTTACATGAAGGGTCTGGTTACTACATATCACTCCTCCCAGGTTAGAGTTTATATTTACATGAAGGGTCTGGTTACTACATATCACTCCTCCCAGGTTAGAGTTTACATGAAGGGTCTGGTTACTACATATCACTCCTCCCAGGTTAGAGTTTACATGAAGGGTCTGGTTACTACATATCACTCCTCCCAGGTTAGAGTTTATATTTACATGAAGGATCTGATTACTACATATCACTCCTCCCAGGTTAGTGTTTACATGAAGGGTCTGGTTACTACATATCACTCCTCCCAGGTTAGAGTTTACATGAAGGGTCTGGTTACTACAGATCACTCCTCCCAGGTTAGAGTTTACATGAAGGGTCTGGTTACTACATATCACTCCTCCCAGGTTAGAGTTTATATTTACATGAAGGGTCTGGTTACTACATATCACTCCTCCCAGGTTAGAGTTTATATTTACATGAAGGGTCTGATTACTACATATCACTCCTCCCAGGTTAGAGTTTATATTTACATGAAGGGTCTGATTACTACATAGCACTCCTCCCAGGTTAGAGTTTACATGAAGGGTCTGGTTACTACATATCACTCCTCCCAGGTTAGAGTTTATATTTACATGAAGGGTCTGGTTACTACATATCACTCCTCCCAGGTTAGAGTTTACATGAAGGGTCTGGTTACTACATATCACTCCTCCCAGGTTAGAGTTTATATTTACATGAAGGGTCTGGTTACTACATATCACTCCTCCCAGGTTAGAGTTTATATTTACATGAAGGGTCTGGTTACTACATATCACTCCTCCCAGGTTAGAGTTTATATTTACATGAAGGGTCTGATTACTACATATCACTCCTCCCAGGTTAGAGTTTATATTTACATGAAGGGTCTGGTTACTACATATCACTCCTCCCAGGTTAGAGTTTACATGAAGGGTCTGGTTACTACATATCACTCCTCCCAGGTTAGAGTTTATATTTACATGAAGGGTCTGATTACTACATATCACTCCTCCCAGGTTAGAGTTTATATTTACATGAAGGGTCTGGTTACTACATATCACTCCTCCCAGGTTAGAGTTTACATGAAGGGTCTGGTTACTACATATCACTCCTCCCAGGTTAGAGTTTACATGAAGGGTCTGGTTACTACATATCACTCCTCCCAGGTTAGAGTTTACATGAAGGGTCTGGTTACTACATATCACTCCTCCCAGGTTAGAGTTTATATTTACATGAAGGGTCTGGTTACTACATATCACTCCTCCCAGGTTAGAGTTTACATGAAGGGTCTGGTTACTACATATCACTCCTCCCAGGTTAGAGTTTACATGAAGGGTCTGGTTACTACATATCACTCCTCCCAGGTTAGAGTTTACATGAAGGGTCTGGTTACTACATATCACTCCTCCCAGGTTAGAGTTTACATGAAGGGTCTGGTTACTACATATCACTCCTCCCAGGTTAGAGTTTACATGAAGGGTCTGGTTACTACATATCACTCCTCCCAGGTTAGAGTTTACATGAAGGGTCTGGTTACTACATATCACTCCTCCCAGGTTAGAGTTTACATGAAGGGTCTGGTTACTACATATCACTCCTCCCAGGTTAGAGTTTACATGAAGGGTCTGGTTACTACATATCACTCCTCCCAGGTTAGAGTTTATATTTACATGAAGGGTCTGATTACTACATATCACTCCTCCCAGGTTAGAGTTTACATGAAGGGTCTGGTTACTACATACCACTCCTCCCAGGTTAGAGTTTACATGAAGGGTCTGGTTACTACATATCACTCCTCCCAGGTTAGAGTTTACATGAAGGGTCTGGTTACTACATATCACTCCTCCCAGGTTAGAGTTTATATTTACATGAAGGATCTGATTACTACATATCACTCCTCCCAGGTTAGTGTTTACATGAAGGGTCTGGTTACTACATATCACTCCTCCCAGGTTAGAGTTTACATGAAGGGTCTGGTTACTACATATCACTCCTCCCAGGTTAGAGTTTACATGAAGGGTCTAATTACTACATATCACTCCTCCCAGGTTAGAGTTTACATGAAGTGTCTGGTTACTACATATCACTCCTCCCAGGTTAGAGTTTACATGAAGGGTCTGGTTACTACATATCACTCCTCCCAGGTTAGAGTTTATATTTACATGAAGGGTCTGGTTACTACATATCACTCCTCCCAGGTTAGAGTTTATATTTACATGAAGGGTCTGATTACTACATATCACTCCTCCCAGGTTAGAGTTTACATGAAGGGTCTGGTTACTACATATCACTCCTCCCAGGTTAGAGTTTATATTTACATGAAGGGTCTGGTTACTACATATCACTCCTCCCAGGTTAGAGTTTATATTTACATGAAGGGTCTGGTTACTACATATCACTCCTCCCAGGTTAGAGTTTATATTTACATGAAGGGTCTGATTACTACATATCACTCCTCCCAGGTTAGAGTTTATATTTACATGAAGGGTCTGGTTACTACATATCACTCCTCCCAGGTTAGAGTTTACATGAAGGGTCTGGTTACTACATATCACTCCTCCCAGGTTAGAGTTTATATTTACATGAAGGGTCTGATTACTACATATCACTCCTCCCAGGTTAGAGTTTATATTTACATGAAGGGTCTGGTTACTACATATCACTCCTCCCAGGTTAGAGTTTACATGAAGGGTCTGGTTACTACATATCACTCCTCCCAGGTTAGAGTTTACATGAAGGGTCTGGTTACTACATATCACTCCTCCCAGGTTAGAGTTTACATGAAGGGTCTGGTTACTACATATCACTCCTCCCAGGTTAGAGTTTATATTTACATGAAGGGTCTGGTTACTACATATCACTCCTCCCAGGTTAGAGTTTACATGAAGGGTCTGGTTACTACATATCACTCCTCCCAGGTTAGAGTTTACATGAAGGGTCTGGTTACTACATATCACTCCTCCCAGGTTAGAGTTTACATGAAGGGTCTGGTTACTACATATCACTCCTCCCAGGTTAGAGTTTACATGAAGGGTCTGGTTACTACATATCACTCCTCCCAGGTTAGAGTTTACATGAAGGGTCTGGTTACTACATATCACTCCTCCCAGGTTAGAGTTTACATGAAGGGTCTGGTTACTACATATCACTCCTCCCAGGTTAGAGTTTACATGAAGGGTCTGGTTACTACATATCACTCCTCCCAGGTTAGAGTTTATATTTACATGAAGGATCTGATTACTACATATCACTCCTCCCAGGTTAGTGTTTACATGAAGGGTCTGGTTACTACATATCACTCCTCCCAGGTTAGAGTTTACATGAAGGGTCTGGTTACTACATATCACTCCTCCCAGGTTAGAGTTTACATGAAGGGTCTAATTACTACATATCACTCCTCCCAGGTTAGAGTTTACATGAAGGGTCTGGTTACTACATATCACTCCTCCCAGGTTAGAGTTTACATGAAGGGTCTGGTTACTACATATCACTCCTCCCAGGTTAGAGTTTATATTTACATGAAGGGTCTGGTTACTACATATCACTCCTCCCAGGTTAGAGTTTATATTTACATGAAGGATCTGATTACTACATATCACTCCTCCCAGGTTAGTGTTTACATGAAGGGTCTGGTTACTACATATCACTCCTCCCAGGTTAGAGTTTACATGAAGGGTCTGGTTACTACATATCACTCCTCCCAGGTTAGAGTTTACATGAAGGGTCTGGTTACTACATATCACTCCTCCCAGGTTAGAGTTTACATGAAGGGTCTGGTTACTACATATCACTCCTCCCAGGTTAGAGTTTACATGAAGGGTCTGGTTACTACATATCACTCCTCCCAGGTTAGAGTTTACATGAAGGGTCTGGTTACTACATATCACTCCTCCCAGGTTAGAGTTTACATGAAGGGTCTGGTTACTACATATCACTCCTCCCAGGTTAGAGTTTATATTTACATGAAGGGTCTGATTACTACATATAACTCCTCCCAGGTTAGAGTTTACATGAAGGGTCTGGTTACTACATATCACTCCTCCCAGGTTAGAGTTTACATGAAGGGTCTGGTTACTACATATCACTCCTCCCAGGTTAGAGTTTATATTTACATGAAGGGTCTGATTACTACATATCACTCCTCCCAGGTTAGAGTTTATATTTACATGAAGGGTCTGATTACTACATAGCACTCCTTCCAGGTTAGAGTTTATATTTACATGAAGGGTCTGATTACTACATATCACTCCTCCCAGGTTAGAGTTTACATGAAGGGTCTGGTTACTACATATCACTCCTCCCAGGTTAGAGTTTATATTTACATGAAGGGTCTGGTTACTACATATCACTCCTCCCAGGTTAGAGTTTATATTTACATGAAGGGTCTGGTTACTACATATCACTCCTCCCAGGTTAGAGTTTACATGAAGGGTCTGGTTACTACATATCACTCCTCCCAGGTTAGAGTTTACATGAAGGATCTGGTTACTACATATCACTCCTCCCAGGTTAGAGTTTATATTTACATGAAGGGTCTGGTTACTACATATCACTCCTCCCAGGTTAGAGTTTACATGAAGGGTCTGGTTACTACATATCACTCCTCCCAGGTTAGAGTTTACATGAAGGGTCTGGTTACTACATATCACTCCTCCCAGGTTAGAGTTTATATTTACATGAAGGGTCTGGTTACTACATATCACTCCTCCCAGGTAAGAGTTTACATGAAGGGTCTGGTTACTACATATCACTCCTCCCAGGTTAGAGTTTACATGAAGGGTCTGGTTACTACATATCACTCCTCCCAGGTTAGAGTTTACATGAAGGGTCTGGTTACTACATATCACTCCTCCCAGGTTAGAGTTTACATGAAGGGTCTGGTTACTACATATCACTCCTCCCAGGTTAGAGTTTACATGAAGGGTCTGGTTACTACATATCACTCCTCCCAAGTTAGAGTTTACATGAAGGGTCTGGTTACTACATATCACTCCTCCCAGGTTAGAGTTTACATGAAGGGTCTGGTTACTACATATCACTCCTCCCAGGTTAGAGTTTATATTTACATGAAGGATCTGATTACTACATATCACTCCTCCCAGGTTAGTGTTTACATGAAGGGTCTGGTTACTACATATCACTCCTCCCAGGTTAGAGTTTACATGAAGGGTCTGGTTACTACATATCACTCCTCCCAGGTTAGAGTTTACATGAAGGGTCTAATTACTACATATCACTCCTCCCAGGTTAGAGTTTACATGAAGGGTCTGGTTACTACATATCACTCCTCCCAGGTTAGAGTTTACATGAAGGGTCTGGTTACTACATATCACTCCTCCCAGGTTAGAGTTTATATTTACATGAAGGGTCTGGTTACTACATATCACTCCTCCCAGGTTAGAGTTTATATTTACATGAAGGATCTGATTACTACATATCACTCCTCCCAGGTTAGTGTTTACATGAAGGGTCTGGTTACTACATATCACTCCTCCCAGGTTAGAGTTTACATGAAGGGTCTGGTTACTACATATCACTCCTCCCAGGTTAGAGTTTACATGAAGGGTCTGGTTACTACATATCACTCCTCCCAGGTTAGAGTTTATATTTACATGAAGGGTCTGGTTACTACATATCACTCCTCCCAGGTTAGAGTTTATATTTACATGAAGGGTCTGATTACTACATATCACTCCTCCCAGGTTAGAGTTTATATTTACATGAAGGGTCTGATTACTACATAGCACTCCTTCCAGGTTAGAGTTTATATTTACATGAAGGGTCTGATTACTAAATATCACTCCTCCCAGGTTAGAGTTTACATGAAGGGTCTGGTTACTACATATCACTCCTCCCAGGTTAGAGTTTATATTTACATGAAGGGTCTGGTTACTACATATCACTCCTCCCAGGTTAGAGTTTATATTTACATGAAGGGTCTGGTTACTACATATCACTCCTCCCAGGTTAGAGTTTACATGAAGGGTCTGGTTACTACATATCACTCCTCCCAGGTTAGAGTTTACATGAAGGATCTGGTTACTACATATCACTCCTCCCAGGTTAGAGTTTATATTTACATGAAGGGTCTGGTTACTACATATCACTCCTCCCAGGTTAGAGTTTACATGAAGGATCTGGTTACTACATATCACTCCTCCCAGGTTAGAGTTTACATGAAGGATCTGGTTACTACATATCACTCCTCCCAGGTTAGAGTTTACATGAAGGGTCTGGTTACTACATATCACTCCTCCCAGGTTAGAGTTTACATGAAGGGTCTGGTTACTACATATCACTCCTCCCAGGTTAGAGTTTACATGAAGGGCCTGGTTACTACATATCACTCCTCCCAGGTTAGTGTTTACATGAAGGGTCTGGTTACTACATATCACTCCTCCCAGGTTAGAGTTTACATGAAGGATCTGGTTACTACATATCACTCCTCCAAGGTTAGAGTTTACATGAAGGGCCTGATTACTACATATCACTCCTCCCAGGTTAGAGTTTACATGAAGGGTCTGGTTACTACATATCACTCCTCCCAGGTTAGAGTTTACATGAAGGGTCTGGTTACTACATATCACTCCTCCCAGGTTAGAGTTTATATTTACATGAAGGGTCTGGTTACTACATATCACTCCTCCCAGGTTAGAGTTTACATGAAGGGTCTGGTTACTACATATCACTCCTCCCAGGTTAGAGTTTACATGAAGGGTCTGGTTACTACATATCACTCCTCCCAGGTTAGAGTTTACATGAAGGGTCTGGTTACTACATATCACTCCTCCCAGGTTAGAGTTTACATGAAGGGTCTGGTTACTACATATCACTCCTCCCAGGTTAGAGTTTATATTTACATGAAGGGTCTGATTACTACATATCACTCCTCCCAGGTTAGAGTTTATATTTACATGAAGGGTCTGATTACTACATAGCACTCCTCCCAGGTTAGAGTTTATATTTACATGAAGGGTCTGATTACTACATATCACTCCTCCCAGGTTAGAGTTTATATTTACATGAAGGGTCTGGTTACTACATATCACTCCTCCCAGGTTAGAGTTTATATTTACATGAAGGGTCTGGTTACTACATATCACTCCTCCCAGGTTAGAGTTTACATGAAGGGTCTGGTTACTACATATCACTCCTCCCAGGTTAGAGTTTATATTTACATGAAGGGTCTGGTTACTACATTTCACTCCTCCCAGGTTAGAGTTTACATGAAGGATCTGGTTACTACATATCACTCCTCCCAGGTTAGAGTTTACATGAAGGATCTGGTTACTACATATCACTCCTCCCAGGTTAGAGTTTACATGAAGGGTCTGGTTACTACATATCACTCCTCCCAGGTTAGAGTTTACATGAAGGGTCTGGTTACTACATATCACTCCTCCCAGGTTAGAGTTTACATGAAGGGCCTGGTTACTACATATCACTCCTCCCAGGTTAGTGTTTACATGAAGGGTCTGGTTACTACATATCACTCCTCCCAGGTTAGAGTTTACATGAAGGATCTGGTTACTACATATCACTCCTCCAAGGTTAGAGTTTACATGAAGGGCCTGATTACTACATATCACTCCTCCCAGGTTAGAGTTTACATGAAGGGTCTGGTTACTACATATCACTCCTCCCAGGTTAGAGTTTACATGAAGGGTCTGGTTACTACATATCACTCCTCCCAGGTTAGAGTTTATATTTACATGAAGGGTCTGGTTACTACATATCACTCCTCCCAGGTTAGAGTTTACATGAAGGGTCTGGTTACTACATATCACTCCTCCCAGGTTAGAGTTTACATGAAGGGTCTGGTTACTACATATCACTCCTCCCAGGTTAGAGTTTACATGAAGGGTCTGGTTACTACATATCACTCCTCCCAGGTTAGAGTTTACATGAAGGGTCTGGTTACTACATATCACTCCTCCCAGGTTAGAGTTTATATTTACATGAAGGGTCTGATTACTACATATCACTCCTCCCAGGTTAGAGTTTATATTTACATGAAGGGTCTGATTACTACATAGCACTCCTCCCAGGTTAGAGTTTATATTTACATGAAGGGTCTGATTACTACATATCACTCCTCCCAGGTTAGAGTTTATATTTACATGAAGGGTCTGGTTACTACATATCACTCCTCCCAGGTTAGAGTTTATATTTACTTGAAGGGTCTGGTTACTACATATCACTCCTCCCAGGTTAGAGTTTACATGAAGGGTCTGGTTACTACATATCACTCCTCCCAGGTTAGAGTTTACATGAAGGATCTGGTGACTAAATATCACTCCTCCCAGGTTAGAGTTTATATTTACATGAAGGGTCTGGTTACTACATATCACTCCTCCCAGGTTAGAGTTTACATGAAGGATCTGGTTACTACATATCACTCCTCCCAGGTTAGAGTTTACATGAAGGGTCTGGTTACTACATATCACTCCTCCCAGGTTAGAGTTTACATGAAGGGTCTGGTTACTACATATCACTCCTCCCAGGTTAGAGTTTATATGAAGGGTCTGGCTACTACATATCACTCCACCCAGGTTAGAGTTTACATGAAGGGTCTGGTTACTACATATCACTCCTCCCAGGTTAGAGTTTACATGAAGGGCCTGGTTACTACATATCACTCCTCCCAGGTTAGTGTTTACATGAAGGGTCTGGTTACTACATATCACTCCTCCCAGGTTAGAGTTTACATGAAGGGTCTGGTTACTACATATCACTCCTCCAAGGTTAGAGTTTACATGAAGGGCCTAATTACTACATATCACTCCTCCCAGGTTAGAGTTTACATGAAGGGTCTGGTTACTACATATCACTCCTCCCAGGTTAGAGTTTATATTTACATGAAGGGTCTGGTTACTACATATCACTCCTCCCAGGTTAGAGTTTACATGAAGGGTCTGGTTACTACATATCACTCCTCCCAGGTTAGAGTTTACATGAAGGGTCTGGTTACTACATATCACTCCTCCCAGGTTAGAGTTTATATTTACATGAAGGGTCTGGTTACTACATATCACTCCTCCCAGGTTAGAGTTTATATTTACATGAAGGGTCTGGTTACTACATATCACTCCTCCCAGGTTAGAGTTTATATTTACATGAAGGGTCTGGTTACTACATATCACTCCTCCCAGGTTAGAGTTTATATTTACATGAAGGGTCTGGTTACTACATATCACTCCTCCCAGGTTAGAGTTTACATGAAGGGTCTGGTTACTACATATCACTCCTCCCAGGTTAGAGTTTATATGAAGGGTCTGGTTACTACAAATCACTCCTCCCAGGTTAGAGTTTACATGAAGGGTCTGGTTACTACATATCACTCCTCCCAGGTTAGAGTTTACATGAAGGGCCTGGTTACTACATATCACTCCTCCCAGGTTAGTGTTTACATGAAGGGTCTGGTTACTACATATCACTCCTCCCAGGTTAGAGTTTACATGAAGGGTCTGGTTACTACATATCACTCCTCCAAGGTTAGAGTTTACATGAAGGGCCTGATTACTACATATCACTCCTCCCAGGTTAGAGTTTACATGAAGGGTCTGGTTACTACATATCACTCCTCCCAGGTTAGAGTTTATATTTACATGAAGGGTCTGGTTACTACATATCACTCCTCCCAGGTTAGAGTTTATATTTACATGAAGGGTCTGGTTACTACATATCACTCCTCCCAGGTTAGAGTTTATATTTACATGAAGGGTCTGGTTACTACATATCACTCCTCCCAGGTTAGAGTTTATATTTACATGAAGGGTCTGGTTACTACATATCACTCCTCCCAGGTTAGAGTTTACATGAAGGGTCTGGTTACTACATATCACTCCTCCCAGGTTAGAGTTTACATGAAGGGTCTGGTTACTACATATCACTCCTCCCAGGTTAGAGTTTACATGAAGGGTCTGGTTACTACATATCACTCCTCCCAGGTTAGAGTTTATATTTACATGAAGGGTCTGATTACTACATATCACTCCTCCCAGGTTAGAGTTTATATTTACATGAAGGGTCTGGTTACTACATATCACTCCTCCCAGGTTAGAGTTTACATGAAGGATCTGGTTACTACATATCACTCCTCCCAGGTTAGAGTTTACATGAAGGGTCTGGTTACTACATATCACTCCTCCCAGGTTAGTGTTTACATGAAGGGTCTGGTTACTACATATCACTCCTCCCAGGTTAGAGTTTACATGAAGGGTCTGGTTACTACATATCACTCCTCCCAGGTTAGAGTTTACATGAAGGGTCTGGTTACTACATATCACTCCTCCCAGGTTAGAGTTTATATTTACATGAAGGGTCTGATTACTACATATCACTCCTCCCAGGTTAGAGTTTATATTTACATGAAGGGTCTGGTTACTACATATCACTCCTCCCAGGTTAGAGTTTACATGAAGGATCTGGTTACTACATATCACTCCTCCCAGGTTAGAGTTTACATGAAGGGTCTGGTTACTACATATCACTCCTCCCAGGTTAGAGTTTACATGAAGGGTCTGGTTACTACATATCACTCCTCCCAGGTTAGAGTTTATATGAAGGGTCTGGCTACTACATATCACTCCACCCAGGTTAGAGTTTACATGAAGGGTCTGGTTACTACATATAACTCCTCCCAGGTTAGAGTTTACATGAAGGGCCTGGTTACTACATATCACTCCTCCCAGGTTAGTGTTTACATGAAGGGTCTGGTTACTACATATCACTCCTCCCAGGTTAGAGTTTACATGAAGGGTCTGGTTACTACATATCACTCCTTCAAGGTTAGAGTTTACATGAAGGGCCTGATTACTACATATCACTCCTCCCAGGTTAGAGTTTACATGAAGGGTCTGGTTACTACATATCACTCCTCCCAGGTTAGAGTTTACATGAAGGGTCTGGTTACTACATATCACTCCTCCCAGGTTAGAGTTTATATTTACATGAAGGGTCTGGTTACTACATATCACTCCTCCCAGGTTAGAGTTTATATTTACATGAAGGGTCTGGTTACTACATATCACTCCTCCCAGGTTAGAGTTTATATTTACATGAAGGGTCTGGTTACTACATATCACTCCTCCCAGGTTAGAGTTTATATTTACATGAAGGGTCTGGTTACTACATATCACTCCTCCCAGGTTAGAGTTTACATGAAGGGTCTGGTTACACATGGTTAGAGTTTATATGAAGGGTCTGGTTACTACATATCACTCCTCCCAGGTTAGAGTTTACATGAAGGGTCTGGTTACTACATATCACTCCTCCCAGGTTAGAGTTTACATGAAGGGCCTGGTTACATGAAGGGTCTGGTTACTACATATCACTCCTCCCAGGTTAGAGTTTATATTTACATTAAGGGTCTGGTTACTACATATCACTCCTCCCAGGTTAGAGTTTATATTTACATGAAGGGTCTGGTTACTACATATCACTCCTCCCAGGTTAGAGTTTATATTTACATGAAGGGTCTGGTTACTACATACTACATATCACTCCTCCCAGGTTAGAGTTTATATTTACATGAAGGGTCTGATTACTACATATCACTCCTCCCAGGTTAGAGTTTATATTTACATGAAGGGTCTGGTTACTACATATCACTCCTCCCAGGTTAGAGTTTATATTTACATGAAGGGTCTGGTTACTACATATCACTCCTCCCAGGTTAGAGTTTACATGAAGGATCTGGTTACTACATATCACTCCTCCCAGGTTAGAGTTTACATGAAGGGTCTGGTTACTACATATCACTCCTCCCAGGTTAGAGTTTATATTTACATGAAGGGTCTGGTTACTACATATCACTCCTCCCAGGTTAGAGTTTACATGAAGGGTCTGGTTACTACATATCACTCCTCCCAGGTTAGAGTTTACATGAAGGATCTGGTTACTACATATCACTCCTCCCAGGTTAGAGTTTATATTTACATGAAGGGTCTGGTTACTACATATCACTCCTCCCAGGTTAGAGTTTACATGAAGGATCTGGTTACTACATATCACTCCTCCCAGGTTAGAGTTTACATGAAGGGTCTGGTTACTACATATCACTCCTCCCAGGTTAGAGTTTACATGAAGGGTCTGGTTACTACATATCACTCCTCCCAGGTTAGAGTTTATCATGAAGGGTCTGGTTACTACATATCACTCCTCCCAGGTTAGAGTTTACATGAAGGGCCTGGTTACTACATATCACTCCTCCCAGGTTAGTGTTTACATGAAGGGTCTGGTTACTACATATCACTCCTCCCAGGTTAGAGTTTACATGAAGGGTCTGGTTACTACATATCACTCCTCCAAGGTTAGAGTTTACATGAAGGGCCTGATTACTACATATCACTCCTCCCAGGTTAGAGTTTACATGAAGGGCCTGGTTACTACATATCACTCCTCCCAGGTTAGTGTTTACATGAAGGGTCTGGTTACTACATATCACTCCTCCCAGGTTAGAGTTTACATGAAGGGTCTGGTTACTACATATCACTCCTCCAAGGTTAGAGTTTACATGAAGGGCCTGATTACTACATATCACTCCTCCCAGGTTAGAGTTTACATGAAGGGTCTGGTTACTACATATCACTCCTCCCAGGTTAGAGTTTACATGAAGGGTCTGGTTACTACATATCACTCCTCCCAGGTTAGAGTTTACATGAAGGGTCTGGTTACTACATATCACTCCTCCCAGGTTAGAGTTTATATTTACATGAAGGGTCTGGTTACTACATATCACTCCTCCCAGGTTAGAGTTTATATTTACATGAAGGGTCTGGTTACTACATATCACTCCTCCCAGGTTAGAGTTTATATTTACATGAAGGGTCTGGTTACTACATATCACTCCTCCCAGGTTAGAGTTTATATTTACATGAAGGGTCTGGTTACTACATATCACTCCTCCCAGGTTAGAGTTTACATGAAGGGTCTGGTTACTACATATCACTCCTCTCAGGTTAGAGTTTATATGAAGGGTCTGGTTACTACATATCACTCCTCCCAGGTTAGAGTTTACATGAAGGGTCTGGTTACTACATATCACTCCTCCCAGGTTAGAGTTTATATGAAGGGTCTGGTTACTACATATCACTCCTCCCAGGTTAGAGTTTACATGAAGGGTCTGGTTACTACATATCACTCCTCCCAGGTTAGAGTTTACATGAAGGGTCTGGTTACTACATATCACTCCTCCCAGGTTAGAGTTTACATGAAGGGTCTGGTTACTACATATCACTCCTCCCAGGTTAGAGTTTATATTTACATGAAGGGTCTGATTACTACATATCACTCCTCCCAGGTTAGAGTTTATATTTACATGAAGGGTCTGGTTACTACATATCACTCCTCCCAGGTTAGAGTTTACATGAAGGATCTGGTTACTACATATCACTCCTCCCAGGTTAGAGTTTACATGAAGGGTCTGGTTACTACATATCACTCCTCCCAGGTTAGAGTTTATATTTACATGAAGGGTCTGGTTACTACATATCACTCCTCCCAGGTTAGAGTTTACATGAAGGGTCTGGTTACTACATATCACTCCTCCCAGGTTAGAGTTTACATGAAGGATCTGGTTACTACATATCACTCCTCCCAGGTTAGAGTTTATATTTACATGAAGGGTCTGGTTACTACATATCACTCCTCCCAGGTTAGAGTTTACATGAAGGATCTGGTTACTACATATCACTCCTCCCAGGTTAGAGTTTACATGAAGGGTCTGGTTACTACATATCACTCCTCCCAGGTTAGAGTTTACATGAAGGGTCTGGTTACTACATATCACTCCTCCCAGGTTAGAGTTTATATGAAGGGTCTGGCTACTACATATCACTCCACCCAGGTTAGAGTTTACATGAAGGGTCTGGTTACTACATATCACTCCTCCCAGGTTAGAGTTTACATGAAGGGCCTGGTTACTACATATCACTCCTCCCAGGTTAGTGTTTACATGAAGGGTCTGGTTACTACATATCACTCCTCCCAGGTTAGAGTTTACATGAAGGGTCTGGTTACTACATATCACTCCTCCAAGGTTAGAGTTTACATGAAGGGCCTGATTACTACATATCACTCCTCCCAGGTTAGAGTTTACATGAAGGGTCTGGTTACTACATATCACTCCTCCCAGGTTAGAGTTTACATGAAGGGTCTGGTTACTACATATCACTCCTCCCAGGTTAGAGTTTATATTTACATGAAGGGTCTGGTTACTACATATCACTCCTCCCAGGTTAGAGTTTATATTTACATTAAGGGTCTGGTTACTACATATCACTCCTCCCAGGTTAGAGTTTATATTTACATGAAGGGTCTGGTTAGTACATATCACTCCTCCCAGGTTAGAGTTTATATTTACATGAAGGGTCTGGTTACTACATATCACTCCTCCCAGGTTAGAGTTTACATGAAGGGTCTGGTTACTACATATCACTCCTCCCAGGTTAGAGTTTATATGAAGGGTCTGGTTACTACATATCACTCCTCCCAGGTTAGAGTTTACATGAAGGGTCTGGTTACTACATATCACTCCTCCCAGGTTAGAGTTTACATGAAGGGTCTGGTTACTACATATCACTCCTCCCAGGTTAGAGTTTACATGAAGGGTCTGGTTACTACATATCACTCCTCCCAGGTTAGAGTTTATATTTACATGAAGGGTCTGATTACTACATATCACTCCTCCCAGGTTAGAGTTTATATTTACATGAAGGGTCTGGTTACTACATATCACTCCTCCCAGGTTAGAGTTTATATTTACATGAAGGGTCTGGTTACTACATATCACTCCTCCCAGGTTAGAGTTTACATGAAGGGTCTGGTTACTACATATCACTCCTCCCAGGTTAGAGTTTATATTTACATGAAGGGTCTGGTTACTACATATCACTCCTCCCAGGTTAGAGTTTACATGAAGGGTCTGGTTACTACATATCACTCCTCCCAGGTTAGAGTTTATATGAAGGGTCTGGTTACTACATATCACTCCTCCCAGGTTAGAGTTTACATGAAGGGTCTGGTTACTACATATCACTCCTCCCAGGTTAGAGTTTACATGAAGGGTCTGGTTACTACATATCACTCCTCCCAGGTTAGAGTTTACATGAAGGGTCTGGTTACTACATATCACTCCTCCCAGGTTAGAGTTTATATTTACATGAAGGGTCTGATTACTACATATCACTCCTCCCAGGTTAGAGTTTATATTTACATGAAGGGTCTGGTTACTACATATCACTCCTCCCAGGTTAGAGTTTATATTTACATGAAGGGTCTGGTTACTACATATCACTCCTCCCAGGTTAGAGTTTACATGAAGGGTCTGGTTACTACATATCACTCCTCCCAGGTTAGAGTTTACATGAAGGATCTGGTTACTACATATCACTCCTCCCAGGTTAGAGTTTATATTTACATGAAGGGTCTGGTTACTACATATCACTCCTCCCAGGTTAGAGTTTACATGAAGGATCTGGTTACTACATATCACTCCTCCCAGGTTAGATTTTACATGAAGGGTCTGGTTACTACATATCACTCCTCCCAGGTTAGAGTTTATATTTACATGAAGGGTCTGGTTACTACATATCACTCCTCCCAGGTTAGAGTTTACATGAAGGGTCTGGTTACTACATATCACTCCTCCCAGGTTAGAGTTTATATGAAGGGTCTGGTTACTACATATCACTCCTCCCAGGTTAGAGTTTACATGAAGGGTCTGGTTACTACATATCACTCCTCCCAGGTTAGAGTTTACATGAAGGGTCTGGTTACTACATATCACTCCTCCCAGGTTAGAGTTTACATGAAGGGTCTGGTTACTACATATCACTCCTCCCAGGTTAGAGTTTATATTTACATGAAGGGTCTGATTACTACATATCACTCCTCCCAGGTTAGAGTTTATATTTACATGAAGGGTCTGGTTACTACATATCACTCCTCCCAGGTTAGAGTTTATATTTACATGAAGGGTCTGGTTACTACATATCACTCCTCCCAGGTTAGAGTTTACATGAAGGGTCTGGTTACTACATATCACTCCTCCCAGGTTAGAGTTTATATTTACATGAAGGGTCTGGTTACTACATATCACTCCTCCCAGGTTAGAGTTTACATGAAGGGTCTGGTTACTACATATCACTCCTCCCAGGTTAGAGTTTATATGAAGGGTCTGGTTACTACATATCACTCCTCCCAGGTTAGAGTTTACATGAAGGGTCTGGTTACTACATATCACTCCTCCCAGGTTAGAGTTTACATGAAGGGTCTGGTTACTACATATCACTCCTCCCAGGTTAGAGTTTACATGAAGGGTCTGGTTACTACATATCACTCCTCCCAGGTTAGAGTTTATATTTACATGAAGGGTCTGATTACTACATATCACTCCTCCCAGGTTAGAGTTTATATTTACATGAAGGGTCTGGTTACTACATATCACTCCTCCCAGGTTAGAGTTTATATTTACATGAAGGGTCTGGTTACTACATATCACTCCTCCCAGGTTAGAGTTTACATGAAGGGTCTGGTTACTACATATCACTCCTCCCAGGTTAGAGTTTACATGAAGGATCTGGTTACTACATATCACTCCTCCCAGGTTAGAGTTTACATGAAGGGTCTGGTTACTACATATCACTCCTCCCAGGTTAGAGTTTACATGAAGGGTCTGGTTACTACATATCACTCCTCCCAGGTTAGAGTTTATATGAAGGGTCTGGCTACTACATATCACTCCACCCAGGTTAGAGTTTACATGAAGGGTCTGGTTACTACACATCACTCCTCCCAGGTTAGAGTTTACATGAAGGGCCTGGTTACTACATATCACTCCTCCCAGGTTAGTGTTTACATGAAGGGTCTGGTTACTACATATCACTCCTCCCAGGTTAGAGTTTACATGAAGGGTCTGGTTACTACATATCACTCCTCCAAGGTTAGAGTTTACATGAAGGGCCTGATTACTACATATCACTCCTCCCAGGTTAGAGTTTACATGAAGGGTCTGGTTACTACATATCACTCCTCCCAGGTTAGAGTTTACATGAAGGGTCTGGTTACTACATATCACTCCTCCCAGGTTAGAGTTTATATTTACATGAAGGGTCTGGTTACTACATATCACTCCTCCCAGGTTAGAGTTTATATTTACATGAAGGGTCTGGTTACTACATATCACTCCTCCCAGGTTAGAGTTTATATTTACATGAAGGGTCTGGTTACTACATATCACTCCTCCCAGGTTAGAGTTTATATTTACATGAAGGGTCTGGTTACTACATATCACTCCTCCCAGGTTAGAGTTTACATGAAGGGTCTGGTTACTACATATCACTCCTCCCAGGTTAGAGTTTATATGAAGGGTCTGGTTACTACATATCACTCCTCCCAGGTTAGAGTTTACATGAAGGGTCTGGTTACTACATATCACTCCTCCCAGGTTAGAGTTTACATGAAGGGCCTGGTTACTACATATCACTCCTCCCAGGTTAGTGTTTACATGAAGGGTCTGGTTACTACATATCACTCCTCCCAGGTTAGAAGTTACATGAAGGGTCTGGTTACTACATATCACTCCTCCAAGGTTAGAGTTTACATGAAGGGCCTGATTACTACATATCACTCCTCCCAGGTTAGAGTTTACATGAAGGGTCTGGTTACTACATATCACTCCTCCCAGGTTAGAGTTTACATGAAGGGTCTGGTTACTACATATCACTCCTCCCAGGTTAGAGTTTATATTTACATGAAGGGTCTGGTTACTACATATCACTCCTCCCAGGTTAGAGTTTATATTTACATGAAGGGTCTGGTTACTACATATCACTCCTCCCAGGTTAGAGTTTACATGAAGGGTCTGGTTACTACATATCACTCCTCCCAGGTTAGAGTTTACATGAAGGGTCTGGTTACTACATATCACTCCTCCCAGGTTAGAGTTTACATGAAGGGCCTGGTTACTACATATCACTCCTCCCAGGTTAGTGTTTACATGAAGGGTCTGGTTACTACATATCACTCCTCCCAGGTTAGAGTTTACATGAAGGGTCTGGTTACTACATATCACTCCTCCCAGGTTAGAGTTTATATGAAGGGTCTGGTTACTACATATCACTCCTCCCAGGTTAGAGTTTACATGAAGGGTCTGGTTACTACATATCACTCCTCCCAGGTTAGAGTTTACATGAAGGGTCTGGTTACTACATATCACTCCTCCCAGGTTAGAGTTTACATGAAGGGTCTGGTTACTACATATCACTCCTCCCAGGTTAGAGTTTATATTTACATGAAGGGTCTGATTACTACATATCACTCCTCCCAGGTTAGAGTTTATATTTACATGAAGGGTCTGGTTACTACATATCACTCCTCCCAGGTTAGAGTTTATATTTACATGAAGGGTCTGGTTACTACATATCACTCCTCCCAGGTTAGAGTTTACATGAAGGGTCTGATTACTACATATCACTCCTCCCAGGTTAGAGTTTATATTTACATGAAAGGTCTGGTTACTACATATCACTCCTCCCAGGTTAGAGTTTACATGAAGGGTCTGATTACTACATATCACTCCTCCCAGGTTAGAGTTTATATTTACATGAAGGGTCTGATTACTACATATCACTCCTCCCAGGTTAGAGTTTACATGAAGGGTCTGGTTACTACATATCACTCCTCCCAGGTTAGAGTTTACATGAAGGGTCTGGTTACTACATATCACTCCTCCCAGGTTAGAGTTTACATGAAGGATCTGGTTACTACATATCACTCCTCCCAGGTTAGAGTTTATATTTACATGAAGGGTCTGGTTACTACATATCACTCCTCCCAGGTTAGAGTTTACATGAAGGATCTGGTTACTACATATCACTCCTCCCAGGTTAGAGTTTACATGAAGGGTCTGGTTACTACATATCACTCCTCCCAGGTTAGAGTTTACATGAAGGGTCTGGTTACTACATATCACTCCTCCCAGGTTAGAGTTTATATGAAGGGTCTGGCTACTACATATCACTCCACCCAGGTTAGAGTTTACATGAAGGGTCTGGTTACTACATATCACTCCTCCCAGGTTAGAGTTTACATGAAGGGCCTGGTTACTACATATCACTCCTCCCAGGTTAGAGTTTACATGAAGGGTCTGGTTACTACATATCACTCCTCCCAGGTTAGAGTTTATATGAAGGGTCTGGCTACTACATATCACTCCACCCAGGTTAGAGTTTACATGAAGGGTCTGGTTACTACATATCACTCCTCCCAGGTTAGAGTTTACATGAAGGGCCTGGTTACTACATATCACTCCTCCCAGGTTAGTGTTTACATGAAGGGCCTGATTACTACATATCACTCTTCCCAGGTTAGAGTTTACATGAAGGGTCTGGTTACTACATATCACTCCTCCCAGGTTAGAGTTTACATGAAGGGTCTGGTTACTACATATCACTCCTCCCAGGTTAGAGTTTATATTTACATGAAGGGTCTGGTTACTACATATCACTCCTCCCAGGTTAGAGTTTATATTTACATGAAGGGTCTGTTTACTACATATCACTCCTCCCAGGTTAGAGTTTATATGAAGGGTCTGGTTACTACATATCACTCCTCCCAGGTTAGAGTTTACATGAAGGGTCTGGTTACTACATATCACTCCTCCCAGGTTAGAGTTTACATGAAGGGCCTGGTTACTACATATCACTCCTCCCAGGTTAGTGTTTACATGAAGGGTCTGGTTACTACATATCACTCCTCCCAGGTTAGAGTTTACATGAAGGGTCTGGTTACTACATATCACTCCTCCCAGGTTAGAGTTTATATGAAGGGTCTGGTTACTACATATCACTCCTCCCAGGTTAGAGTTTACATGAAGGGTCTGGTTACTACATATCACTCCTCCCAGGTTAGAGTTTACATGAAGGGTCTGGTTACTACATATCACTCCTCCCAGGTTAGAGTTTACATGAAGGGTCTGGTTACTACATATCACTCCTCACAGGTTAGAGTTTATATTTACATGAAGGGTCTGATTACTACATATCACTCCTCCCAGGTTAGAGTTTATATTTACATGAAGGGTCTGGTTACTACATATCACTCCTCCCAGGTTAGAGTTTATATTTACATGAAGGGTCTGGTTACTACATATCACTCCTCCCAGGTTAGAGTTTACATGAAGGGTCTGATTACTACATATCACTCCTCCCAGGTTAGAGTTTATATTTACATGAAGGGTCTGATTACTACATATCACTCCTCCCAGGTTAGAGTTTACATGAAGGGTCTGGTTACTACATATCACTCCTCCCAGGTTAGAGTTTACATGAAGGATCTGGTTACTACATATCACTCCTCCCAGGTTAGAGTTTATATTTACATGAAGGGTCTGGTTACTACATATCACTCCTCCCAGGTTAGAGTTTACATGAAGGATCTGGTTACTACATATCACTCCTCCCAGGTTAGAGTTTACATGAAGGGTCTGGTTACTACATATCACTCCTCCCAGGTTAGAGTTTACATGAAGGGTCTGGTTACTACATATCACTCCTCCCAGGTTAGAGTTTATATGAAGGGTCTGGCTACTACATATCACTCCACCCAGGTTAGAGTTTACATGAAGGGTCTGGTTACTACATATCACTCCTCCCAGGTTAGAGTTAACATGAAGGGCCTGGTTACTACATATCACTCCTCCCAGGTTAGTGTTTACATGAAGGGTCTGGTTACTACATATCACTCCTCCCAGGTTAGAGTTTACATGAAGGGTCTGGTTACTACATATCACTCCTCCCAGGTTAGAGTTTACATGAAGGGCCTGATTACTACATATCACTCCTCCCAGGTTAGAGTTTACATGAAGGGTCTGGTTACTACATATCACTCCTCCCAGGTTAGAGTTTACATGAAGGGTCTGGTTACTACATATCACTCCTCCCAGGTTAGAGTTTATATTTACATGAAGGGTCTGGTTACTACATATCACTCCTCCCAGGTTAGAGTTTATATTTACATGAAGGGTCTGGTTACTACATATCACTCCTCCCAGGTTAGAGTTTATATGAAGGGCCTGATTACTACATATCACTCCTCCCAGGTTAGAGTTTATATTTACATGAAGGGTCTGGTTACTACATATCACTCCTCCCAGGTTAGAGTTTATATGAAGGGCCTGATTACTACATATCACTCCTCCCAGGTTAGAGTTTATATTTACATGAAGGGTCTGGTTACTACATATCACTCCTCCCAGGTTAGAGTTTACATGAAGGGCCTGGTTACTACATATCACTCCTCCCAGGTTAGTGTTTACATGAAGGGTCTGGTTACTACATATCACTCCTCCCAGGTTAGAGTTTACATGAAGGGTCTGGTTACTACATATCACTCCTCCAAGGTTAGAGTTTACATGAAGGGCCTGATTACTACATATCACTCCTCCCAGGTTAGAGTTTACATGAAGGGTCTGGTTACTACATATCACTCCTCCCAGGTTAGAGTTTACATGAAGGGTCTGGTTACTACATATCACTCCTCCCAGGTTAGAGTTTATATTTACATGAAGGGTCTGGTTACTACATATCACTCCTCCCAGGTTAGAGTTTATATTTACATGAAGGGTCTGGTTACTACATATCACTCCTCCCAGGTTAGAGTTTATATTTACATGAAGGGTCTGGTTACTACATATCACTCCTCCCAGGTTAGAGTTTATATTTACATGAAGGGTCTGGTTACTACATATCACTCCTCCCAGGTTAGAGTTTACATGAAGGGTCTGGTTACTACATATCACTCCTCCCAGGTTAGAGTTTATATGAAGGGTCTGGTTACTACATATCACTCCTCCCAGGTTAGAGTTTACATGAAGGGTCTGGTTACTACATATCACTCCTCCCAGGTTAGAGTTTACATGAAGGGTCTGGTTACTACATATCACTCCTCCCAGGTTAGAGTTTATATTTACATGAAGGGTCTGATTACTACATATCACTCCTCCCAGGTTAGAGTTTATATTTACATGAAGGGTCTGGTTACTACATATCACTCCTCCCAGGTTAGAGTTTATATTTACATGAAGGGTCTGGTTACTACATATCACTCCTCCCAGGTTAGAGTTTACATGAAGGGTCTGATTACTACATATCACTCCTCCCAGGTTAGAGTTTATATTTACATGAAGGGTCTGGTTACTACATATCACTCCTCCCAGGTTAGAGTTTACATGAAGGGTCTGATTACTACATATCACTCCTCCCAGGTTAGAGTTTATATTTACATGAAGGGTCTGATTACTACATATCACTCCTCCCAGGTTAGAGTTTACATGAAGGGTCTGGTTACTACATATTACTCCTCCCAGGTTAGAGTTTACATGAAGGGTCTGGTTACTACATATCACTCCTCCCAGGTTAGAGTTTACATGAAGGATCTGGTTACTACATATCACTCCTCCCAGGTTAGAGTTTATATTTACATGAAGGGTCTGGTTACTACATATCACTCCTCCCAGGTTAGAGTTTACATGAAGGATCTGGTTACTACATATCACTCCTCCCAGGTTAGAGTTTACATGAAGGGTCTGGTTACTACATATCACTCCTCCCAGGTTAGAGTTTACATGAAGGGTCTGGTTACTACATATCACTCCTCCCAGGTTAGAGTTTATATGAAGGGTCTGGCTACTACATATCACTCCACCCAGGTTAGAGTTTACATGAAGGGTCTGGTTACTACATATCACTCCTCCCAGGTTAGATTTTACATGAAGGGCCTGGTTACTACATATCACTCCTCCCAGGTTAGTGTTTACATGAAGGGTCTGGTTACTACATATCACTCCTCCCAGGTTAGAGTTTACATGAAGGGTCTGGTTACTACATATCACTCCTCCCAGGTTAGAGTTTACATGAAGGGCCTGATTACTACATATCACTCCTCCCAGGTTAGAGTTTACATGAAGGGTCTGGTTACTACATATCACTCCTCCCAGGTTAGAGTTTACATGAAGGGTCTGGTTACTACATATCACTCCTCCCAGGTTAGAGTTTATATTTACATGAAGGGTCTGGTTACTACATATCACTCCTCCCAGGTTAGAGTTTATATTTACATGAAGGGTCTGGTTACTACATATCACTCCTCCCAGGTTAGAGTTTATATGAAGGGCCTGATTACTACATATCACTCCTCCCAGGTTAGAGTTTATATTTACATGAAGGGTCTGGTTACTACATATCACTCCTCCCAGGTTAGAGTTTATATTTACATGAAGGGTCTGGTTACTACATATCACTCCTCCCAGGTTAGAGTTTATATTTACATGAAGGGTCTGGTTACTACATATCACTCCTCCCAGGTTAGAGTTTACATGAAGGGTCTGGTTACTACATATCACTCCTCCCAGGTTAGAGTTTATATGAAGGGTCTGGTTACTACATATCACTCCTCCCAGGTTAGAGTTTACATGAAGGGTCTGGTTACTACATATCACTCCTCCCAGGTTAGAGTTTACATGAAGGGTCTGGTTACTACATATCACTCCTCCCAGGTTAGAGTTTATATTTACATGAAGGGTCTGGTTACTACATATCACTCCTCCCAGGTTAGAGTTTATATTTACATGAAGGGTCTGGTTACTACATATCACTCCTCCCAGGTTAGAGTTTACATGAAGGGTCTGATTACTCCCCTCCCAGGTTAGAGTTTATATTTACATGAAGGGTCTGGTTACTACATATCACTCCTCCCAGGTTAGAGTTTACATGAAGGGTTTTACATATCACTCCTCCCAGGTTAGAGTTTATATTTACATGGTCTGGTTACTACATATCACTCCTCCCAGGTTAGAGTTTACATGAAGGGTCTGGTTACTACATATCACTCCTCCCAGGTTAGAGTTTATATTTACATGAAGGGTCTGGTTACTACATATCACTCCTCCCAGGTTAGAGTTTACATGAAGGGTCTGGTTACTCCTCCCAGGTTAGAGTTTATATGAAGGGCCTGATTACTACATATCACTCCTCCCAGGTTAGAGTTTATATTTACATGAAGGGTCTGGTTACTACATATCACTCCTCCCAGGTTAGAGTTTATATTTACATGAAGGGTCTGGTTACTACATATCACTCCTCCCAGGTTAGAGTTTATATTTACATGAAGGGTCTGGTTACTACATATCACTCCTCCCAGGTTAGAGTTTACATGAAGGGTCTGGTTACTACATATCACTCCTCCCAGGTTAGAGTTTATATGAAGGGTCTGGTTACTACATATCACTCCTCCCAGGTTAGAGTTTACATGAAGGGTCTGGTTACTACATATCACTCCTCCCAGGTTAGAGTTTACATGAAGGGTCTGGTTACTACATATCACTCCTCCCAGGTTAGAGTTTATATTTACATGAAGGGTCTGGTTACTACATATCACTCCTCCCAGGTTAGAGTTTATATTTACATGAAGGGTCTGGTTACTACATATCACTCCTCCCAGGTTAGAGTTTACATGAAGGGTCTGATTACTACATATCACTCCTCCCAGGTTAGAGTTTATATTTACATGAAGGGTCTGGTTACTACATATCACTCCTCCCAGGTTAGAGTTTACATGAAGGGTCTGATTACTACATATCACTCCTCCCAGGTTAGAGTTTATATTTACATGAAGGGTCTGGTTACTACATATCACTCCTCCCAGGTTAGAGTTTACATGAAGGGTCTGGTTACTACATATCACTCCTCCCAGGTTAGAGTTTACATGAAGGGTCTGGTTACTACATATCACTCCTCCCAGGTTAGAGTTTACATGAAGGGTCTGATTACTACATATCACTCCTCCCAGGTTAGAGTTTATATTTACATGAAGGGTCTGGTTACTACATATCACTCCTCCCAGGTTAGAGTTTATATGAAGGGTCTGGTTACTACATATCACTCCTCCCAGGTTAGAGTTTATATTTACATGAAGGGTCTGGTTACTACATATCACTCCTCCCAGGTTAGAGTTTATATGAAGGGTCTGGTTACTACATATCACTCCTCCCAGGTTAGAGTTTATATTTACATGAAGGGTCTGGTTACTACATATCACTCCTCCCAGGTTAGAGTTTACATGAAGGATCTGATTACTACATATCACTCCTCCCAGGTTAGAGTTTATATTTACATGAAGGGTCTGGTTACTACATATCACTCCTCCCAGGTTAGAGTTTATATTTACATGAAGGGTCTGATTACTACATATCACTCCTCCCAGGTTAGAGTTTACATGAAGGGCCTGATTACTACATATCACTCCTCCCAGGTTAGAGTTTACATGAAGGGCCTGATTACTACATATCACTCCTCCCAGGTTAGAGTTTACATGAAGGGTCTGATTACTACAAATCACTCCTCCCAGGTTAGAGTTTACATGAAGGGTCTGGTTACTACATATCACTCCTCCCAGGTTAGTGTTTACATGAAGGGTCTGGTTACTACATATCACTCCTCCCAGGTTAGAGTTTACATGAAGGGTCTGGTTACTACATATCACTCCTCCCAGGTTAGAGTTTATATTTACATGAAGGGTCTGATTACTACATATCACTCCTCCCAGGTTAGAGTTTACATGAAGGGTCTGGTTACTACATATCACTCCTCCCAGGTTAGAGTTTACATGAAGGGTCTGGTTACTACATATCACTCCTCCCAGGTTAGAGTTTATATTTACATGAAGGGTCTGGTTACTACATATCACTCCTCCCAGGTTAGAGTTTATATTTACATGAAGGATCTGGTTACTACATATCACTCCTCCCAGGTTAGAGTTTACATGAAGGGTCTGATTACTACATATCACTCCTCCCAGGTTAGAGTTTACATGAAGGGTCTGGTTACTACATATCACTCCTCCCAGGTTAGAGTTTACATGAAGGGTCTGGTTACTACATATCACTCTTCCCAGGTTAGAGTTTACATGAAGGGTCTGGTTACTACATATCACTCCTCCCAGGTTAGAGTTTACATGAAGGGTCTGGTTACTACATATCACTCCTCCCAGGTTAGAGTTTACATGAAGGGTCTGGTTACTATATATCACTCCTCCCAGGTTAGAGTTTACATGAAGGGTCTGGTTACTACATATCACTCCTCCCAGGTTAGAGTTTACATGAAGGGTCTGGTTACTACATATCACTCCTCCCAGGTTAGAGTTTTCATGAAGGGTCTGGTTACTACATATCACTCCTCCCAGGTTAGAGTTTATATTTACATGAAGGGTCTGATTACTACATATCACTCCTCCCAGGTTAGAGTTTATATTTACATGAAGGGTCTGGTTACTACATATCACTCCTCCCAGGTTAGAGTTTATATTTACATGAAGGATCTGATTACTACATATCACTCCTCCCAGGTTAGAGTTTATATTTACATGAAGGGTCTGGTTACTACATATCACTCCTCCCAGGTTAGAGTTTACATGAAGGGTCTGGTTACTACATATCACTCCTCCCAGGTTAGAGTTTACATGAAGGGTCTGGTTACTACATATCACTCCTCCCAGGTTAGAGTTTATATTTACATGAAGGGTCTGGTTACTACATATCACTCCTCCCAGGTTAGAGTTTATATTTACATGAAGGGTCTGGTTACTACATATCACTCCTCCCAGGTTAGAGTTTATATTTACATGAAGGGTCTGATTACTACATATCACTCCTCCCAGGTTAGAGTTTATATTTACATGAAGGGTCTGGTTACTACATATCACTCCTCCCAGGTTAGAGTTTATATTTACATGAAGGGTCTGATTACTACATATCACTCCTCCCAGGTTAGAGTTTATATTTACATGAAGGGTCTGGTTACTACATATCACTCCTCCCAGGTTAGAGTTTATATTTACATGAAGGGTCTGGTTACTACATATCACTCCTCCCAGGTTAGAGTTTACATGAAGGGTCTGGTTACTACATATCACTCCTCCCAGGTTAGAGTTTATATTTACATGAAGGGTCTAATTACTACATATCACTCCTCCCAGGTTAGAGTTTATATGAAGGGTCTGGTTACTACATATCACTCCTCCCAGGTTAGAGTTTATATTTACATGAAGGGTCTGGTTACTACATATCACTCCTCCCAGGTTAGACTTTATATTTACATGAAGGGTCTGGTTACTACATATCACTCCTCCCAGGTTAGAGTTTATATTTACATGAAGGGTCTGGTTACTACATATCACTCCTCCCAGGTTAGAGTTTACATGAAGGGCCTGATTACTACATATCACTCCTCCCAGGTTAGAGTTTATATTTACATGAAGGGTCTGGTTACTACATATCACTCCTCCCAGGTTAGAGTTTACATGAAGGGTCTGATTACTACATATCACTCCTCCCAGGTTAGAGTTTACATGAAGGGTCTGGTTACTACATATCACTCCTCCCAGGTTAGAGTTTATATTTACATGAAGGGTCTGGTTACTACATATCACTCCTCCCAGGTTAGAGTTTACATGAAGGGTCTGGTTACTACATATCACTCCTCCCAGGTTAGAGTTTATATTTACATGAAGGGTCTGGTTACTACATATCACTCCTCCCAGGTTAGAGTTTACATGAAGGGTCTGGTTACTACATATCACTCCTCCCAGGTTAGAGTTTATATTTACATGAAGGGTCTGGTTACTACATATCACTCCTCCCAGGTTAGAGTTTATATTTACATGAAGGGTCTGGTTACTACATATCACTCCTCCCAGGTTAGAGTTTACATGAAGGGTCTGGTTACTACATATCACTCCTCCCAGGTTAGAGTTTACATGAAGGGTCTGATTACTACATATCACTCCTCCCAGGTTAGAGTTTACATGAAGGGTCTGGTTACTACATATCACTCCTCCCAGGTTAGAGTTTACATGAAGGGTCTGGTTACTACATATCACTCCTCCCAGGTTAGAGTTTATATGAAGGGTCTGGTTACTACATATCACTCCTCCCAGGTTAGAGTTTATATTTACATGAAGGGCCTGGTTACTACATATCACTCCTCCCAGGTTAGAGTTTACATGAAGGGTCTGGTTACTACATATCACTCCTCCCAGGTTAGAGTTTATATTTACATGAAGGGTCTGGTTACTACATATCACTCCTCCCAGGTTAGAGTTTATATTTACATGAAGGGTCTGGTTACTACATATCACTCCTCCCAGGTTAGAGTTTATATTTACATGAAGGGTCTGGTTACTACATATCACTCCTCCCAGGTTAGAGTTTATATTTACATGAAGGGTCTGGTTACTACATATCACTCCTCCCAGGTTAGAGTTTATATTTACATGAAGGGTCTGGTTACTACATATCACTCCTCCCAGGTTAGAGTTTATATTTACATGAAGGATCTGGTTACTACATATCACTCCTCCCAGGTTAGAGTTTATATGAAGGGTCTGATTACTACAAATCACTCCTCCCAGGTTAGAGTAAACATTTACTTATTTCAGAGAGTTGTCAGATTTTCCATTCGTGAATTTAGGGCCTTCCAATTTCTTAATTCAGAGAGTTGTCAGATTGTCCATTCGTGAATTCAGGGCCTTCCGCTCTCAGAGAGTTCAGAGCGCACACTGGACGCTCTGGCCGAGGAGTAGGGTTGAACCGAGCGTTCTGACCTAACAGCAGTCAAGCCCCCAAGCTAACTGGGTATCTTTGGCTTGCTTGCTAGCATCTTCCAGACACAAATGAGAGAACACCTCACTCTGACCATTTTACTGGCCCTGGCAGAGCTGGTTAGGCAGTTTTCATGTTATCCAGAGCATTGGTGACTGCAACTGTGCTGCTGGCAACAAATTAATTACGATTTTCTTTCCAACGTGCCCTTTATCCACGTCATCTAGTGCCCTTTATCCACGTCATCTAGTGCCCTTTATCCACGTCATCTAGTGCCCTTTATCCACGTCATCTAGTGCCCTTTATCCACATCATCTAGTGCCCTTTATCAGTCATCTAGTGCCCTTTATCCACGTCATCTAGTGCCCTTTATCCACGTCATCTAGTGCCCTTTATCAGTCATCTAGTGCCCTTTATCAGTCATCTAGTGCCCTTTATCCACGTCATCTAGTGCCCTTTATCCACGTCATCTAGTGCCCTTTATCCACATCATCTAGTGCCCTTTATCCACGTCATCTAGTGCCCTTTATCCACGTCATCTAGTGTCCTTTATCAGTCATCTAGTGCCCTTTATCAGTCATCTAGTGCCCTTTATCAGTCATCTAGTGCCCTTTATCAGTCATCTAGTGCCCTTTATCCATGTCATCTAGTGCCCTTTATCAGTCATCTAGTGCCCTTTATCCACGTCATCTAGTGCCCTTTATCAGTCATCTAGTGCCCTTTATCCATGTCATCTAGTGCCCTTTATCCACGTCATCTAGTGCCCTTTATCAGTCATCTAGTGCCCTTTATCCACGTCATCTAGTGCCCTTTATCAGTCATCTAGTGCTCTTTATCAGTCATCTAGTGCCCTTTATCCACGTCATCTAGTGCCCTTTATCCACGTCATCTAGTGCCCTTTATCCACGTCATCTAGTGCCCTTTATCCACGTCATCTAGTGCCCTTTATCAGTCATCTAGTGCCCTTTATCCACGTCATCTAGTGCCCTTTATCCACGTTATCTAGTGCCCTTTATCCACGTCATCTAGTGCCCTTTATCCACGTCATCTAGTGCCCTTTATCCACGTCATCTAGTGCCCTTTATCCACGTCATCTAGTGCCCTTTATCCACGTCATCTAGTGCCCTTTATCCACGTCACCTAGTGCCCTTTATCAGTCATCTAGTGCCCTTTATCCACGTCATCTAGTGCCCTTTATCCACGTCATCTAGTGCCCTTTATCCACGTCATCTAGTGCCCTTTATCAGTCATCTAGTGCCCTTTATCAGTCATCTAGTGCCCTTTATCCACGTCATCTAGTGCCCTTTATCAGTCATCTAGTGCCCTTTATCAGTCATCTAGTGCCCTTTATCAGTCATCTAGTGCCCTTTATCCACGTCATCTAGTGCCCTTTATCAGTCATCTAGTGCCCTTTATCAGTCATCTAGTGCCCTTTATCAGTCATCTAGTGCCCTTTATCCACGTCATCTAGTGCCCTTTATCCACGTTATCTAGTGCCCTTTATCCACGTCATCTAGTGCCCTTTATCCACGTCATCTAGTGCCCTTTATCCACGTCATCTAGTGCCCTTTATCCACGTCATCTAGTGCCCTTTATCAGTCATCTAGTGCCCTTTATCCACGTCATCTAGTGCCCTTTATCAGTCATCTAGTGCCCTCTATCAGTCATCTAGTGCCCTTTATCCACGTCATCTAGTGCCCTTTATCCACGTTATCTAGTGCCCTTTATCCACGTTATCTAGTGCCCTTTATCAGTCATCTAGTGCCCTTTATACACGTCATCTAGTGCCCTTTATCAGTCATCTAGTGCCCTTTATCCACGTCATCTAGTGCCCTTTATCCACGTCATCTAGTGCCCTTTATCCACGTTATCTAGTGCCCTTTATCCACGTCATCTAGTGCCCTTTATCCACGTCATCTAGTGCCCTTTATCAGTCATCTAGTGCCCTTTATCAGTCATCTAGTGCCCTTTATCCACGTCATCTAGTGCCCTTTATCCACGTCATCTAGTGCCCTTTATCAGTCATCTAGTGCCCTTTATCCACGTCATCTAGTGCCCTTTATCAGTCATCTAGTGCCCTTTATCAGTCATCTAGTGCCCTTTATCCACGTCATCTAGTGCCCTTTATCAGTCATCTAGTGCCCTTTATCAGTCATCTAGTGCCCTTTATCCACGTCATCTAGTGCCCTTTATCAGTCATCTAGTGCCCTTTATCCACGTCATCTAGTGCCCTTTATCAGTCATCTAGTGCCCTTTATCCACGTCATCTAGTGCCCTTTATCCACGTCATCTAGTGCCCTTTATCAGTCATCTAGTGCCCTTTATCAGTCATCTAGTGCCCTTTATCCACGTCATCTAGTGCCCTTTATCCACGTCATCTAGTGCCCTTTATCAGTCATCTAGTGCCCTTTATCAGTCATCTAGTGCCCTTTATCCACGTCATCTAGTGCCCTTTATCAGTCATCTAGTGCCCTTTATCCACGTCATCTAGTGCCCTTTATCCACGTCATCTAGTGCCCTTTATCAGTCATCTAGTGCCCTTTATCAGTCATCTAGTGCCCTTTATCCACGTCATCTAGTGCCCTTTATCAGTCATCTAGTGCCCTTTATCAGTCATCTAGTGCCCTTTATCCACATCATCTAGTGCCCTTTATCCACGTCATCTAGTGCCCTTTATCAGTCATCTAGTGCCCTTTATCCACGTCATCTAGTGCCCTTTATCAGTCATCTAGTGCCCTTTATCAGTCATCTAGTGCCCTTTATCAGTCATCTAGTGCCCTTCATCCACGTCATCTAGTGCCCTTTATCCACGTCATCTAGTGCCCTTTATCAGTCATCTAGTGCCCTTTATCAGTCATCTAGTGCCCTTTATCAGTCATCTAGTGCCCTTTATCCACGTCATCTAGTGCCCTTTATCCACGTCATCTAGTGCCCTTTATCAGTCATCTAGTGCCCTTTATCAGTCATCTAGTGCCCTTTATCCACGTCATCTAGTGCCCTTTATCCACGTCATCTAGTGCCCTTTATCAGTCATCTAGTGCCCTTTATCAGTCATCTAGTGCCCTTTATCCACGTCATCTAGTGCCCTTTATCAGTCATCTAGTGCCCTTTATCCACGTCATCTAGTGCCCTTTATCCACGTCATCTAGTGCCCTTTATCAGTCATCTAGTGCCCTTTATCAGTCATCTAGTGCCCTTTATCCACGTCATCTAGTGCCCTTTATCAGTCATCTAGTGCCCTTTATCAGTCATCTAGTGCCCTTTATCCACATCATCTAGTGCCCTTTATCCACGTCATCTAGTGCCCTTTATCAGTCATCTAGTGCCCTTTATCCACGTCATCTAGTGCCCTTTATCCACGTCATCTAGTGCCCTTTATCAGTCATCTAGTGCCCTTTATCCACGTCATCTAGTGCCCTTTATCAGTCATCTAGTGCCCTTTATCAGTCATCTAGTGCCCTTTATCAGTCATCTAGTGCCCTTTATCCACGTCATCTAGTGCCCTTTATCCACGTTATCTAGTGCCCTTTAACCACGTCATCTAGTGCCCTTTATCCACGTCATCTAGTGCCCTTTATCCACGTCATCTAGTGCCCTTTATCCACGTCATCTAGTGCCCTTTATCCACGTCATCTAGTGCCCTTTATCAGTCATCTAGTGCCCTTTATCAGTCATCTAGTGCCCTTTATCAGTCATCTAGTGCCCTTTATCAGTCATCTAGTGCCCTTTATCCACGTCATCTAGTGCCCTTTATCCACGTCATCTAGTGCCCTTTATCCACGTTATCTAGTGCCCTTTATCCACGTCATCTAGTGCCCTTTATCCACGTCATCTAGTGCCCTTTATCAGTCATCTAGTGCCCTTTATCAGTCATCTAGTGCCCTTTATCCACGTCATCTAGTGCCCTTTATCCACGTCATCTAGTGCCCTTTATCCACGTTATCTAGTGCCCTTTATCAGTCATCTAGTGCCCTTTATCCACTTCATCTAGTGCCCTTTATCCACGTCATCTAGTGCCCTTTATCAGTCATCTAGTGCCCTTTATCCACGTCATCTAGTGCCCTTTATCAGTCATCTAGTGCCCTTTATCAGTCATCTAGTGCCCTTTATCCACGTCATCTAGTGCCCTTTATCAGTCATCTAGTGCCCTTTATCAGTCATCTAGTGCCCTTTATCAGTCATCTAGTGCCCTTTATCCACGTCATCTAGTGCCCTTTATCCACGTCATCTAGTGCCCTTTATCAGTCATCTAGTGCCCTTTATCAGTCATCTAGTGCCCTTTATCAGTCATCTAGTGCCCTTTATCCACGTCATCTAGTGCCCTTTATCAGTCATCTAGTGCCCTTTATCCACGTCATCTAGTGCCCTTTATCAGTCATCTAGTGCCCTTTATCAGTCATCTAGTGCCCTTTATCCACGTCATCTAGTGCCCTTTATCCACGTCATCTAGTGCCCTTTATCCACGTCATCTAGTGCCCTTTATCAGTCATCTAGTGCCCTTTATCCACGTCATCTAGTGCCCTTTATCAGTCATCTAGTGCCCTTTATCCATCTAGTCCCTTTATCTAGTGCCCTTTATCAGTCATCTAGTGCCCTTTATCCACGTCATCTAGTGCCCTTTATCCACGTCATCTAGTGCCCTTTATCAGTCATCTAGTGCCCTTTATCAGTCATCTAGTGCCCTTTATCCACGTCATCTAGTGCCCTTTATCAGTCATCTAGTGCCCTTTATCAGTCATCTAGTGCCCTTTATCCACGTCATCTAGTGCCCTTTATCCACGTCATCTAGTGCCCTTTATCAGTCATCTAGTGCCCTTTATCCACGTCATCTAGTGCCCTTTATCAGTCATCTAGTGCCCTTTATCCACGTCATCTAGTGCCCTTTATCCACGTCATCTAGTGCCCTTTATCCACGTCATCTAGTGCCCTTTATCCGCGTCATCTAGTGCCCTTTATCAGTCATCTAGTGCCCTTTATCAGTCATCTAGTGCCCTTTATCAGTCATCTAGTGCCCTTTATCAGTGTCATCTAGTGCCCTTTATCCACGTCATCTAGTGCCCTTTATCCACGTTATCTAGTGCCCTTTATCCACGTCATCTATTGCCCTTTATCCACGTCATCTAGTGTCCTTTATCAGTCATCTAGTGCTCTTTATCCACGTCATCTAGTGCTCTTTATCCACGTCATCTAGTGCCCTTTATCCACGTCATCTAGTGCCCTTTATCCACGTCATCTAGTGCCCTTTATCAGTCATCTAGTGCCCTTTATCCACGTCATCTAGTGCCCTTTATCCACGTCATCTAGTGCCCTTTATCCACGTCATCTAGTGCCCTTTATCCACGTCATCTAGTGCCCTTTATCAGTCATCTAGTGCCCTTTATCCACGTCATCTAGTGCCCTTTATCCACGTCATCTAGTGCCCTTTATCCACGTCATCTAGTGCCCTTTATCCACGTCATCTAGTACCCTTTATCAGTCATCTAGTGCCCTTTATCAGTCATCTAGTGCCCTTTATCCACGTCATCTAGTGCCCTTTATCCACGTTATCTAGTGCCCTTTATCCACGTCATCTAGTGCTCTTTATCCACGTCATCTAGTGCCCTTTATCAGTCATCTAGTGCCCTTTATCAGTCATCTAGTGCCCTTTATCCACGTCATCTAGTGCCCTTTATCCACGTCATCTAGTGCCCTTTATCCACGTCATCTAGTGCCCTTTATCAGTCATCTAGTGCCCTTTATCAGTCATCTAGTGCCCTTTATCAATCATCTAGTGCCCTTTATCCACGTCATCTAGTGCCCTTTATCCACGTCATCTAGTGCCCTTTATCCACGTCATCTAGTGCCCTTTATCCACGTCGTCTAGTGCCCTTTATCCACGTCATCTAGTGCCCTTTATCCACGTCATCTAGTGCCCTTTATCCACGTCATCTAGTGCCCTTTATCCACGTCATCTAGTGCCCTTTATCCACGTCATCTAGTGCCCTTTATCCACGTCATCTAGTGCCCTTTATCCACGTCATCTAGTGCCCTTTATCCACATCATCTAGTGCCCTTTATCCACGTCATCTAGTGCCCTTTATCAGTCATCTAGTGCCCTTTATACACGTCATCTAGTGCCCTTTATCAGTCATCTAGTGCCCTTTATCAGTCATCTAGTGCCCTTTATCCACGTCATCTAGTGCCCTTTATCCACGTCATCTAGTGCCCTTTATCCACGTCATCTAGTGCCCTTTATCCACGTCATCTAGTGCCCTTTATCCACATCATCTAGTGCCCTTTATCAGTCATCTAGTGCCCTTTATCAGTCATCTAGTGCCCTTTATCCACGTCATCTAGTGCCCTTTATCCACGTCATCTAGTGCCCTTTATCCACGTCATCTAGTGCCCTTTATCAGTCATCTAGTGCCCTTTATCAGTCATCTAGTGCCCTTTATCCACGTCATCTAGTGCCCTTTATCCACGTCATCTAGTGCCCTTTATCCACATCATCTAGTGCCCTTTATCCACGTTATCTAGTGCCCTTTATCAGTCATCTAGTGCCCTTTATCCACGTCATCTAGTGCCCTTTATCAGTCATCTAGTGCCCTTTATCAGTCATCTAGTGCCCTTTATCCACGTCATCTAGTACCCTTTATCAGTCATCTAGTGCCCTTTATCAGTCATCTAGTGCCCTTTATCAGTCATCTAGTGCCCTTTATCCACGTCATCTAGTGCCCTTTATCCACGTCATCTAGTGCCCTTTATCCACGTTATCTAGTGCCCTTTATCCACGTCATCTAGTGCCCTTTATCCACGTCATCTAGTGCCCTTTATCCACGTCATCTAGTGCCCTTTATCCACGTCATCTAGTGCCCTTTATCCACGTCATCTAGTGCCCTTTATCCACGTCATCTAGTGCCCTTTATCAGTCATCTAGTGCCCTTTATCCACGTCATCTAGTGCCCTTTATCCACGTCATCTAGTGCCCTTTATCCACGTCATCTAGTGCCCTTTATCAGTCATCTAGTGCCCTTTATCCACGTCATCTAGTGCCCTTTATCAGTCATCTAGTCCCCTTTATCAGTCATCTAGTGCCCTTTATCCACGTCATCTAGTGCCCTTTATCAGTCATCTAGTGCCCTTTATCCACGTCATCTAGTGCCCTTTATCCACGTCATCTAGTGCCCTTTATCCACGTCATCTAGTGCCCTTTATCCACGTCATCTAGTGCCCTTTATCCACGTCATCTAGTGCCCTTTATCAGTCATCTAGTGCCCTTTATCAGTCATCTAGTGCCCTTTATCCACGTCATCTAGTGCCCTTTATCAGTCATCTAGTGCCCTTTATCCACGTCATCTAGTGCCCTTTATCAGTCATCTAGTGCCCTTTATCAGTCATCTAGTGCCCTTTATCAGTCATCTAGTGCCCTTTATCAGTCATCTAGTGCCCTTTATCAGTCATCTAGTCCCCTTTATCAGTCATCTAGTGCCCTTTATCCACGTCATCTAGTGCCCTTTATCAGTCATCTAGTGCCCTTTATCAGTCATCTAGTGCCCTTTATCCACGTCATCTAGTGCCCTTTATCAGTCATCTAGTGCCCTTTATCCACGTCATCTAGTGCCCTTTATCCACGTCATCTAGTGCCCTTTATCCACGTCATCTAGTGCCCTTTATCAGTCATCTAGTGCCCTTTATCCACGTCATCTAGTGCCCTTTATCAGTCATCTAGTCCCCTTTATGAGTCATCTAGTGCCCTTTATCCACGTCATCTAGTGCCCTTTATCCACGTCATCTAGTGCCCTTTATCCACGTTATCTAGTGCCCTTTATCAGTCATCTAGTGCCCTTTATCCACGTCATCTAGTCCCCTTTATCCACGTCATCTAGTGCCCTTTATCCACGTTATCTAGTGCCCTTTATCCACGTCATCTAGTGCCCTTTATCAGTCATCTAGTGCCCTTTATCCACGTCATCTAGTGCCCTTTATCAGTCATCTAGTGCCCTTTATCAGTCATCTAGTGCCCTTTATCAGTCATCTAGTGCCCTTTATCAGTCATCTAGTCCCCTTTATGAGTCATCTAGTGCCCTTTATCCACGTCATCTAGTGCCCTTTATCCACGTCATCTAGTGCCCTTTATCCACGTTATCTAGTGCCCTTTATCCACGTCATCTAGTGCCCTTTATCAGTCATCTAGTGCCCTTTATCCACGTCATCTAGTGCCCTTTATCCACGTCATCTAGTGCCCTTTATCAGTCATCTAGTGCCCTTTATCCACGTCATCTAGTGCCCTTTATCCACGTCATCTAGTGCCCTTTATCAGTCATCTAGTGCCCTTTATCAGTCATCTAGTCCCCTTTATCCACGTCATCTAGTGCCCTTTATCAGTCATCTAGTGCCCTTTATCAGTCATCTAGTCCCCTTTATCCACGTCATCTAGTGCCCTTTATCCACATCATCTAGTGCCCTTTATCCACGTCATCTAGTGCCCTTTATCAGTCATCTAGTGCCCTTTATCCACGTCATCTAGTGCCCTTTATCCACGTCATCTAGTGCCCTTTATCAGTCATCTAGTGCCCTTTATCAGTCATCTAGTGCCCTTTATCCACGTCATCTAGTGCCCTTTATCAGTCATCTAGTGCCCTTTATCCACGTCATCTAGTGCCCTTTATCAGTCATCTAGTGCCCTTTATCCACGTCATCTAGTGCCCTTTATCCACGTCATCTAGTGCCCTTTATCAGTCATCTAGTGCCCTTTATCAGTCATCTAGTGCCCTTTATCCACGTCATCTAGTGCCCTTTATCCACGTCATCTAGTGCCCTTTATCCACATCATCTAGTGCCCTTTATCCACGTTATCTAGTGCCCTTTATCAGTCATCTAGTGCCCTTTATCCACGTCATCTAGTGCCCTTTATCCACATCATCTAGTGCCCTTTATCAGTCATCTAGTGCCCTTTATCAGTCATCTAGTGCCCTTTATCCACGTCATCTAGTGCCCTTTATCCACGTCATCTAGTGCCCTTTATCAGTCATCTAGTGCCCTTTATCAGTCATCTAGTGCCCTTTATCAGTCATCTAGTGCCCTTTATCAGTCATCTAGTGCCCTTTATCCACGTCATCTAGTGCCCTTTATCCACGTCATCTAGTGCCCTTTATCCACGTCATCTAGTGCCCTTTATCCACGTCATCTAGTGCCCTTTATCAGTCATCTAGTGCCCTTTATCCACGTCATCTAGTGCCCTTTATCAGTCATCTAGTGCCCTTTATCAGTCATCTAGTGCCCTTTATCAGTCATCTAGTGCCCTTTATCAGTCATCTAGTGCCCTTTATCCACGTCATCTAGTGCCCTTTATCAGTCATCTAGTGCCCTTTATCCACGTCATCTAGTGCCCTTTATCCACGTCATCTAGTGCCCTTTATCCACGTCATCTAGTGCCCTTTATCCACGTCATCTAGTGCCCTTTATCCACGTCATCTAGTGCCCTTTATCCACGTCATCTAGTGCCCTTTATCAGTCATCTAGTGCCCTTTATCAGTCATCTAGTGCCCTTTATCCACGTCATCTAGTGCCCTTTATCAGTCATCTAGTGCCCTTTATCCACGTTATCTAGTGCCCTTTATCCACGTCATCTAGTGCCCTTTATCAGTCATCTAGTGCCCTTTATCAGTCATCTAGTGCCCTTTATCCACGTCATCTAGTGCCCTTTATCCACGTCATCTAGTGCCCTTTATCCACGTCATCTAGTGCCCTTTATCAGTCATCTAGTGCCCTTTATCCACGTCATCTAGTGCCCTTTATCAGTCATCTAGTCCCCTTTATCAGTCATCTAGTGCCCTTTATCCACGTCATCTAGTGCCCTTTATCAGTCATCTAGTCCCCTTTATCAGTCATCTAGTGCCCTTTATCCACGTCATCTAGTGCCCTTTATCAGTCATCTAGTGCCCTTTATCCACGTCATCTAGTGCCCTTTATCCACGTTATCTAGTGCCCTTTATCCACGTCATCTAGTGCCCTTTATCCACGTCATCTAGTGCCCTTTATCAGTCATCTAGTCCCCTTTATGAGTCATCTAGTGCCCTTTATCCACGTCATCTAGTGCCCTTTATCAGTCATCTAGTGCCCTTTATCCACGTCATCTAGTGCCCTTTATCCACGTCATCTAGTGCCCTTTATCAGTCATCTAGTCCCCTTTATCAGTCATCTAGTGCCCTTTATCCACGTCATCTAGTGCCCTTTATCCACGTCATCTAGTGCCCTTTATCAGTCATCTAGTGCCCTTTATCAGTCATCTAGTGCCCTTTATCCACGTCATCTAGTGCCCTTTATCCACGTTATCTAGTGCCCTTTATCCACGTCATCTAGTGCCCTTTATCCACGTCATCTAGTGCCCTTTATCAGTCATCTAGTGCCCTTTATCAGTCATCTAGTGCCCTTTATCCACGTCATCTAGTGCCCTTTATCAGTCATCTAGTGCCCTTTATCCACGTCATCTAGTGCCCTTTATCCACGTCATCTAGTGCCCTTTATCAGTCATCTAGTGCCCTTTATCCACGTCATCTAGTGCCCTTTATCCACGTCATCTAGTGCCCTTTATCAGTCATCTAGTGCCCTTTATCAGTCATCTAGTGCCCTTTATCAGTCATCTAGTGCCCTTTATCAGTCATCTAGTGCCCTTTATCAGTCATCTAGTGCCCTTTATCCACGTTATCTAGTGCCCTTTATCAGTCATCTAGTGCCCTTTATCAGTCATCTAGTGCCCTTTATCAGTCATCTAGTGCCCTTTATCCACGTTATCTAGTGCCCTTTATCAGTCATCTAGTGCCCTTTATCCACGTTATCTAGTGCCCTTTATCAGTCATCTAGTGCCCTTTATCAGTCATCTAGTGCCCTTTATCCACGTCATCTAGTGCCCTTTATCAGTCATCTAGTGCCCTTTATCCACGTCATCTAGTGCCCTTTATCCACGTCATCTAGTGCCCTTTATCCACGTCATCTAGTGCCCTTTATCAGTCATCTAGTGCCCTTTATCCACGTCATCTAGTGCCCTTTATCAGTCATCTAGTGCCCTTTATCAGTCATCTAGTGCCCTTTATCAGTCATCTAGTGCCCTTTATCCACGTCATCTAGTGCCCTTTATCCACGTTATCTAGTGCCCTTTATCAGTCATCTAGTGCCCTTTATCCACGTCATCTAGTGCCCTTTATCAGTCATCTAGTGCCCTTTATCCACGTCATCTAGTGCCCTTTATCCACGTCATCTAGTGCCCTTTATCAGTCATCTAGTGCCCTTTATCAGTCATCTAGTGCCCTTTATCAGTCATCTAGTGCCCTTTATCAGTCATCTAGTGCTCTTTATCCACGTCATCTAGTGCCCTTTTATCCACGTCATCTAGTGCCCTTTATCAGTCATCTAGTGCCCTTTATCCACGTCATCTAGTGCCCTTTATCCACGTCATCTAGTGCCCTTTATCAGTCATCTAGTCCCCTGTATCCACGTCATCTAGTGCCCTTTATCAGTCATCTAGTGCCCTTTATCAGTCATCTAGTGCCCTTTATCCACGTCATCTAGTGCCCTTTATCCACGTCATCTAGTGCCCTTTATCCACGTCATCTAGTGCCCTTTATCCACGTCATCTAGTGCCCTTTATCAGTCATCTAGTGCCCTTTATCAATCATCTAGTGCCCTTTATCCACGTCATCTAGTGCCCTTTATCAGTCATCTAGTGCCCTTTATCAGTCATCTAGTGCCCTTTATCCACGTCATCTAGTGCCCTTTATCCACGTCATCTAGTGCCCTTTATCCACGTCATCTAGTGCCCTTTATCCACGTCATCTAGTGCCCTTTATCAGTCATCTAGTGCCCTTTATCCACGTCATCTAGTGCCCTTTATCCACGTCATCTAGTGCCCTTTATCCACGTTATCTAGTGCCCTTTATCAGTCATCTAGTGCCCTTTATCAGTCATCTAGTGCCCTTTATCCACGTCATCTAGTGCCCTTTATCAGTCATCTAGTGCCCTTTATCAGTCATCTAGTGCCCTTTATCCACGTCATCTAGTGCCCTTTATCAGTCATCTAGTGCCCTTTATCCACGTCATCTAGTGCCCTTTATCCACGTCATCTAGTGCCCTTTATCCACGTCATCTAGTGCCCTTTATCCACGTCATCTAGTGCCCTTTATCAGTCATCTAGTGCCCTTTATCCACGTCATCTAGTGCCCTTTATCCACGTTATCTAGTGCCCTTTATCCACGTCATCTAGTGCCCTTTATCCACGTCATCTAGTGCCCTTTATCCACGTCATCTAGTGCCCTTTATCCACGTCATCTAGTGCCCTTTATCCACGTCATCTAGTGCCCTTTATCAGTCATCTAGTGCCCTTTATCAGTCATCTAGTGCCCTTTATCCACGTCATCTAGTGCCCTTTATCCACGTCATCTAGTGCCCTTTATCCACGTCATCTAGTGCCCTTTATCCACGTCATCTAGTGCCCTTTATCAGTCATCTAGTGCCCTTTATCCACGTCATCTAGTGCCCTTTATCCACGTCATCTAGTGCCCTTTATCAGTCATCTAGTGCCCTTTATCAGTCATCTGGTGCCCTTTATCCACGTCATCTAGTGCCCTTTATCCACGTCATCTAGTGCCCTTTATCAGTCATCTAGTGCCCTTTATCCACGTCATCTAGTGCCCTTTATCAGTCATCTAGTGCCCTTTATCAGTCATCTAGTGCCCTTTATCCATCGTGCCCTTTATCTCATCTAGTGCCCTTTATCAGTCATCTAGTGCCCTTTATCAGTCATCTAGTGCCCTTTATCAGTCATCTAGTGCCCTTTATCAGTCATCTAGTGCTCTTTATCAGTCATCTAGTGCCCTTTATCCACGTTATCTAGTGCCCTTTATCCACGTCATCTAGTGCCCTTTATCCACGTCATCTAGTGCCCTTTATCCACGTCATCTAGTGCCCTTTATCCACGTCATCTAGTGCCCTTTATCAGTCATCTAGTGCCCTTTATCAGTCATCTAGTGCCCTTTATCAGTCATCTAGTGCCCTTTATCAGTCATCTAGTGCCCTTTATCAGTCATCTAGTGCCCTTTATCAGTCATCTAGTGTCCTTTATCCACGTCATCTAGTGCCCTTTATCAGTCATCTAGTGCCCTTTATCCACGTCATCTAGTGCCCTTTATCAGTTGTTACGAATCTCTTTTGGCCCGACAGTCTAGGGGGGATGGTAGTGAGACCCGTAACATAACTCATGTAAATTATAATAGTGACAAAGTAAAAGTGAACGAAATAACCACGACAACCGAAATAATACCGTCAAACTCAGGGTTTATTATAAACACACGGTAATGGGGGGGGGGGGAGCAGGAAAAGGGGCTGAGCTGGACCCAAGGAAAGAAACAAATATGCAAAAACACCCCTAAGCTAGGCTAGCCTATTTCAACAACAGCTAACTAACTAACCAAAAATACAGTGGGTGGTCCGCCCAGTTCTAACTAGTGTGTTTTAACAAAGTTTACCTACGGGTAGTGTATGCCCATGGGCGACTTGTCTTGGTTTCCCCTTTTTCCCACCAGCAAACACCATAAACAAATACAATACTCACAGGAGATGACAAAGTGATTTGGAGGTGCTCAAACAAAAGAAGAGGTTAATTATTACACAAAGAGCGAGATCTACATACATGGCATTTACAAAGAGATTGTGCTACTGAAATCTATCAAGAGCAGAGATCTACCAACATGTCATTACAAAGATTGAGCTCTCCTGAAATCTATCAAAGAACAGCTATCTACCAACATGGGATTACAAAGATTGAGCTCTCCTGAACAAACAAATGATGGGGTTTTTAAACCATGGGGAAGGAACTGTGATAGGGTAGGAAACAGGAGGAGGTGTGTCTTCTGATTGATGGGTTGATTGTTGACTGATTGGGGAGTAATGATTTTCACCTGTGAGGGAAGAAGGAGAGAAAAGAAACACACACAGGATACACAGACACAGGATACCTGTATCCGTAACATCAGTCATCTAGTGTCCTTTATCAGTCATCTAGTGTCCTTTATCAGTCATCTAGTGCCCTTTATCCACGTCATCTAGTGCCCTTTATCAGTCATCTAGTGCCCTTTATCCACGTCATCTAGTGCCCTTTATCAGTCATCTAGTGCCCTTTATCAGTCATCTAGTGCCCTTTATCCACGTCATCTAGTGCCCTTTATCAGTCATCTAGTGCCCTTTATCAGTCATCTAGTGCCCTTTATCAGTCATCTAGTGCCCTTTATCAGTCATCTAGTGCCCTTTATCAGTCATCTAGTACCCTTTATCAGTCATCTAGTGCCCTTTATCCACGTTATCTAGTGCCCTTTATCCACGTCATCTAGTGCCCTTTATCCACGTCATCTAGTGCCCTTTATCCACGTCATCTAGTGCCCTTTATCCACGTCATCTAGTGCCCTTTATCCACGTTATCTAGTGCCCTTTATCAGTCATCTAGTGCCCTTTATCAGTCATCTAGTGCCCTTTATCAGTCATCTAGTGCCCTTTATCAGTCATCTAGTGCCCTTTATCCACGTCATCTAGTGCCCTTTATCCACGTCATCTAGTGTCCTTTATCAGTCATCTAGTGCCCCTTATCAGTCATCTAGTGCCCTTTATCAGTCATCTAGTGCCCTTTATCAGTCATCTAGTGTCCTTTATCCACGTCATCTAGTGCCCTTTATCAGTCATCTAGTGCCCTTTATCAGTCATCTAGTGCCCTTTATCAGTCATCTAGTGTCCTTTATCCACGTCATCTAGTGCCCTTTATCAGTCATCTAGTGCCCTTTATCCACGTCATCTAGTGCCCTTTATCAGTCATCTAGTGTCCTTTATCAGTCATCTAGTGTCCTTTATCAGTCATCTAGTGCCCTTTATCAGTCATCTAGTGCCCTTTATCCACGTCATCTAGTGCTCTTTATCCACGTCATCTAGTGCCCTTTATCAGTCATCTAGTGCCCTTTATCAGTCATCTAGTGTCCTTTATCCACGTCATCTAGTGCCCTTTATCAGTCATCTAGTGCCCTTTATCCACGTCATCTAGTGCCCTTTATCAGTCATCTAGTGCCCTTTATCAGTCATCTAGTGTCCTTTATCCACGTCATCTAGTGCCCTTTATCAGTCATCTAGTGCCCTTTATCCACGTCATCTAGTGCCCTTTATCAGTCATCTAGTGCCCTTTATCAGTCATCTAGTGCCCTTTATCAGTCATCTAGTGCCCTTTATCCACGTCATCTAGTGCCCTTTTGACTTCATGGAGAGAGATTTGGACTCCAAGCCGACTTCCTCAGTTGAGAGAAAAAAAGATCTTTAGGTTTTTGAGTTGTGTTTTGTTTGTTATGTTATTCTCCCGGTGAATGTAGGTTGTTTTCTTCTCATGTTGAAGTCAAAACTGTCAATCTGATTTGATATGGTTACTGCCAGATGATCGTTTTACTGTTTAACGTGTGTGTGTGCGCGTCTCCTCCTCTTACCAGGTGACGAGATGTACCCAGAGGAGGGGTCATGTCAGATGGATGTGACCCTGAACACAGACCAGAGCCTTAATGAGCTTCATCAGGGCTGTTCAGCACTGCACCGTATCGTAGCCTTGGACCCCTACACCGCTGCTGCTGTCATCACCATCACACCCAAATACAACCACCTGCTGCCCTTCACACGGTCCAGCCTGAGACCCGGCACCAGCAGTCAGCTCTGAGAGACGGGTTGACACTCAAATGGCACCCTATTCCCAATGACCTTTCAGCAGAGATACACAAACTACTGGTCCACAGTCGTGCACTATATAGGGAATAGGGTGCCATGGGGCTCTGGTCTAAAGTAGTGCACTATATAGGGAATAGGGTGCCATAGGGCTCTGGTCTAAAGTAGTGCACTATATAGGGAATAGGGTGTCATAGGTCTCTGGTCTAAAGTAGTGCACTATATAGTGAATAGGGTCCTATAGGGCTCTGGTCTAAAGTAGTGCACTATATAGGGAATAGGGTGTCATAGGGCTCTGGTCTAAAGTAGTGCACTATATAGGGAATAGGGTGCCATAGGGCTCTGGTCTAAAGTAGTGCACTATATAGGGAATAGGGTGCCATTTGTGATGTGACCCATGTTTTGTGCTGTACAGGCCTGCTGCTAAGGTCTTGCTGCTGGTTTTGGACGGTTTAGGCCGTCATTGTAAATAATAATTTGTTCTTAACTGACTTACCTAGTTAAACAAAGGTTAACTAAAAAAATGTATTAAATTCTGGAACAATGGAAATTGATCTTGTTTTCAAATACCTCTCAATGTATTATTTCTGTACAGATTTATTTAATCAGTGTGTTTTGTATGAAACATTCATTAGAACTATCACACCATTAACCACTGAGTCTACAAAACATTAAGAACACCTGCTCTTTCCATGACCGACTGACCAGGTGAGTCCAGGTGAAAGTCATTTAATGTCACCTGTTAAATCCACTTCAATCAGTGTGGATGAAGAGGAGGAGACAGGTTAAAGAAGGATTTTCAAGCCTTGACAATTGAGACATGGATTGTGTGTGTGTGTGTGTGTGTGCCATTCAGAGGGTTAATGGGCAAGACAAAATATTTAATGCCTTTGAACAGGGTATGGTAGTATGCCAGGTGCACCGGTTTGAGTGTGTCAAGAACTGCCAAGCTGCTGGGTTTTTCATGCTCAACAGTGACCTGTGTGTATCAAGAATTACCCACCACCCAAAGGACATCCAGCCGACTTGACACAACTGTGGGAAGCATTGTAGATTACATGAGCCAGCATCCCTGTGGAACGCTCTTGACACAATTCCAGTCCATGCCTGACACATTGAGGCTGTTCTGACCCGTTGAGGCTGTTCTGACCCGTTGAGGCTGTTCTGACCCACTGAGGCTGTTCTGACCCGTTGAGGCTGTTCTGAGGGCAGAAGGGGGTGGTGTAACTCTATTAGGAAGGTGTTCTGACCCGTTGAGGCTGTTCCGACCCGTTGAGGCTGTTCTGAGGGCAGAAGGGGGTGGTGTAACTATATTAGGAAGGTGTTCTGACCCGTTGAGGCTGTTCTGAGGGCAGAAGGGGGTGGTGTAACTCTATATTAGGAAGGTGTTCTGACCCGTTGAGGCTGTTCTGACCCGTTGAGGCTGTTCTGAGGGCAGAAGGGGGTGGTGTAACTCTATATTAGGAAGGTGTTCTGACCCGTTGAGGCTGTTCTGAGGGCAGAAGGGGGTGGTGTAACTCTATTAGGAAGGTGTTCTGACCCATTGAGGCTGTTCTGAGGGCAGAAGGGGGTGGTGTAACTCTATTAGGAAGGTGTTCTGACCCGTTGAGGCTGTTCTGAGGGCAGAAGGGGGTGGTGTAACTCTATTAGGAAGGTGTTCTGACCCGTTGTGGCTGTTCTGACCCGTTGAGGCTGTTCTGAGGGCAGAAGGGGGTGGTGTAACTCTATTAGGAAGGTGTTCTGACCCGTTGAGGCTGTTCTGAGGGCAGAAGGGGGTGGTGTAACTCTATTAGGAAGGTGTTCTGACCCGTTGAGGCTGTTCTGAGGGCAGAAGGGGGTGGTGTAACTCTATTAGGAAGGTGTTCTGACCCGTTGTGGCTGTTCTGACCCGTTGAGGCTGTTCTGAGGGCAGAAGGGGGTGGTGTAACTCTATTAGGAAGGTGTTCTGACCCGTTGAGGCTGTTCTGAGGGCAGAAGGGGGTGGTGTAACTCTATTAGGAAGGTGTTCTGACCCGTTGAGGCTGTTCTGAGGGCAGAAGGGGGTGGTGTAACTCTATTAGGAAGGTGTTCTGACCCGTTGTGGCTGTTCTGACCCGTTGAGGCTGTTCTGAGGGCAGAAGGGGGTGGTGTAACTCTATATTAGGAAGGTGTTCTGACCCGTTGAGGCTGTTCTGAGGGCAGAAGGGGTGTAACTCTATTAGCAAGGCGTTCTTAATGTTTTGTCACTCAGTATGTCTAGGTAAATAATGCAGTAGTTGAGTTGTACAATTAACATATATCAGCCAGTGGATTCAGAAATAATGTGAATCTCACAATCACATAAACCCAGTTGATTCAGAAATACTGTGGATCATAAACCCAGGGAAACAGGAAACGGAAGCTGCACGTTCACCAACAACACAAACCCAGGGAGACAGGAGACACAAGCTGCACGACCACCAGGTAAGTCATGACAACAAGAGACACATCTCAATAGGTGTTCCAGGTAAGTCATGACAACAAGAGACACATCTCAATAGGTGTTCCAGGTAAGTCATGACAACAAGAGACACATCTCAATAGGTGTTCCAGGTAAGTCATGACAACAAGAGACACATCTCAATAGGTGTTCCAGGTATGTCATGACAACAAGAGACACCTCTCAATAGGTGTTCCAGTTAAGTCATGACAACAAGAGACACCTCTCAATAGGTGGTCCTGGTAAGTCATGACAACAAGAGACACCTCTCAATAGGTGTTCCAGGTAAGTCATGACATGAAACATCTCAATAGGTGTTCCAGGTAAGTCATGACAACAAGAGACACATCTCAATAGGTGTTCCAGGTAAGTCATGACATGAACATCTCTATGTGTTCCAGGTGTCTCTTGTTGTCATGACTTACCTGGATCACCTATTGAGATGTTTCATGTCATGACTTACCTGGAACACCTTTTGAGATGTGTCTCTTGTTGACATGACTTACATCTCAATAGGTGTTCCAGGTAAGTCATGACATGAAACATCTCAATAGGTGTTCCAGGTAAGTCATGACAACAAGAGAAACATCTCAATAGGTGTTCCAGGTAAGCCACGACAACAAGAGACACATCTCAATAGGTGTTCCAGGTAAGTCATGACAACAAGAGACACATCTCAATAGGTGTTCCAGGTAAGTCATGACATGAAACATCTGTCAATCAATATACCCTGTCAATCAATAGACCCTGTCAGTCAATAGACCCTGATCCTTATAAACTGTCCAGAGTAGACCCACTACTGATCCTTATTAACTGTAGAGACCCACTACTGATCCTTATCAACTGTCCAGAGTAGACCCACTACTGACCCTTATCAACTGTCCAGAGTAGACCCGCTACTGATCCTTATCAACTGTAGAGAGTAGACCCACTACTGATCCTTATCAACTGTAGAGCGTAGACCCACTACTGATCCTTATTAACTGTCCAGAGTAGACCCACTAATGATCCTTATTAACTGTAGAGACCCACTACTGATCCGTATTAACTGTAGAGAGTAGACCCACTACTGATCCTTATTAACTGTAGAGACTAGACCCACTACTGATCCTTATAAACTGTAGAGACTAGACCCACTACTGATCCTTATTAACTGTCCAGAGTAGATCCACTACTGATCCTTATAAACTGTCCAGACTAGATCCACTACTGATCCTTATCAACTGTCCAGATTAGACCCACTACTGATCCTTGTAAACTGTGGAGAGTAGACCCACTACTGATCCTTATACTGTCCAGAGTAGACCCACTACTGATCCTTATACTGTCCAGAGTAGACCCACTACTGATCCTTATCAACTGTCCAGAGTAGACCCACTACTGATCCGTATCAACTGTCCAGACTAGCCCCACTACTGATCCGTATCAACTGTCCAGACTAGCCCCACTACTGATCCGTATCAACTGTCCAGACTAGACCCAACACTACTGATCCTTATACTGTCCAGACTAGACCCACTACTGATCCGTATACTGTCCAGACTAGACCCACTACTGATCCTTATCAACTGTCCAGAGTAGACCCACTACTGATCCTTATCAACTGTCCAGGGTAGACCCACTACTGATCCGTATCAACTGTCCAGACTAGACCCACTACTGATCCTTATCAACTGTCCAGAGTCGACCCACTACTGATCCTTATACTGTCCAGACTAGACCCACTACTGATCCTTATCAACTGTCCAGAGTAGACCCACTACTGATCCTTATACTGTCCAGACTAGACCCACTACTGATCCGTATCAACTGTCCAGACTAGACCCACTACTGATCCGTATCAACTGTCCAGACTAGACCCACTACTGATCCAAATGAAATTAATGGAATTAAACATTCAAATCACTAGATTTTCTTCACCGTTATTTAAATGACATTTTCACTGAAGCCTGGAGTAGAATGTTGTACTCACTTGAAAACAATATTGCAGTATATATTGTATAGTGTTGTTGTAGGCTAGTAGTGTGTTGTAGTCTAGGTAGGATCATTGTGTTGTAGTCTAGGTAGGATCCTTGTTTTGTGTTGTTGTAGGCTAGTCTAGGTTGGATCATTGTGTTGTAGGCTAGTCTAGGTTGGATCATTGTGTTGTAGTCTAGGTAGGATCATTGTGTTGTAGTCTAGGTAGGATCATTGTGTTGTAGTCTAGGTAGGATCATTGTGTTGTAGTCTAGGTAGGATCATTGTGTTGTAGTCTAGGTAGGATCATTGTGTTGTAGGATCATTGTGTTGTAGTCTAGGTAGGATCCTTGTGTTGTAGTCTAGGTAGGATCCTTGTGTTGTAGTCTAGGTAGGATCATTGTGTTGTAGGATCATTGTGTTGTAGTCTAGGTAGGATCCTTGTGTTGTAGTCTAGGTAGGATCCTTGTGTTGTAGTCTAGGTAGGATCCTTGTGTTGTAGTCTAGGTAGGATCCTTGTTTTGTGTTGTTGTAGGCTAGTAGTGTGTTGTAGTCTAGGTAGGATCCTTGTTTTGTGTTGTTGTAGGCTAGTCTAGAGAGAATCATTGTGTTGTAGTCTTGGTAGGATCCTTGTTTTGTGTTGTTGTAGGCTAGTAGTGTGTTGTAGTCTAGGTAGGATCCTTGTTTTGTGTTGTTGTAGGCTAGTCTAGGGAGGATCATTGTTTTGTGTTGTTGTAGGCTAGTAGTGTGTTGTAGTCTAGGTAGGATCCTTGTGTTGTGTTGTTGTAGGCTAGTCTAGGGAGGATCCTTGTTTTGTGTTGTTGTAGGCTAGTAGTGTGTTGTAGGCTAGGTAGGATCCTTGTTTTGTGTTGTTGTAGGCTAGTCTAGGGAGGATCATTGTGTTGTAGGCTAGTCTAGGTAGGATCATTGTGTTGTAGGCTAGTCTAGGTAGGATCATTGTGTTGTAGGCTAGTCTAGGGAGGATCATTGTGTTGTAGGCTAGTCTAGGTAGGATCATTGTGTTGTATGCTAGTCTAGGTAGGATCATTGTGTTGTAGGCTAGTCTAGGTAGGATCATTGTGTTGTAGGCTAGTCTAGGTAGGATCATTGTGTTGTATGCTAGTCTAGGTAGGATCATTGTGTTGTATGCTAGTCTAGGTAGGATCATTGTGTTGTAGGCTAGTCTAGGGAGGATCATTGTGTTGTAGGCTAGTCTTGGTAGGATCATTGTGTTGTAGACTAGGGATGATCATTGTGTTGTAGGCTAGTCTAGGTAGGATCATTATGTTGTAGGCTAGTTTAGGGAGGATCATTGTGTTGTAGGCTAGGTAGGATCATTATCTTGTAGGCTAGTCTAGGGAGTATCATTGTGTTGTAGGCTAGTCTTGGTAGGATCATTGTGTTGTAGACTAGGGAGGATCATTGTGTTGTAGGCTAGTTTAGGGAGGATCATTGTGTTGTAGGCTAGTCTTGGTAGGATCATTGTGTTGTAGGCTAGTTTAGGTAGGATCATTGTGTTGTAGGCTAGTTTAGGTGGGATCATTGTGTTGTAGGCTAGTCTAGGTAGGATCATTGTGTTGTAGGATCATTGTGTTGTAGGCTTGTTTAGGGAGTTTAGTTGGCCAAGGTTAGAGAGTTTAACAGCCAGAGTTTAATAACAGCCAGACCAACTCAGCATCGGAGTGGGTTAGATGTCAGAGTGGGCTGTTTAACAGACACCTCAGCATCAGAGTGGGTTAGATGTCAGAGTGGGCTGTTTAACAGACACCTCAGCATCAGAGTGGGTTAGATGTCAGAGTGGGCTGTTTAACAGACACCTCAGCATCAGAGTGGGTTAGATGTCAGAGTGGGCTGTTTAACAGACACCTCAGCATCAGAGTGGGTTAGATGTCAGAGTGGGCTGTTTAACAGACACCTCAGCATCAGAGTGGGTTAGATGTCAGAGTGGGCTGTTTAACAGACACCTCAGCATCAGAGTGGGTTAGATGTCAGAGTGGGCTGTTTAACAGACACCTCAGCATCAGAGTGGGTTAGATGTCAGAGTGGGCTGTTTAACAGACACCTCAGCATCAGAGTGGGTTAGATGTCAGAGTGGGCTGTTTAACAGACACCTCAGCATCAGAGTGGGTTAGATGTCAGAGTGGGCTGTTTAACAGACACCTCAGCATCGGAGTGGGTTAGATTTCAGAGTGGGCTGCAGAAACTTCTACGTTTTGAAGCCACAGGGGTTTTGACGAGATAGAGTACAGTTTATGGCAGATTTGACCTTTCGGAGCAGGGTAGGAGAATTTACACAGCAGGTTAGGATAATTTACACTGCAGGTTAGGAGAATTTACACAGCAGGTTAGGATAATTTACACTGCAGGTTAGGATAATTTACACTGCAGGTTAGGAGAATTTACACAGCAGGTTAGGATAATTTACACTGCAGGTTAGGATAATTTACAATGCAGGTTAGGAGAATTTACACAGCAGGTTAGGATAATTTACACTTATTTATTTAACCAGGTAGGCTAGTTGAGAACACCTTTATTTAACCTGTAGGCTAGTTGAGAACACCTTTATTTAACCTGTAGGCTAGTTGAGAACACCTTTATTTAACCAGGTAGGCTAGTTGAGAACACCTTTATTTAACCTGTAGGCTAGTTGAGAACACCTTTATTTAACCAGGTAGGCTAGTTGAGAACAAGTTCTCATTTGCAACTGCGACCTGGCCCAGATAAAGCAAAGCAGTGTGAACAGACAGCAGGTTAGTAGAATTAGGTTCAGGTTAGGAAAAGGGTTAGGGTTAGCTAAAATGCAAACATTTTCCACTTTTGATGTCCAGTTGACATAAACCCCACGGGGGGTTTTCCACACCTGCTTTGATCTGAAATTTGATTGGTCGACAGTCCACCTTTTCTGTTGTGAGATTTGATTGGACGGTGAGTGTTTGGCGAAGTAATCTGAGATTCACCTGGCACATTCGCACCGAGAAGCAGAACAACAGAAACTAGAACAAAAAAAAAAAATTAGAAGCAAATGTTATTTTAAAAAATATGGATTTCTACACCCAAACGAAACAGACAAATGCAGTCAAAACCAGTCAAAACCAGTCCTTGTCATTGGAAACATTGAGAGTCCCAAATGGCACTCTATTCCATACAGGCCCTGGTCAAAAGTAATGCACTATATAGGGATAAGGGTCCTGGTCTAAAGTAATGCACTATATGGGGATAAGGGTCCTGGTCTAAAGTAATGCACTATATGGGGATAAGGGTCCTGGTCTAAAGTAATGCACTATATAGGGAATAGGTCTCTGGTCTAAAGTAGTGCACTATATAGGGAATAGGTCTCTGGTCTAAAGTAGTGCACTATATAGGGAATAGGGCTCTGGTCTATAGTAGTACCACTATATAGGGAATAGGGCTCTGGTCTATAGTAGTACCACTATATAGGGAATAGGGCTCTGGTCTATAGTAGTACCACTATATAGGGAATAGGGCACTGGTCTATAGTAGTACACTATATAGGGAATAGGGCTCTGGTCTATAGTAGTACCACTATATAGGGAATCGGTCTTTGGTCTATAGTAGTCCCACTATATAGGGATAAGTGTCCCATTTGGGATGCAGAGACCGTATTCCTCTTCAACCTTTTCCTTCTGTCTGATTGCAATCCTGTGTGAAGCTTCCACTCTCACAACATCCTGAGAGCACTTGTCTGTGTGACTGAAGAACCAGCAGGACAGTCTGCATAACAATGGGGACTAGAGTAACAGCCGTTCAGCGAGACAGGAAACTGTCCTAACGTTATTCTCATCAGTTGATCCATACAGAAGAGACGTTTCTTTTACATGAGGATGTTGCATAGCCTATGTCATGTACGACACCGATCGTACGGTGTGGTTGTTGAATGACACACGTTCCGTGGTACACACGGCTGTAGTGTAGTGGTAGTGTGGTAGTGTAGGCCTATAAGGCTGTAGTGTAGTATAGTAGTGGTAGTGTAGGCCTATAAGGCTGTAGTGTAGTGGTAGTGTGGTAGTGTAGGCCTATAAGGCTGTAGTGTAGTGGTAGTGTGGTAGTGTAGGCCTATAACACTGTAGTGTAGTGATAGTGTGGTAGTGTAGGCCTATAAGGCTGTAGTGTAGTGGTAGTGTGGTAGTGTAGGCCTATAAGGCTGTAGTGTAGTGGTAGTGTGGTAGTGTAGGCCTATAAGACTGTAGTGTAGTGATAGTGTGGTAGTGTAGGCCTATAAGGCTGTAGTGTAGTGGTAGTGTGGTAGTGTAGGCCTATAAGGCTGTAGTGTAGTGGTAGTGTGGTAGTGTAGGCCTATAAGGCTGTAGTGTAGTGGTAGTGTGGTAGTGTAGGCCTATAAGGCTGTGTAGTAGTGGTAGTGTGGTAGTTTAGGCCTATAAGGCTGTGGTGTAGTGGTAGTGTAGGTCTATAAGGCTGTAGTGTGGTAGTGTAGTAGTGGTAGTGTAGGCCTATAAGGTTGTGTAGTAGTGGTAGTGTAGGCCTATAAGGCTGTGTAGTAGTGGTAGTGTAGGGCTATAAGGCTGTGTAGTAGTGGTAGTGTGGTAGTGTAGGCCTATAAGGCTGTAGTGTATTGGTAGTGTGGTAGTGTAGGCCTATAAGGCTGTGTAGTAGTGGTAGTGTGGTAGTGTAGGCCTATAAGGCTGTATGTAGTGTAGTGGTAGTGTGGTAGTGTAGGCCTATAAGGCTGTAGTGTAGTGGTAGTGTAGGCCTATAAGGCTATGTAGTGTGGTAGTGTAGGCCTATAAGGCTGTGTAGAAGTGGTAGTGTTGTAGTGTAGGCCTATAAGGGTGTGTAGTGTGGTAGTGTGGTAGTGTAGGCCTATAAGGCTGTGTAGTAGTGGTAGTGTAGGCCTATAAGGCTGTAGTGTAGTGGTAGTGTGATAGTGTAGGCCTATCAGGCTGTGTAGTAGTGGTAGTGTGGTTGTGTAGGTCTATAAGGCTGTGTGGTAGTGTAGGCCTATAAGGCTGTGTAGTAGTGGTAGTGTAGGCCTATAAGGCTGTGTAGTAGTGGTAGTGTGGTAGTGTAGGCCTATAAGGCTGTGTAGTAGTGGTAGTGTGGTAGTGTAGGCCTATAAGGCTGTGTAGTGTGGTAGTGTGGTAGTGTAGGCCTATAAGGCTGTGTAGTAGTGGTAGTGTAGGCCTATAAGGCTGTGTAGTAGTGGTAGTGTAGGCCTATAAGGCTGTGTAGTAGTGGTAGTGTGGTAGTGTAGGCCTATAAGGCTGTAGTGTAGTGGTAGTGTGGTAGTGTAGGCCTATAAGGCTGTGTAGTAGTGGTAGTGTGGTAGTGTAGGCCTATAAGGCTGTAGTGTAGTGGTAGTGTGGTAGTGTAGGCCTATAAGGCTGTGTAGTAGTGGTAGTGTGGTAGTGTAGGCCTATAAGGCTGTGTAGTAGTGGTAGTGTGGTAGTGTAGGCCTATAAGACTGTAGTGTAGTGGTAGTGTGGTAGTGTAGGCCTATAAGGCTGTAGTGTAGTGGTAGTGTAGGCCTATAAGGCTGTGTAGTAGTGGTAGTGTGGTAGTGTAGGCCTATAAGGCTGTGTAGTAGTAGTAGTGTTGTGGTAGTGTAGGCCTATAAGGCTGTAGTGTAGTGGTAGTGTGGTAATGTAGGTCTATAAGGCTGTGTAGTAGTGGTAGTGTGGTAGTGTAGGCCTATAAGGCTGTGTAGTAGTGGTAGTGTGGTAGTGTAGGCCTATAAGGCTGTGTAGTAGTGGTAGTGTGGTAGTGTAGGCCTATAAGGCTGTAGTGTAGTGGTAGTGTAGGCCTATAAGGCTGTGTAGTTGTGGTAGTGTGGTAGTGTAGGCCTATAAGGCTGTGTAGTAGTGGTAGTGTGGTAGTGTAGGCCTATAAGGCTGTGTAGTAGTGGTAGTGTGGTAGTTTAGGCCTATAAGGCTGTGGTGTAGTGGTAGTGTAGGTCTATAAGGCTGTAGTGTGGTAGTGTAGTAGTGGTAGTGTAGGCCTATAAGGCTGTAGTGTAGTGGTAGTGTGGTAGTGTAGGCCTATAAGGCTGTGTAGTAGTGGTAGTGTGGTAGTGTAGGCCTATAAGTCTGTAGTGTAGTGGTAGTGTGGTAGTGTAGGCCTATAAGGCTGTAGTGTAGTTGTAGTGTGGTAGTGTAGGCCTATAAGGCTGTAGTGTAGTGGTAGTGTGGTAGTGTAGGCCTATAAGGCTGTAGTGTAGTGGTAGTGTAGGCCTATAAGGCTGTGTGGTAGTGTGGTAGTGTGGTAGTGTAGGCCTATAAGGCTGTAGTGTGGTAGTGTAGTAGTGGTAGTGTAGGCCTAAAAGGCTGTAGTGGTAGTGTGGTAGTGTAGGCCTATAAGGCTGTGTAGTAGTGGTAGTTTGGTAGTGTAGGCCTATAAGGCTGTAGTGTAGTGGTAGTGTGGTAGTGTAGGCCTATAAGGCTGTAGTGTAGTGGTAGTGTAGGCCTATAAGGCTGTGTGGTAGTGTGGTAGTGTAGGCCTATAAGGCTGTAGTGTGGTAGTGTAGTAGTGGTAGTGTAGGCCTATAAGGCTGTAGTGGTAGTGTGGTAGTGTAGGCCTATAAGGCTGTGTAGTAGTGGTAGTGTAGTCCTATAAGGCTGTAGTGTAGTAGTGGTAGTGTAGTAGTGGTAGTGTATGCCTATAAGTCTGTAGTGTAGGGGTAGTGTAGGCCTATAAGCCTGTAGTGTAGTGGTAGTGTAGGCCTAAAAGGCTGTAGTGTAGTGGTAGTGTAGGCCTATAAGGCTGTGTAGTAGTGGTAGTGTGGTAGTGTAGGCCTATAAGGCTGTGTAGTAGTGGTAGTGTGGTAGTGTAGGCCTATAAGGCTGTAGTGTAGTGGTAGTGTGGTAGTGTAGGCCTATAAGGCTGTAGTGTAGTGGTAGTGTAGGCCTATAAGGCTGTGTAGTAGTGGTAGTGTGGTAGTGTAGGCCTATAAGGCTGTGTTGAAGTGGTAGTGTGGTAGTGTAGGCCTATAAGGCTGTGTGGTAGTGTGGTAGTGTAGGCCTATAAGGCTGTAGTGTGGTAGTGTAGTAGTGGTAGTGTAGGCCTATAAGGCTGTAGTGGTAGTGTGGTAGTGTAGGCCTATAAGGCTGTGTAGTAGTGGTAGTGTAGTCCTATAAGGCTGTAGTGTAGTAGTGGTAGTGTAGTAGTGGTAGTGTATGCCTATAAGGCTGTAGTGTAGGGGTAGTGTAGGCCTATAAGCCTGTAGTGTTGTGGTAGTGTAGGCCTATAAGGCTGTAGTGTAGTGGTAGTGTGGTAGTGTAGGCCTATAAGGCTGTGTAGTAGTGGTAGTGTGGTAGTGTAGGCCTATAAGGCTGTAGTGTATTTGTAGTGTGGTAGTGTAGGCCTATAAGGCTGTGTAGTAGTGGTAGTGTGGTAGTGTAGGCCTATAAGGCTGTATGTAGTGAAGTGGTAGTGTGGTAGTGTAGGCCTATAAGGCTGTAGTGTAGTGGTAGTGTGGTATTGTAGGCCTATAAGGCTGTGTAGGCCTATAAGGCTATAAGGCTGTGTAGTAGTGGTAGTGTAGTCCTATTCGGCTGTAGTGTAGTAGTGGTAGTGTAGTAGTGGTAGTGTATGCCTATAAGGCTGTAGTGTAGGGGTAGTGTAGGCCTATAAGCCTGTAGTGTAGTGGTAGTGTAGGCCTATAAGGCTGTAGTGTAGTGGTAGTGTAGGCCTATAAGGCTGTGTAGTAGTGGTAGTGTGGTAGTGTAGGCCTATAAGGCTGTGTAGTAGTGGTATTGTGGTAATTTAGGCCTATAAGGCTGTAGTGTAGTGGTAGTGTGGTAGTGTAGGCCTATAAGGCTGTGTAGTAGTGGTAGTGTGGTAGTGTAGGCCTATAAGGCTGTGTAGTTGTGGTAGTGTGGTAGTGTAGGCCTATAAGGCTGTAGTGTAGTGGTAGTGTGGTAGTGTAGGCCTATAAGGCTGTGTAGTAGTGGTAGTGTGGTAGTGTAGGCCTATAAGGCTGTAGTGTAGTGGTAGTGTGGTAGTGTAGGCCTATAAGGCTGTGTAGTAGTGGTAGTGTGGTAGTGTAGGCCTATAAGGCTGTAGTGTAGTGGTAGTGTGGTAGTGTAGGCCTATAAGGCTGTAGTGTAGTGGTAGTGTGGTAGTGTAGGCCTATAAGGCTGTGTAGTAGTGGTAGTGTGGTAGTGTAGGCCTATAAGGCTGTAGTGTAGTGGTAGTGTAGGCCTATAAGGCTGTGTAGTAGTGGTAGTGTGGTAGTGTAGGCCTATAACGCTGTAATGTTGTGGTAGTGTGGTAGTGTAGGCCTATAAGGCTGTAGTGTAGTGGTAGTGTAGGCCTATAAGGCTGTGTAGTAGTGGTAGTGTGGTAGTGTAGGCCTATAAGGCTGTAGTGTAGTGGTAGTGTGGTAGTGTAGGCCTATAAGGCTGTGTAGTAGTGGTAGTGTGGTAGTGTAGGCCTATAAGGCTGTAATGTTGTGGTAGTGTGGTAGTGTAGGCCTATAAGCCTGTAGTGTAGTGGTAGTGTAGGCCTATAAGGCTGTGTAGTAGTGGTAGTGTGGTAGTGTAGGCCTATAAGGCTGTGTAGTAGTGGTAGTGTGGTAGTGTAGGCCTATAAGGCTGTAGTGTAGTGGTAGTGTAGGCCTATAAGGCTGTGTAGTAGTGGTAGTGTAGGCCTATAAGGCTGTAATGTTGTGGTAGTGTGGTAGTGTAGGCCTATAAGCCTGTAGTGTAGTGGTAGTGTAGGCCTATAAGGCTGTGTAGTAGTGGTAGTGTGGTAGTGTAGGCCTATAAGGCTGTGTAGTAGTGGTAGTGTGGTAGTGTAGGCCTATAAGGCTGTAGTGTAGTGGTAGTGTAGGCCTATAAGGCTGTGTAGTAGTGGTAGTGTAGGCCTATAAGGCTGTAATGTTGTGGTAGTGTAGGCCTATATGTTGGACAAATTATTAAACGTGCTGTGTCCAAGTGCCATTTATTATGATCATTATTAATCATACGGTAATCATCATTTATCATCATTATTCATCAACTATCTAGTGATGGTAACCTGCCATGATGATACAACAGGACTAACTATGTAGTGATACAACAGGACTAACGATTTAGTGATACAACAGGACTAACTATCTAGTGATACAACAGGACTAACTAACGATATAGTTAATCAACAGGACTAACTATGTAGTGATACAACAGGACTAACTATCTAGTGACACAACAGGACTAACTATCTAGTGACACAACAGGACTAACTATCTAGTGACACAACAGGACTAACTATCTAGTGACACAACAGGACTAACTATCTAGTGACACAACAGGACTAACTATCTAGTGACACAACAGAACTAACTATCTAGTGACACAACAGGACTAACTATCTAGTGACACAACAGGACTAACTATCTAGTGATACATTCATAGAAACAATCTCTGTCGATACATATCTAGTCTTACCATGAGCTAAATGGCAGACACAAGGGAACAACCGACTGACAGGTTTCTGGACGTCTGTTATATTTGCTGCCTCATTGATTTGATTGACAGAGATACGGCTGTTCTGGGAACAGGTTTGGACGCCCCAGAGTGTCATGGTTGGGTGGTGAACTACCTCCCACTGCTGAGGTACAGGATGAGTCTCAAATGACACCCTATTCCCTATATAGTGCACTACTATAGACCAGGGCCCTATTCCCTATATAGTGCACCACTTTAGACCAGAGCCACAGTCTCTCATTGCCAACCCTCCCTATGCTACCACTGTGCTCTGTTAAGGAGGAGGGGGACCTGATTCTCTGTTTACAGTGGGCTCTGTTGAGGTGGAGGACCTGATTCTCTGTTTACAGTGGGCTCTGTTGAGGAGGAGGACCTGATTCTCTGTTTACAGTGGGCTCTGTTGAGGAGGAGGAGGACCTGATTCTCTGTTTACAGTGGGCTCTGTTGAGGTGGAGGATCTGATTCTCTGTTTACAGTGAGCTCTGTTGAGGAGGAGGACCTGATTCTCTGTTTACAGTGGGCTCTGTTGAGGAGGAGGAGGACCTGATTCTCTGTTTACGGTGGGCTCTGTTGAGGAGGAGGAGGACCTGATTCTCTGTTTACAGTGGGCTCTGTTGAGGTGGAGGACCTGATTCTCTGTTTACAGTGAGCTCTGTTGAGGAGGAGGAGGACCTGATTCTCTGTTTACAGTGGGCTCTGTTGAGGTGGAGGACCTGATTCTCTGTTTACAGTGGGCTCTGTTGAGGAGGAGGAGGACCTGATTCTCTGTTTACAGTGGGCTCTGTTGAGGAGGAGGAGGACCTGATTCTCTGTTTACAGTGGGCTCTGTTGAGGTGGAGGACCTGATTCTCTGTTTACAGTGAGCTCTGTTGAGGAGGAGGAGGACCTGATTCTCTGTTTACAGTGGGCTCTGTTGAGGTGGAGGACCTGATTCTCTGTTTACAGTGAGCTCTGTTGAGGAGGAGGAGGACCTGATTCTCTGTTTACAGTGGGCTCTGTTGAGGTGGAGGACCTGATTCTCTGTTTACAGTGAGCTCTGTTGAGGTGGAGGACCTGATTCTCTGTTTACAGTGGGCTTTGTTGAGGTGGAGGACCTGATTCTCTGTTTACAGTGGGCTCTGTTGAGGTGGAGGACCTGATTCTCTGTTTACAGTGGGCTCTGTTGAGGAGGAGGAGGATCTGATTCCGGGCAGTCTCTACCTACGGTTGAAGTTGGAAGTTTACATACACCATAGCCAATACATTTAATCTCAGTTCTTCAAAAATACCTGTTTTATGTCAGTTAGGATCACCACTTCATTTGAATAATGGTAGAGAGAATTATTTCTTTCAGCTTTTATTCCTTTCATCTCATTCTCAGCCGGTCAGAAGTTCACATTCACTCAATTAGTATTTGTGTAACGGCCGTTGGCGGTGGAAGAAGGTGAGGACCAACGCGCAGCGTGGTCAGGGTCCATATTTTAATAACGTAATAGAACACTGAACAAAAACAACAAAGTGAACGAACGAAACCCGAAACAGTTCTGTCTGGAGCAGATACAAACACACAACATAAAACAATCACCCACCAAACACAGGTGGGAAAAGGCTGCCTAAGTATGATTCTCAATCAGAGACAACTAACGACACCTGCCTCTGATTGAGAACCATACCAGGCCAAACACAAAAACACCACACAAAGGAACATAGACAACCCACCCAACTCACGCCCTGACCATACTAAAACAAAGACGTAACAAAAAAACTAAGGTCAGAATGTGACAATTTGGTAGCATTGCCTTTAAATTGTTTAACATGGGTCAAACGTTTTGGGTAGCCTTCCACAAGCTTCCCACAATAAGTTGGGTGAATTTTGGCCCATTCCTCCTGACAGAGCTGGTGTAACTGAGTCAGGTCTGTAGGCCTCCTTGATCGCACACGCTTTTTCAGTTCTGAACACAAATTTTTTATGGGATTGAGGTCAGGGCTTTGTGATGGCAACTCCAATACCTTCACTTTGTTGTCCTTAAGCCATTTTGCCACAACTTTGGAAGTACGCATGGGGTCATTGTCCATTTGGAAGACCCATTTGCGACCAAGCTTTAACTTCCTGACTGATGTCTTGAGATGTTGCTTCAATATATCCACATAATTTTCCTACCTCATGATGCCATATATTTTGTGAAGTGCACCAGTCCCTCCTGCAGCAAAGCACCCCCGCAGCATGATGCTGCCACTCCCACTCCCACAACATGATGCTGCCACCCCCACAACATGATGCTGCCACTCCCACAACATGATGCTGCCACTCCCACAACATGATGCTGCCAATTCCACAACATGATGCTGCCACTCCCACAAATGATGCTGCCACTCCCACAACATGATGCTGCCACTTCCACAACATGATGCTGCCACTCCCACAACATGATGCTGCCACCCCCACAACATGATGCTGCCACCCCCACAACATGATGCTGCCACTCCCACAACATGATGCTGCCACCCCCACAACATGATGCTGCCACCCCCACAACATGATGCTGCCACCCCCATGCTTCACGGTTGAGATGGTGTTCTTCAAGAAGTATGATCTTTGTCCCCATGTGTAGTTGCAAACTGAAGACTGGGTTTTTTATGGCGGTTTTGGAGCAGTGGCTTCTTCCTTGCTGAGCAGCCTTTCAGGTTATGTCGATGTAGGACTCATTTTACTGTGGATATTTTGTCCAGCATCTTCACACTGTCCTGTGCTATTGTTCTGGGATTGATTTGCACTTTTTGCACCAAAGTACGTTCATCTCTAGGAGACAGAACGCATCTCCTTCCTGAGCGGTATGACGGCTGCTTGGTCCCATGGTGTTTATATTTGCGTACTATTGTTTGTACAGATGAATGTGGAACCTTCAGGCATTTTGAAATTGCTCCCAAGGATGAACCAGACTTGTGGAGGTCTACAGTTTATTTTCTGAGGTCTTTGCTGATTTCTTTTGATTTTCCCATGATGTCAAGCAAAGAGGCACTGAGTTTGAAGGTAGGCCTTGAAATACCTCCACAGGTACACCTCCAATTGACTCAAATGATGTCAATTAGCCTATCAGAAGCTTCTAAAGCCATGACATCATTTTATGGAATTTTCCAAGCTGTTTAAAGGCACAGTCACCTTAGTGTATGTAAACTTCTGACCCACTGGAATTGTTAAACAGTGAATTATATGTTTAAATAATCTGTCTGTAAACAAGTGTTGGAATAATTACTTTTGTCATGCACAAAGTAGATGTCCTAACTGACAAGAAATGTGTTGTGTGGTTGAAAAAGCGAGTTTTAATGACTCCAACCTAAGTGTATGTAAACTCCCGACTTCAACTGTAAACATTTCTGTGATCTGGTTAAACAGAGAAAGAAGCTTTTCAGGAAATGCCTCTCTGTGACATCACAGAGTAGGATTAAAACTAGTTTCTAGCCAGAGGTATTTAGGAAGGGTATTTTCCTCCATGTTATTGTGATTCTCCTAGTGTTTGAAAATCACATGTTTCTTTTTTTAATGTTTCATCACTTTTTGTACTTTTTTATATATTTTCGTTCAAAACGTAGAAATCTGCAGTTTTCACTATGTAGACACTGGTCATGAATAGACCTTCAGATACACAGAGATCAAACCCCATAATGACCTGTCATTGATTTAGGGAGGGAGAGAGAGACTAGTTTTCACTATGTAGACACTGGTCATGAATAGACCTTCAGATACACAGAGATCAAACCCCATAATGACCTGTCATTGATTTAGGGAGGAAGGAAGGAAGGAAGGAAGGAAGGAAGGAAGGAAGGAAGGAAGGAAGGAAGGAAGGAAGGAAGGGAGAGGGAGAGAGAGAGACTAGTTTTCACTATGTAGACACTGGTCATGAATAGACCTTCAGATACACAGAGATCAAACCCCATAATGACCTGTCATTGATTTAGGGAGGAAGGAAGGAAGGAAGGAAGGAAGGAAGGAAGGAAGGAAGGAAGGAAGGAAGGAAGGAAGGAAGGGAGAGAGGGAGAGAGAGAGACTAGTTTTCACTATGTAGACACTGGTCATGAATAGACCTTCAGATACACAGAGATCAAACCCCATAATGACCTGTCATTGATTTAGGAAGGAAGGAAGGAAGGAAGGAAGGAAGGAAGGAAGGAAGGAAGGAAGGAAGGAAGGAAGGAAGGGAGAGGGAGAGAGAGAGACTAGTTTTCACTATGTAGACACTGGTCATGAATAGACCTTCAGATACACAGAGATCAAACCCCATAATGACCTGTCATTGATTTAGGGAGGGAGGGAGAGACTAGTAACCTGCAGTGCTGTGGATGGTAACCGTGGAAACAGAACTCAGTAGCTTTATCCTACCTGTTGTCCAGATGCCTCTCCTTCTGAGGCTGCATCTCAAATGGATCCCTAGACAGACTGATGCCTAGTCTCCGTGGAAACCATGTAGTTGTTACAGTGACATCAGCGGGAGATGAAAGTAACCTTGAAGTGCATCCAAAATGGTACCCTATTCCCTATATCAAATAAAAATGTATGAGTCACATGCGCCGAATACAACAGGTGTAGTAGACCTTACAGTGAAATGCTGAATACAACAGGTGTAGTAGACCTTACAGTGAAAGCCTGGGTAGCCATTTGATTAAATGTTCAGGAGTCTTATGGCGTGGGGGTAGAAGCTGTTCAGAAGCCTCTTGGACCTAGACGTGGCGCTCCGGTACCGCTTTCTGTGCGGTAGCAGAGAGAACAGTCTATGACTAGGGCAGGAAGCTTGGCCCCAGTGATGTACTGGGCCGTACGCACTACCCTCTGTAGTGTCTTGCGGTCGGAGGCCGAGCAGTTGCCATACCAGGCGGTGATGCAACCAGTCAAGATGCTCTCGATGGTGCAGCTGTAGAACCTTTTGAGGATCTCAGGACCTATGCCAAATCTTTTTAGTTTCCTGAGGGGGGAATAGGTTTTGTCGAGCCCTCTTCAGGACTGTCATGGTGTGCATGGACCATGTTAGTTTGCTGGTGATGTGGACACCGAGGAACTTGAAGCTCTCAAATATAGTGCAGTACTTTGGCCCTATGAGCCCTGGCTAGAAGTAGTACTTTGGCCCTATGAGCCCTGGCTAGAAGTAGTGCAGTACTTTGGCCCTATGAGCCCTGGCTAGAAGTAGTGCAGTACTTTGACCTTATGAGCCCTGGCTAGAAGTAGTGCAGTACTTTGGCCCTATGAGCCCTGGCTAGAAGTTGTGCTCTGGCCCTATGAGCCCTGGCTAGAAGTAGTACTTTGGCCCTATGAGCCCTGGCTAGAATTAGTGCTTTGGCCCTATGAGCCCTGGCTAGAAGTAGTGCTCTGGCCCTATGAGCCCTGGCTAGAAGTAGTGCTCTGGCCCTATGAGCCCTGGCTAGAAGTTGTGCTCTGGCCCTATGAGCCCTGGGTAGAAGTAGTGCAGTACTTTGGCCCTATGAGCCCTGGCTAGAATTAGTGCTTTGGCCCTATGAGCCCTGGCTAGAAGTTGTGCTCTGGCCCTATGAGCCCTGGCTAGAATTAGTGCTTTGGCCCTATGAGCCCTGGCTAGAAGTAGTGCTCTGGCCCTATGAGCCCTAGCTAGAAGTTGTGCTCTGGCCCTATGAGCCCTGGCTAGAAGTAGTGCAGTACTTTGGCCCTATGAGCCCTGGCTAGAAGTAGTGCAGTATAAAGAGAACAGTGCAGAACATGGGGATGTGTGAAACTGACCTGGGCGTGAGCCGTGTCAGGAGGAAGTGCTACTCACCAAGGAAGCAGCGTCCTTGGTGCCTAGTTGTTCTGCCTGTGTGAGGCAGGATGTGAAATCTGATACCACTTGAAGCTGGCATGTCCCTCTTAACATTTCATGTGTTTGTCCGACTGTCCATCAAACCCTGGTTGAACCCTACATCACCACTAACAACACATATGCCTGGAATCCTTACATCACCTACATCACCACTAACAACACATATGCCTGGAACCCTACATCACCACTAACAACACATATGCCTGGAATCCTACATCACCACTAACAACACATATGTCTGGAATCCTACATCACCACTAACAACACATATGCCTGGAATCCTACATCACCACTAACAACACATATACCTGGAATCCTACATCACCTACATCACCACTAACAACACATATGCCTGGAATCCTACATCACCACTAACAACACATATGCCTGGAATCCTACATCACCACTAACACATATGCCTGGAATCCTTCATCACCACTAACAACACATATGCCTGGACCTTAAGGGAACATTTCGGCATTTCGTGTATGATCGGTGAAAAAGTCCATATTGCAAATGTACGGTCCCTTACTAGACGTCCGAAAACATTTGTAAAATTCGCGGTCGGCGTCGGGCCGTGCGGTAAGGCCAGACCTACCGGGAAGTCATCAAATGAACTTTGTCGGACATTCGGTTTCCGTTTTATAAAATAAACAAGTTTTGGACCATTTTTCCGCTATCCCGGAAATTCCCACAAGAGGGCATACGGAATCATATGGCAATTTGGCAAAACATCACGAATCACGGCGGGGCCTTATCTCGAAAACGGAAAATATTTTGAAGCCGAAACTTGGTGAGCGTAGGTTTGGCATAATGGGCAGTTGGCCCCGAACAAGATGGCGTCTAGGCCTCAACGGTTTTTGAGTTATGGCTGTTTTTCTGGGATTAAAGGTCCAAAATGGAAATAGAGAAATTATTTTTCCACTTCAGGTCAAAGTCAAGGAGCCTCCGGTGTCAATAAAAAAAGAACCAGCCATTTATCTATCGTAATTTAAGAGAAACGGAACAATGACAACTTGGTGATGGTCACAAATAGGCATTTTTTTTTCTTCAACGGTTACAGATCCAGTTGCAGGGTGTTCATACGAATCTTTTTAAAGTGTGCTGCGGAGCTCTGCGAGATTTCTGTGATTTTCTATGATTTTCTGAAATAACACACACATACTAAACCCTCCGTAAATAACTCAGTTCTTAACGTAAAGACTTAAAACTCAGGATTATGTAAAAGCATACCCCAATGAGGATATGTGGTGACTTATAGCTTCCGGAAGTGCCATAATTGGTGTCTCAGGGGCTGTTTCGAAGGGTTAAAAAAGTCTGATCTGTCCAAAACTTCATATATGTGATTAGGCAACCCGCATGAACTGTAAATCAGTCATTTTTCCCCAAAAAAATCAAAGGAAAAAAAATCACACTAAAACACAACTTGGATGGAGGGACGTATTGGGGTGCGTAGAGACAGACAGTGGCTGCAATAGTTAGCTTTGTTGGAGCTAAAAAAGAACCGTCAGACCTAGAGTTCCGAAACTTTAGAAACCTGTTCTAGACCTCCGGTCGATGGTACGTGGTGAGTTACGTGGCTCTAGACGGTTCTCGGACCGAGAAACAGCCTCGTACATTTGCAATACCTTCAATTCATTTTGACCATCACGAAAATGACGACGTTTAGAAAAGTCTCAGAGACGCAAGGCTAGGTGCATTGAAACCGGCTCGGCCCATAGAGACGGACCCCAACGTTTCTGTCCGATAGCTCGTTCAAGGACCCTGTAGCAAGGCATGGAAAAAAGTGGATTTTCAGCACCAATTAGGGTTTTTCTCGGACACCAAATGACCTATCGAGCCGAAACTCGGGATTCGGGGTCGCCTCACATAGGACTTCACATAATGTCCGAACTGGACCCGCAGCTAGAACGTAACTATGTGTTTTACCTTTTTATTATGTTTTAAACTAAAGGCGCTGCGAATTATGGGACTGCTCTGACATATGTGATAGTTGGCTTCTAAATGAGTAGTAAAAAGTGGGTTTGGTGTCATAATGACATCTAATTGACTGATGGACACTGACTTGCTAGTTGACTTTTGTGCATTTGCAATATGTTTAAACGGAGAGGGACCATCACCAAAATGGCATTCTGAAATCAACACAAAAAATGGCATCACCATAGTCTCCAGACTGTGCTGAGTTCAACGAGCTATCCCGCTTGACCGTAGCTCGCTCGGTCTAAGTGCAACGACCATTAGAAAAGTAGGCCCAAAATGAAGCCTGCCCCACAATGTCATTTGCTTTTGAGTGACAGTGAGAGAACCGTTTAGGTGAGAAGAAAAATTCCACCACATGAATGTTCCTAAGGTCCTCCCGATCCGTGCAAGCCTAACCTTGACCGTGTGGCATTAACCCTTAACAGTAAAACAGTGTTTTTTGATCTCACAGATTACAGTGTCATCTCTCCCCATAGGAATACATTGCCTGCACCCCTAATTTCAACCTGAAGTCTATATGGGTTATGAATGCCGTATGAACCTGTCTTCGGTACCAGTCCATCAGGCCACTATGAGGTCTACCTGTGTTGATTCTAAGCTTCCTGGACCAACCGGAAGTGGTTAAAATGCCCCTAAAAGTGTTTACCCATACCCTGCCTGCAGTTTGACAGACATAGTGCATTCAACCCTGTGTAAATCAGTCAGTTCTTAACGTAAGGACTTAAAACTCAGGATTCTGTAACAGCATACCCCAATGAGGATATGTGTTGATTTATAGCTTCCTGTGCAAACCGGAAGTGCCATAATTGGTGTCTCAGGGGCTGTTTCGAGGGGTTAAAAAAGTCTGATATTTCCAAAACTTCATATGTGTGATTAGGCAACCCCCATGAACTGTAAATCAGTCATTTTTCCCAAAAAAAATCTAAGGAAAAAAAAATCACACTAAAACACAACTTGGATGGAGGGACGTATTGGGGTGCGTAGAGACAGACAGTGGCTGCAATAGTTAGCTTTGTTGGAGCTAAAAAAGAACCGTCAGACCTAGAGTTCCGAAACTTTAGAAACCTGTTCTAGACCTCCGGTCGATGGTGTGTGGTGAGTTACGTGGCTCTAGACGGTTCTCGGACCGAGAAACAGCCTCGTACATTTGCAATACCTTCAATTCATTTTGACCATCACAAAAATGACGACGTTTAGAAAAGTCTCAGAGACGCAAGGCTAGGTGCATTGAAACCGGCTCGGCCCATAGAGACGGACCCCAACGTTTCTGTCCGATAGCTCGTTCAAGGACCCCGTAGCAAGGCATGGAAAAAAAGTGGATTTTCAGCACCAATTAGGGTTTTTCTCGGACACCAAATGACCTATCGAGCCGAAACTCGGGATTCGGGGTCGCCTCACATAGGACTTCACATAATGTCCGAACTGGACCCGCAGCTAGAACGTAACTATGTGTTTTACCTTTTTATTATGTTTTAAACCGAAGGCGCTGTGAATTATAGGCCTGCTCTGACATATGTGATAGTTGGCTTCTAAATGAGTAGGAAAAAGTGGGTTTGGTGTCAATTGATATCCGTTTGGTGTCATAATGACATCTAATTGACTGATGGACACTGACTTGCTAGTTGACTTTTGTGCATTTGCAATATGTTTAAACGGAGAGGGACCATCACCAAAATGTCATTCTGAAATCAACACAAAAAATGGCATCACCATAGTCTCCAGACTGTGACGAGTTCAACGAGACGCCCCGCTTGACCGTAGCTCGTTCTGAGTGCAGCAAACTTGAAAAAAAGAAGGCCCAAAATGAAGCCTGCCCCACAATGTCATTTGATTTTGGGTGGCAGTGAGAGAACCGTTAGGGTGAGAAGCACAATTCGACCTCAGGTACGTTCCTGAGGTCCTCCCGATCCGTGCAAGCCTAACCTTGACCGTGTGGCATTAACCCTTCACAGTAAAAAGAAGGTGTTTACTTGAAACAGCTTGCTTTGACTTCTCTCCCCATAGGAATACATTGCCTGCACCTCTAAATTCAACCTGAAGCCTATGTGGGTTATGAATGCCTTATGAACCTGTCTTCTATGACAGTCCATCAGGCCACTATGAGGTCTACCTGTGTCGAATCTAAGCTTCCTGGAGCAACCGGAAGTGGTTAAAATCACCCTAAAAGTGTATACCCATACACTGCCTGCAGTTTGATAGACATAGTGCATTCAACCCTGTGTAGATCAGTCAATTCTTAACGTAAAGACTTAAAACTCAGGATTCTGTAAGTGGCTATGTCAACCAAGATATGTGTTGACTTATAGCTTCCTGTGCCAACCGGAAGTGCCATAATTGGTGTCTCAGGGGCTGTTTCGAGGGGTTAAAAAAGTCTGATCTCTCCAAAATGTCATATGTGTGACTAGGTAACCCTTCTGAACTGTAAATCAGTCATTTCTCCCAACAGATGTCAAAGAAAACCTCCCTCACACACACACAGGAAGGATAGAGTGATAAAGTGCGGTGCTTAAAGACACAGAGAGCAGGAAATGGCATTACCATAATCCCTAGGCCGTGCCGAGTTCAACGAGATATCCCTCTTGACCGTAGCTCGCTCGGTCTAGGCGCAGTGACCATTAGAATAGTAGGCCCAAAATGTAGCCTGCCCCACAATGTCATTTGATTTTGGGTGAGAGTGAGAGAACTGTTAGGGTGAGAAGACAAATTCCACCACAGGAATGTTCCTAAGGTCCTCCCGATCCGTGCAAGCCTAACCTTGACCGTGTGGCATTAACCCTTAACAGTAAAACAGTGTTTTTTGATCTCACAGATTACAGTGTCATCTCTCCCCATAGGAATACATTGCCTGCACCCCTAATTTCAACCTGAAGTCTATATGGGTTATGAATGCCGTATGAACCTGTCTTCGGTACCAGTCCATCAGGCCACTATGAGGTCTACCTGTGTTGATTCTAAGCTTCCTGGACCAACCGGAAGTGGTTAAAATGCCCCTAAAAGTGTTTACCAAAACCCTGCCTGCAGTTTGATAGACATAGTGCATTCAACCCTGTGTAAATCAGTCAATTCTTAACGTAAGGACTTAAAACTCAGGATTCTGTAACAGCATACCCCAATGAGGATATGTGTTGATTTATAGCTTCCTGTGCCAACCGGAAGTGCCATAATTGGTGTCTCAGGGGCTGTTTCGAAGGGTTAAAAAAATCAGATCTGTCCAAAACTTCATATATGTGATTAGGCAACCCCCATGAACTGTAAATCAGTCATTTTTCCCCAAAAAATTCAAAGGAAAAAAAAATCACACTAAAACACAACTTGGAAGGAGGGACGTATTGGGGTGCGTAGAGACAGACAGTGGCTGCAATAGTTAGCTTTGTTGGAGCTAAAAAAGAACCGTCAGACCTAGAGTTCCGAAACTTTAGAAACCTGTTCTAGACCTCCGGTCGATGGTGCGTGGTGAGTTACGTGGCTCTAGACGGTTCTCGGACCGAGAAACAGCCTCGTACATTTGCAATACCTTCAATTCATTTTGACCATCACGAAAGGCTAGGTGCATTGAAACCGGCTCGGCCCATAGAGACGGACCCCAACGTTTCTGTCGGATAGCTCGTTCAAGGACCCCGTAGCAAGTCATGGAAAATAGTGGATTTTCAGCACCAATTAGGGTTTTTCTCGGACACCAAATGACCTATCGAGCCGAAACTTGGGATTCGGGGTCGCCTCAGCTAGGCCAACACATAACATAAGAAATGGACCCGCAGCTAGAACGTAACTACGTGTTTTATGGTTTTTTTATGGTTTGAACCGAAGGCGTTGTGAATTTTGGGCCAGCTCTGAAGTATGTAATAGTTGGCTACTAAACGAGTTGGAAAAAGTGGGTTTGGTGTCAGTTTGTATCAGTTTGGTGTCAGAATGATATCTAATTGACTGATGGACTCTTGTCCACTTGACTCTTGTACATTTGCAATATGTTTAAACAGTGAGGTACCATCACCAAAAGCGACATTCTGAAATCAACCCTAACGAGCGATTGAGATGAACCAGAATCACTGCAAAGCCATCCCGAGTTCATCGGTCCAGTCAATTTCACATTCCTGCAGGATTTTTATAGCATGACCAATTCGTGATGGTACCTGCCCATTGAAACATATTGCAAATGCACAGTGACTTTGAAAAAGTAAGGAAACATAAACAAAAAAAATCAAATTTTTTTTTTTTGGGGTGACCAGTTGCACGTGCATTTGCAATATGATTCTATAGTGAAAAAACATCACCAAAAGCGACATTCTGAAATCAACCCAAACGAGCCATTGAGATGACCCAGAATCACTGCAAAGCCATCCCGAGTTCATCGGGCTAGTCAATTTCACATTCCTGCAGGATTTTTATAGCATGACCAATTCGTGATGGTACCTGCCCATTAAAACATATTGCAAATGCACAGTGACTTTGAAAAAGTAAGGAAACATAAACAAAATTTTTTTTTTTTTGGGTGACCAGTTGCACGTGCATTTGCAATATGATTCTATAGTGAAAAAACATCACCAAAAGCGACATTCTGAAATCTACCCAAACGAGCCATTGAGATGACCCAGAATCACTGCAAAGCCATCCCGAGTTCATCGGGCCAGTCAATTTCACATTCCTGCAGGATTTTTATAGCATGACCAATTCGTGATGGTACCTGCCCATTGAAACATATTGCAAATGCACAGTGACTTTGAAAAAGTAAGGAAACATAAACAACATTTTTTTATTTTTGGGTGACCAGTTGCACGTGCATTTGCAATATGATTCTATAGTGAAAAAACATCACCAAAAGCGACATTCTGAAATCTACCCTAACGAGCGATTGAGATGAACCAGAATCACTGCAAAGCCATCCCGAGTTCATCGGGCCAGTCAATTTCACATTCCTGCAGGATTTTTATAGCATAACAAATTCGTGATGGTACCTGCCCATTAAAACATATTGCAAATGCACAGTGACTTTGAAAAAGTAAGGAAACATAAACAAAAAAAATCATTTTTTTTTTTTTTAGGGTGACCAGTTGCACGTGCATTTGCAATATGATTCTATAGTAAAAAAACATCACCAAAAGCGACATTCTGAAATCAACCCAAACGAGCGATTGAGATGACCCAGAATCACTGCAAAGCCATCCCGAGTTCATCGGGCCAGTCAATTTCACATTCCTGCAGGATTTTTATAGCATGACAAATTCGTGATGGTACCTGCCCATTGAAACATATTGCAAATGCACAGTGACTTTGAAAAAGTAAGGAAACATAAACAAAATTTTTTTTTTTTTGGGTTACCAGTTGCACATTTCAGATCACCAGTTGCACATTTCAGATCACCAGTTGCACATTTCAGATCACCAGTTGCACGGAGGAAAATCGTTACTTTTGACTTTGACTTTTGACTTCCTATGACATCATATTGCAAATGGACAAAACATATGCCTTATGCACAAGTAAAACAAAAAAAAATTATGATAATACAAGTTGACAAAGGTATAGTTTGAGCAAAGTATAGTTTGAATTTTGAGCATGACAAATTCGTGATGGTAAAACATATTGCAAATGCACAGTGACTTTGAAAAAGTAAGGAAACATAAACAAATGGACATAATGAAATCATCATATTTTTTTTTACGGTTACCAGTTGCACGCGCATTTGCAATATGATTCTATACTGAAAAAACATCACCAAATGGACATGATGAAATCAACACAACGAGTGATGGAAATGAACAACTATCACTGCCCGGCCGTCCCGAGTTCATCAGTTCAGTCAATTTTGGCCCCCAAAAAAATTGACTTTGGACTTTGACTTTTGACTTCCTATGAAATCATATTGCAAATGGACAAATCATATTCCTTATGCACAAGTAAAAAAAAAAATATGATAATAACATTTTACAAAAGTATATTCATACACTTCTTACACATGATTAATTGTCTTAAAATCGAAACAATTTCGAAAAACGGTCCAGAAAGCACTTTTTTTAGTTTTTAAAGTTTAAAAAAAAAATCAAATTTTCGACTTTTGACATCCTATTAAATCATATTGCAAATGGACAAAACATATGCCTTATGCACAAGTAAAAAAAAATAAAAAAATAATGATAATAAAATACGAATAAAGTATGTTGATACAGTTCTTATACGTGTGTAATTGACACAAAATTCGAAAGAATTTTGAAAAACGGTCCAGAAAGCACTTTTTTTAGGGTGTGTGAAGTTTTTTATAAAATTTTGACATTTTTGACTTTTGACTTTTGACTTCCTATGAAATCATATTCCAAATGGAGAAAACACATGCCTTATGCACAAGTAAAAAAAAAAAAAAAAATGATAATAAAGTATGACTAAAGTATGTTGATAAAGTTCTTATACATGTGTAATTGAAAGAATTTTGAAAAACGGTCCAGAAAGCACTTTTTTAAGGATGTGTGAAGTTTTTTACCAAATTTTGACATTTTTGACTTTTGACTTTCTATGAAATCATATTCCAAATGGAGAAAACATATGCCTTATGCACAAGTAAAAAAAAAAAAAAAATGATAATAAAGTATGACTGAAGTATGTTGATAAAGTTCTTATACATGTGTAATTGACATAAAAATTGAAAGAATTTTGAAAAACGGTCCAGAAAGCACTTTTTTAAGGATGTGTGAAGTTTTTTACCAAATTTTGACATTTTTGACTTTTGACTTTTGACTTCCTATGAAATCATATTCCAAATGGAGAAAACATATGCCTTATGCACAAGTAAAAAAAAAAAAAATGATAATAAAGTATGACTAAAGTATGTTGATAAAGTTCTTATACATGTGTAATTGACATAAAAATTGAAAGAATTTTGAAAAACGGTCCAGAAAGCACTTTTTTAAGGATGTGTGAAGTTTTTTACCAAATTTTGACATTTTTGACTTTTGACTTTTGACTTCCCATGAAATCATATTCCAAATGGAGAAAACATATGCCTTATGCACAAGTAAAAAAAAAAAAAAAATGATAATAAAGTATGACTAAAGTATGTTGATAAAGTTCTTATACATGTGTAATTGACATAAAAATTGAAAGAATTTTGAAAAACGGTCCAGAAAGCACTTTTTTAAGGATGTGTGAAGTTTTTTACCAAATTTTGACATTTTTGACTTTTGACTTTTGACTTCCTATGAAATCATATTGCAAATGTACAAAACATATGCCTTATGCGCATGTAATTAAAAAAAAAAAAATATGATAAAAAAATTGGACAAAAGTATATTCATACAGCTCTTACACATGTGTAATTGACAAAAAAATCGAAAGAATTTCGAAAAAAGGCCCAGAAAGCACTTTTTTAAGGGGTGAAAAGTTTTTGAAAAAAATATCCTTTTTTCAAAATTTTTCTTTTGGATGTTGACTTGGGTTGCATTTCCAATATGAAAAACCCCGGTGGAGCGCACTCGCCCCCTGTTGGATTTTTGAGGTGTTACAATTGGCAATTGCCATATGGCATTTGCCATATACTTTGCACGAATCAACGCCGCTTTGGGTGGTATTGGACATTGTGTATATGGTTTGTACAATTTTTTGTACAATTCAGGGGGGGGTATTCCCTTACAACACATATGCCTGGAATCCTACATCACCACTAACACATATGCCTGGAATCCTTCATCACCACTAACAACACATATGCCTGGAATCCTACATCACCACTAACAACACATATGCCTGGAATCCTTCATCACCACTAACACATATGCCTGGAACCCTACATCACCACTAACAACACATATGCCTGGAATCCTTCATCACCACTAACACATATGCCTGGAATCCTACACCACCACATCACTACTAACAACACATATGCCTGGGATCCTACATCACCACTAACAACACATATGCCTGGGATCCTACATCACCACTAACAACAAATATGCCTGGAATCCTACATCACCACTAACAACACATATGCCTGGAATCCTACATCACCACTAACACATATGCCTGGAACCCTACATCACCACTAACAACACATATGCCTGGAATCCTACATCACCTACATCACCACTAACAACACATATGCCTGGAATCCTACATCACCACTAACACATATGCCTGGAACCCTACATCACCACTAACAACACATATGCCTGGGACCCTACATCACCACTAACAACACATATGCCTGGAATCCTACATCACCACTAACACATATGCCTGGAACTCTACATCACCTACATCACCACTAACAACACATATGCCTGGAATCCTACATCACCACTAACAACAGATATGCCTGGAACCCTACATCACCACTAACAACACATATGCCTGGAATCCTACATCACCACTAACAACACATATGCCTGGAATCCTACATCACCTACATCACCACTAACAACACATATGCCTGGAATCCTACATCACCACTAACAACACATATGCCTGGAATCCTACATCACCACTAACACATATGCCTGGAATCCTTCATCACCACTAACAACACATATGCCTGGAATCCTACATCACCACTAACACATATGCCTGGAATCCTTCATCACCACTAACAACACATATGCCTGGAATCCTACATCACCACTAACAACACATATGCCTGGAATCCTTCATCACCACTAACAACACATATGCCTGGAATCCTACATCACCACTAACAACACATATGCCTGGAATCCTTCATCACCACTAACACATATGCCTGGAACCCTACATCACCACTAACAACACATATGCCTGGAATCCTTCATCACCACTAACACATATGCCTGGAATCCTACACCACCACATCACTACTAACAACACATATGCCTGGGATCCTACATCACCACTAACAACACATATGCCTGGGATCCTACATCACCACTAACAACACATATGCCTGGAACCCTACATCACCACTAACACATATGCCTGGAACCCTACATCACCACTAACACATATGCCTGGAATCCTACATCACCACTAACAACACATATGCCTGGAATCCTACATCACCACTAACAACACATATGCCTGGAATCCTACATCACCACTAACAACACATATGCCTGGAATCCTACATCACCACTAACACATTTGCCTGGAATCCTACATCACCACTAACAACACATATGCCTGGAATCCTACATCACCACTAACAACACATATGCCTGGAACCCTACATCACCTACATCACCACTAACAACACATATGCCTGGAATCCTACATCACCTACATCACCACTAACAACACATATGCCTGGAACCCTACATCACCTACATCACCACTAACAACACATATGCCTGGAACCCTACATCACCACTAACAACACATATGCCTGGAATCCTTCATCACCACTAACAACACATATGCCTGGAATCCTACATCACCACTAACAACACATATGCCTGGAATCCTACATCACCTACATCACCACTAACAACACATATGCCTGGGATCCTTACATCGTAGGGCAGCTGAAGAGAATGGTTTCGTCGCTTGAAGCACAGAGATCAATTTATTGCAATTAATCAAAAATAATTAATAGATTTTAATTAAACAACAACAAAAACATTTTTGTCATAGACGGACAAGATTCATATTAAATTATAAAGGCGAGTTCCTAGCGAGTTCAGGAAGCTAGAGCTTTGTGAGATGTTCACACAGCGAAGGGGGCAGACTTTTAGACCAAAGGGACCCAGCAGAAAACATTTTCTCTGACAACTAAAGATGTAAATATGACAGTTATAGGGAAGGTGAAGGCATGTAGTTCATGGTGTTATCATGGATTATATATCTATAATGGTCCTGGTATCGAGCCGGTTGACATTTAGTTCCATTTAACTATCAAGGCAGAGGTCCTGGTATCGAGCTGGTTGACATTTAGTTCCATTTAACTGGCTATCAAGGCAGAGGTCCTGGTATCGAGCTGGTTGACATTTAGTTCCATTTAACTGGCTATCAAGGCAGAGGTCCTGGTATCGAGCCGGTTGACATTTAGTTCCATTTAACTGGCTATCAAGGCAGAGGTCCTGGTATCGAGCTGGTTGACATTTAGTTACATTTAACTGGCAAGGCAGAGGTCCTGGTATCGAGCCGGTTGACATTTAGTTACATTTAACTGGCAAGGCAGAGGTCCTGGTATCGAGCCTCGATGTGATCCGAATCAGAAGGAAGTGCTTCATCGCAAAGCAAGCAGCGTGACGTCCTTTACACAAGCGTAGTACGAGGATAATGAAACACAATGAAGTAGAATGAGAGCATCTGATTGGCTGAGAACAACAAACACTCTGAATCTACACATCCATTCAGAACTGACCAAATTGTGAAAGACAGGCGTTGTAATTTTGAATTCCGTAAAGTGAGTGCGGAAGAGGTGACATTCAACAAGGACAAGCCACCTGGGTCTGACAACTGAGGGTGATAGTGGACTGTATTGCCACATCTATTGGCCATCTGTTCAATGGAAGCCTACAGGAAAGTGTGTTCCCTCAAGCCTTAGAGGGAAGCAAAAGTCATTCCTAAACCCAAGAATAACAAAGCCACCCTTTACTGGCTAAAACAACTGACCAATCAGCCTACTGCCAACACTTAGTCAACTTTTGGAGAGAAAAAAAGGTGTTTCATCAGATACAATGCTATTTCAATGTAAACAAATGAACAACTGATTTTCAGCACTTCGAGGGAAGGGCATTCAACATGTATGGCACTTACACAAACGACTGATGATTGGCTGAGAGAAATTGATGATGAGAACATTATTGGACCTGTTTTGGTTCAGCTTTGGACATTATGGATCATAACCTGTTGATTTACATCCCGGTGCAAAAAATTCAAAGGAAAAAAAAATCACACTAAAACACAACTTGGAAGGAGGGACGTATTGGGGTGCGTAGAGACAGACAGTGGCTGCAATAGTTAGCTTTGTTGGAGCTAAAAAAGAACCGTCAGACCTAGAGTTCCGAAACTTTAGAAACCTGTTCTAGACCTCCGGTCGATGGTGCGTGGTGAGTTACGTGGCTCTAGACGGTTCTCGGACCGAGAAACAGCCTCGTACATTTGCAATACCTTCAATTCATTTTGACCATCACGAAAGGCTAGGTGCATTGAAACCGGCTCGGCCCATAGAGACGGACCCCAACGTTTCTGTCGGATAGCTCGTTCAAGGACCCCGTAGCAAGTCATGGAAAATAGTGGATTTTCAGCACCAATTAGGGTTTTTCTCGGACACCAAATGACCTATCGAGCCGAAACTTGGGATTCGGGGTCGCCTCAGCTAGGCCAACACATAACATAAGAAATGGACCCGCAGCTAGAACGTAACTACGTGTTTTATGGTTTTTTTATGGTTTGAACCGAAGGCGTTGTGAATTTTGGGCCAGCTCTGAAGTATGTAATAGTTGGCTACTAAACGAGTTGGAAAAAGTGGGTTTGGTGTCAGTTTGTATCAGTTTGGTGTCAGAATGATATCTAATTGACTGATGGACTCTTGTCCACTTGACTCTTGTACATTTGCAATATGTTTAAACAGTGAGGTACCATCACCAAAAGCGACATTCTGAAATCAACCCTAACGAGCGATTGAGATGAACCAGAATCACTGCAAAGCCATCCCGAGTTCATCGGTCCAGTCAATTTCACATTCCTGCAGGATTTTTATAGCATGACCAATTCGTGATGGTACCTGCCCATTGAAACATATTGCAAATGCACAGTGACTTTGAAAAAGTAAGGAAACATAAACAAAAAAAATCCATTTTTTTTTTTTTTGGGGTGACCAGTTGCACGTGCATTTGCAATATGATTCTATAGTGAAAAAACATCACCAAAAGCGACATTCTGAAATCAACCCAAACGAGCCATTGAGATGACCCAGAATCACTGCAAAGCCATCCCGAGTTCATCGGGCTAGTCAATTTCACATTCCTGCAGGATTTTTATAGCATGACCAATTCGTGATGGTACCTGCCCATTAAAACATATTGCAAATGCACAGTGACTTTGAAAAAGTAAGGAAACATAAACAAAATTTTTTTTTTTTTGGGTGACCAGTTGCACGTGCATTTGCAATATGATTCTATAGTGAAAAAACATCACCAAAAGCGACATTCTGAAATCAACCCAAACGAGCCATTGAGATGACCCAGAATCACTGCAAAGCCATCCCGAGTTCATCGGGCTAGTCAATTTCACATTCCTGCAGGATTTTTATAGCATGACCAATTCGTGATGGTACCTGCCCATTAAAACATATTGCAAATGCACAGTGACTTTGAAAAAGTAAGGAAACATAAACAACATTTTTTTATTTTTGGGTGACCAGTTGCACGTGCATTTGCAATATGATTCTATAGTGAAAAAACATCACCAAAAGCGACATTCTGAAATCTACCCAAACGAGCCATTGAGATGACCCAGAATCACTGCAAAGCCATCCCGAGTTCATCGGGCCAGTCAATTTCACATTCCTGCAGGATTTTTATAGCATGACCAATTCGTGATGGTACCTGCCCATTGAAACATATTGCAAATGCACAGTGACTTTGAAAAAGTAAGGAAACATAAACAACATTTTTTTATTTTTGGGTGACCAGTTGCACGTGCATTTGCAATATGATTCTATAGTGAAAAAACATCACCAAAAGCGACATTCTGAAATCTACCCTAACGAGCCATTGAGATGACCCAGAATCACTGCAAAGCCATCCCGAGTTCATCGGGCTAGTCAATTTCACATTCCTGCAGGATTTTTATAGCATGACCAATTCGTGATGGTACCTGCCCATTAAAACATATTGCAAATGCACAGTGACTTTGAAAAAGTAAGGAAACATAAACAAAATTTTTTTTTTTTTGGGTGACCAGTTGCACGTGCATTTGCAATATGATTCTATAGTGAAAAAACATCACCAAAAGCGACATTCTGAAATCAACCCAAACGAGCCATTGAGATGACCCAGAATCACTGCAAAGCCATCCCGAGTTCATCGGGCTAGTCAATTTCACATTCCTGCAGGATTTTTATAGCATGACCAATTCGTGATGGTACCTGCCCATTAAAACATATTGCAAATGCACAGTGACTTTGAAAAAGTAAGGAAACATAAACAACATTTTTTTATTTTTGGGTGACCAGTTGCACGTGCATTTGCAATATGATTCTATAGTGAAAAAACATCACCAAAAGCGACATTCTGAAATCTACCCAAACGAGCCATTGAGATGACCCAGAATCACTGCAAAGCCATCCCGAGTTCATCGGGCCAGTCAATTTCACATTCCTGCAGGATTTTTATAGCATGACCAATTCGTGATGGTACCTGCCCATTGAAACATATTGCAAATGCACAGTGACTTTGAAAAAGTAAGGAAACATAAACAACATTTTTTTATTTTTGGGTGACCAGTTGCACGTGCATTTGCAATATGATTCTATAGTGAAAAAACATCACCAAAAGCGACATTCTGAAATCTACCCTAACGAGCGATTGAGATGAACCAGAATCACTGCAAAGCCATCCCGAGTTCATCGGGCCAGTCAATTTCACATTCCTGCAGGATTTTTATAGCATGACAAATTCGTGATGGTACCTGCCCATTAAAACATATTGCAAATGCACAGTGACTTTGAAAAAGTAAGGAAACATAAACAAAAAAAATCATTTTTTTTTTTTTTAGGGTGACCAGTTGCACGTGCATTTGCAATATGATTCTATAGTAAAAAAACATCACCAAAAGCGACATTCTGAAATCAACCCAAACGAGCGATTGAGATGACCCAGAATCACTGCAAAGCCATCCCGAGTTCATCGGGCCAGTCAATTTCACATTCCTGCAGGATTTTTATAGCATGACAAATTCGTGATGGTACCTGCCCATTGAAACATATTGCAAATGCACAGTGACTTTGAAAAAGTAAGGAAACATAAACAAAACTTTTTTTTTTTTTGGGTTACCAGTTGCACATTTCAGATCACCAGTTGCACATTTCAGATCACCAGTTGCACATTTCAGATCACCAGTTGCACGGAGGAAAATCGTTACTTTTGACTTTGACTTTTGACTTCCTATGACATCATATTGCAAATGGACAAAACATATGCCTTATGCACAAGTAAAACAAAAAAAAATTATGATAATACAAGTTGACAAAGGTATAGTTTGAGCAAAGTATAGTTTGAATTTTGAGCATGACAAATTCGTGATGGTAAAACATATTGCAAATGCACAGTGACTTTGAAAAAGTAAGGAAACATAAACAAATGGACATAATGAAATCATCATATTTTTTTTTACGGTTACCAGTTGCACGCGCATTTGCAATATGATTCTATACTGAAAAAACATCACCAAATGGACATGATGAAATCAACACAACGAGTGATGGAAATGAACAACTATCACTGCCCGGCCGTCCCGAGTTCATCAGTTCAGTCAATTTTGGCCCCCAAAAAAATTGACTTTGGACTTTGACTTTTGACTTCCTATGAAATCATATTGCAAATGGACAAATCATATTCCTTATGCACAAGTAAAAAAAAAAAATATGATAATAACATTTTACAAAAGTATATTCATACACTTCTTACACATGATTAATTGTCTTAAAATCGAAACAATTTCGAAAAACGGTCCAGAAAGCACTTTTTTTAGTTTTTAAAGTTTAAAAAAAAAATCAAATTTTCGACTTTTGACATCCTATTAAATCATATTGCAAATGGACAAAACATATGCCTTATGCACAAGTAAAAAAAAATAAAAAAATGATAATAAAGTATGACTAAAGTATGTTGATAAAGTTCTTATACATGTGTAATTGACACAAAAATTGAAAGAATTTTGAAAAACGGTCCAGAAAGCACTTTTTTAAGGATGTGTGAAGTTTTTTACCAAATTTTGACATTTTTGACTTTTGACTTTTGACTTCCTATGAAATCATATTGCAAATGTACAAAACATATGCCTTATGCGCATGTAATTAAAAAAAAAAAATATGATAAAAAAATTGGACAAAAGTATATTCATACAGCTCTTACACATGTGTAATTGACAAAAAAATCGAAAGAATTTCGAAAAAAGGCCCAGAAAGCACTTTTTTAAGGGGTGAAAAGTTTTTGAAAAAAATATCCTTTTTTCAAAATTTTTCTTTTGGATGTTGACTTGGGTTGCATTTCCAATATGAAAAACCCCGGTGGAGCGCACTCGCCCCCTGTTGGATTTTTGAGGTGTTACAATTGGCAATTGCCATATGGCATTTGCCATATACTTTGCACGAATCAACGCCGCTTTGGGTGGTATTGGACATTGTGTATATGGTTTGTACAATTTTTTGTACAATTCAGGGGGGGGTATTCCCTTACAACACATATGCCTGGAATCCTACATCACCACTAACACATATGCCTGGAATCCTTCATCACCACTAACAACACATATGCCTGGAATCCTACATCACCACTAACAACACATATGCCTGGAATCCTTCATCACCACTAACACATATGCCTGGAACCCTACATCACCACTAACAACACATATGCCTGGAATCCTTCATCACCACTAACACATATGCCTGGAATCCTACACCACCACATCACTACTAACAACACATATGCCTGGGATCCTACATCACCACTAACAACACATATGCCTGGGATCCTACATCACCACTAACAACAAATATGCCTGGAATCCTACATCACCACTAACAACACATATGCCTGGAATCCTACATCACCACTAACACATATGCCTGGAACCCTACATCACCACTAACAACACATATGCCTGGAATCCTACATCACCTACATCACCACTAACAACACATATGCCTGGAATCCTACATCACCACTAACACATATGCCTGGAACCCTACATCACCACTAACAACACATATGCCTGGGACCCTACATCACCACTAACAACACATATGCCTGGAATCCTACATCACCACTAACACATATGCCTGGAACTCTACATCACCTACATCACCACTAACAACACATATGCCTGGAATCCTACATCACCACTAACAACAGATATGCCTGGAACCCTACATCACCACTAACAACACATATGCCTGGAATCCTACATCACCACTAACATACCTTAAGGGAACATTTCGGCATTTCGTGTATGATCAGTGAGAAAGTCCATATTGCAAATGTACGGTCCCTTACTAGACGTCCGAAATCGTTTGTAAAATTCGCGGTCGGCGTCGGGCCGTGCGGTAGGGCCAGACCTACCGGGAAGTCATCAAATGAACTTTGTCGGACATTCGGTTTCCGTTTTAAAAAATAAACAAGTTTTTGACCGTTTTTCCGCTGTCCCGGAATTTCCCACAAGAGGGCATACGGAATCATATGGCAATTTGGCAAAACATCACGAATCACGACGGGGCCTTATCTCGAAAACGGAAAATATTTCGAAGCCGAAACTCGGTGAGCGTAGGTTTGGCATAATGGGCAGTTGGCCCCGAACAAGATGGCGTCTAGGCCTCGACGGTTTTTGAGTTATGGCCGTTTTTCTGGGATTAAAGGTCCTAAATGGAAATAGAGAAATTATTTTTCCACTTCAGGTCAAAGTCAAGGAGCCTCCGGTGTCAATAAAAAAAAAAACAGCCATTTATCTATCGTCATTTAAGAGAAACGGAACAATGACATCTTGGTGATGGTCACAAATAGGCGTTTTTTTTTTTCAACGGTTACAGATCCAGTTGCAGGGTGTTCATACGAATCTTTTTAAAGTGTGCTGCGGAGCTCTGCGACATTTCTGTGATTTTCTATGATTTTCTGAAATAACACACACATACTAAACCCTCCGTAAATAACTCAGTTCTTAACGTAAAGACTTAAAACTCAGGATTCTGTAAAAGCATACCCCAATGAGGATATGTGGTTAATTATAGCTTCCTGTGCCAACCGGAAGTGCCTTAAATGGTGTCTCAGGGGCTGTTTCGAAGGGTTAAAAAAGTCAGATCTGTCCAAAACTTCATATATGTGATTAGGCAACCCCCATGAACTGTAAATCAGTCATTTTTCCCCAAAAAAATCAAAGGAAAAAAAAATCACACTAAAACACAACTTGAATGGAGGGACGTATTGGGGTGCGTAGAGACAGACAGTGGCTGCAATAGTTAGCTTTGTTGGAGCTAAAAAAGAACCGTCAGACCTAGAGTTCCGAAACTTTAGAAACCTGTTCTAGACCTCCGGTCGATGGTGCGTGGTGAGTTACGTGGCTCTAGACGGTTCTCGGACCGAGAAACAGCTTCGTACATTTGCAATACCTTCAATTCATTTTGACCATTACGAAAATGACGACGTTTAGAAAAGTCTCAGAGACGCAAGGCTAGGTGCATTGAAACCGGCTCGGCCCATAGAGACGGACCCCGACGTGCCTGTCCGATAGCTCGTTCAAGGACCCCGTAGCAAGGCATGGAAAATAGTGGATTTTCAGCACCAATTAGGGTTTTTCTCGGACGCCAAATGACCTATCGAGCCGAAACTCGGGATTCGGGGTCGCCTCACATAGGACTTCACATAATGTCCGAACTGGACCCGCAGCTAGAACGTAACTATGTGTTTTACCTTTTTATTATGTTTTAAACTAAAGGCGCTGTGAATTATGGGACTGCTCTGACATATGTGATAGTTGGCTTCTAAATGAGTAGGAAAAAGTGGGTTTGGTGTCATAATGACATCTAATTGACTGATGGACACTGACTTGCTAGTTGACTTTTGTGCATTTGCAATATGTTTAAACAGAGAGGGACCATCACCAAAATGGCATTCTGAAATCAACACAAAAAATGGCATCACCATAGTCTCCAGACTGTGCTAAGTTCAACGAGCTATCCGCCTTGACCGTAGCTCGCTCGGTGTAAGTGCAACGACCATTAGAAAAGTAGGCCCAAAATGAAGCCTGCCCCACAATGTCATTTGCTTTTGGGTGACAGTGAGAGAACCGTTTAGGTGAGAAGAAAAATTACACCACATGAATGTTCCTAAGGTCCTCCCGATCCGTGCAAGCCTAACCTTGACCGTGTGGCATTAACCCTTAACAGTAAAACAGTGTTTTTTGATCTCACAGAATGCAGTGTCATCTCTCCCCATAGGAATACATTGCCTGCACCCCTAATTTCAACCTGAAGTCTATATGGGTTATGAATGCCGTATGAACCTGTCTTCGGTACCAGTCCATCAGGCCACTATGAGGTCTACCTGTGTTGATTCTGAGCTTCCTGGACCAACCGGAAGTGGTTAAAATGCCCCTAAAAGTGTTTACCCATACCCTGCCTGCAGTTTGACAGACATAGTGCATTCAACCCTGTGTAAATCAGTCAGTTCTTAACGTAAGGACTTAAAACTCAGGATTCTGTAACAACATACCCCAATGAGGATATGTGTTGATTTATAGCTTCCTGTGCCAACCGGAAGTGCCATAATTGGTGTCTCAGGTGCTGTTTCGAAGGGTTAAAAAAGTCTGATCTCTCCAAAATTTCATATGTGTGATTAGGGAACCCCCATGAACTGTAAATCAGTCATTTTTCCCCAAAAAAATCAAAGGAAAAAAAAATCACACTAAACACAACTTGGATGGAGGGACGTATTGGGGTGCGTAGAGACAGACAGTGGCTGCAATAGTTAGCTTTGTTGGAGCTAAAAAAGAACGGTCGGACCTAGAGTTCCGAAACTTTACAATCCTGTTCTAGGCCTCATGTCGATAGTGCGTGGTGAGTTAGGTGGTTCTAGAAGGTTCTCGGACCGAGAAACAGCCTCGTACATTTGCAATACCTTCAATTCATTTTGACCATTACGAAAATGACGACGTTTAGAAAAGTCTCAGAGACGCAAGGCTAGGTGCATTGAAACCGGCTCGGCCCATAGAGACGGACTCCGACGTGTCTGTCCGATAGCTCGTTCAAGGACCCCGTAGCAAGGCATGGAAAAAAGTGGATTTTCAGCACCAATTAGGGTTTTTCTCGGACACCAAATGACCTATCGAGCCGAAACTCGGGATTCGGGGTCGCCTCACATAGGCCTTCACATAATGTCCGAACTGGACCCGCAGCTAGAACGTAACTATGTGTTTTACCTTTTTATTATGTTTTAAACCGAAGGCGCTGTGAATTATGGGACTGCTCTGACATATGTGATAGTTGGCTACTAAATGAGTAGGAAAAAGTGGGTTTGGTGTCAATTGATATCCATTTGGTGTCATAATGACATCTAATTGACTGATGGACACTGACTTGCTAGTTGACTTTTGTACATTTGCAATATGTTTAAACGGAGAGGGACCATCACCAAAATGGCATTCTGAAATCAACACAAAAAATGGCATCACCATAGTCTCCAGACTGTGCCGAGTTCAAGGAGACGCCCCGCTTGACCGTAGCTCGTTCTGAGTGCAGCAAACTTGAAAAAAAGAAGGCCCAAAATGAAGCCTGCACCACAATGTCATTTGATTTTGGGTGGCAGTGAGAGAACCGTTAGGGTGAGAAGCACAATTCCACCACATGAATGTTCCTAAGGTCCTCCCGATCTGAACAAGCCTAACCTTGACCGTGTGGCATTAACCCTTCACAGTAAAACAGGGTTTTTTGATCTCACAGATTACAGTGACATCTCTCCCCATAGGAATACATTGCCTGCACCACAAAATTCAACCTGAAGCCTATATGGGTTATGAATGCCGTATGAACCTGTCTTCGGTACCAGTCCATCAGGCCACTATGAGATCTACCTGTGTCGAATCTAAGCTTCCTGGAGCAACCGGAAGTGGTTAAAATGCCCCTAAAAGTGTTTACCCATACACTGCCTGCAGTTTGATAGACATAGTGCATTCAACCCTGTGTAGATCAGTCAATTCTTAACGTAAAGACTTAAAACTCGGGATTCTGTAAGTGGCTATGTAAATCAAGACATGTGTTTACTTATAGCTTCCTGTGCCAACCGGAAGTGCCTTTAATTGGGTCACACTCTCTGTTTCGAAGGGTTAAAAAAGTCACATCTCTCCAAAACTTCATATGTGTGACTAGGTAACCCTTCTGAACTGTAAATCAGTCATTAATCCCAACAGATGTCAAAGAAAAGCTCCCTCACACACACACAGGAAGGATGGAGTGATAAAGTGCGGTGCTTAAAGACACAGAGAGCAGGAAATGGCATTACCATAATCCCTAGGCCGTACCGAGTTCAGCGAGATATCCCGCTTGACCGTAGCTCGCTCGGTCTAGGCGCAGCGAGCATTAGAATAGTAGGCCCAAAATGAAGCCTGCACCACAATGTCATTTGCTTTTGGGTGACAGTGAGAGAACCGTTAGAGTGAGAAGAAAAATTGCACCACATGAATGTTCCTAAGGTCCTCCCGATCTGAACAAGCCTAACCTTGACCGTGTGGCATTAACCCTTAACAGTAAAACAGTGTTTTTTGATCTCACAGATTACAGTGTCATCTCTCCCCATAGGAATACATTGCCTGCACCCCTAATTTCAACCTGAGGCCTATGTGGGTTATGAATGCCGTATGAACCTGTCTTCGGTACCAGTCCATCAGGCCACTATGAGGTCTACCTGTGTTGATTCTAAGCTTCCTGGACCAACCGGAAGTGGTTAAAATGCCCCTAAAAGTGTTTACCCATACACTGCATGCAGTTTGATAGACATAGTGCATTCAACCCTGTGTAGATCAGTCAATTCTTAACGTAAGGACTTAAAACTCAGGATTCTGTAACAGCATACCCCAATGAGGATATGTGTTGATTTATAACTTCCTGTGCCAACCGGAAGTGCCATAATTGGTGTCTCAGGGGCTGTTTCGAAGGGTTAAAAAAGTCTGATCTTTCCAAAACTTCATATGTGTGATTAGGCAACCCCCATGAACTGTAAATCAGTCATTTTTCCCAAAAAAATTCAAAGGAAAAAAAAATCACACTAAAACACAACTTGGAAGGAGGGACGTATTGGGGTGCGTAGAGACAGACAGTGGCTCCAATAGTTAGCTTTGTTGGAGCTAAAAAAGAACCGTCGGACCTAGAGTTCCGAAACTTTAGAAACCTGTTCTAGACCTCCCGTAGATGGTGCGTGGTGAGTTACGTGGCTCTAGACGGTTCTCGGACCGAGAAACAGCCTCGTACATTTGAAATAACTTCAATTCATTTTTGCATCACGAAAATGACGACATTTAGAAATGTCCCAGAGTCGCAAGACTAGGTGCATTGCAAACGTCTCGGCCCATATAGACAGACCCCAACGTTTCTGTCCAATAGCTCATTCAAGGACCCCGTAGCAAGTCATGGAAAATAGTGGATTTTCAGCACCAATTAGGGTTTTTCTCGGACACCAAATGACCTATCGAGCCGAAACTTGGGATTCGGGGTCGCCTCAGCTAGGCCAACACATAACATAAGAAATGGACCCGCAGCTAGAACGTAACTACGTGTTTTATGGTTTTTTTATGGTTTGAACCGAAGGGGTTGTGAATTTTGGGCCAGCTCTGAAGTATGTAATAGTTGGCTACTAAACGAGTTGGAAAAAGTGGGTTTGGTGTCAGTTTGTATCAGTTTGGTGGTCAGAATGATATCTAATTGACTGATGGACTCTTGTCCACTTGACTCTTGTACATTTGCAATATGATCCTATAGTGAAAAAACATCACCAAAAGCGACATTCTGAAATCAACCCAAACGAGCGATTGAGATGACCCAGAATCACTGCAAAGCCATCCCGAGTTCATCGGGCCAGTCAATTTCACATTCCTGCAAGATTTTTATAGCATGACAAATTCGTGATGGTACCTGCCCTTTAAAACATATTGCAAATGCACAGTGACTTTGAAAAAGTAAGGAAACATAAACAAAAAAAATCTAAAAATTTTTTGGGGGGATGACCAGTTGCATGTGCATTTGCAATATGATTCTATAGTGAAAAAACATATTGCAAATGCACAGTGACTTTGAAAAAGTAAGGAAACATAAACAAAAAAAATCCAATTTTTTTTTTTTGGGTGACCAGTTGCACGTGCATTTGCAATATGATTCTATAGTGAAAAAACATATTGCAAATGCACAGTGACTTTGAAAAAGTAAGGAAACATAAACAAAAAAAATCTAAATTTTTTTGGGGGGGATGACCAGTTGCATGTGCATTTGCAATATGATTCTAGTGTGAAAAAACATATTGCAAATGCACAGTGACTTTGAAAAAGTAAGGAAACATAAAAAAAATCTAAATTTTTTGGGGGGGGATGACCAGTTGCATGTGCATTTGCAATATGATTCTATAGTGAAAAAACATATTGCAAATGCACAGTGACTTTGAAAAAGTAAGAAACAAAAATAAATACATCTAAAAAATTTTGAGCATGACAAATTCGTGATGGTACCTGCCCATTGAAACATATTGCAAATGCACAGTGACTTTGAAAAAGTAAGGAAACATAAACATTTTATTTTTATTTTTAGGTGACCAGTTGCACGTGCATTTGCAATATGATTCTATAGTGAAAAAACATATTGCAAATGCACAGTGACTTTGAAAAAGTAAGGAAACATAAACAAAAAAAATCAATTTTTTTTTTGGGGGGGGTGACCAGATGCACGTGCATTTGCAATATGATTCTATAGTGAAAAAACATATTGCAAATGCACAGTGACTTTGAAAAAGTAAGGAAACATAAACAAAAAAAATCAATTTTTTTTTTGGGGGGGTGACCAGATGCACGTGCATTTGCAATATGATTCTATAGTGAAAAAACATATTGCAAATGCACAGTGACTTTGAAAAAGTAAGAAACAAAAAAAAATACATCTAAAAAATTTTGAGCATGACAAATTCGTGATGGTACCTGCTCATTGAAACATATTGCAAATGCACAGTGACTTTGAAAAAGTAAGGAAACATAAACATTTTATTTTTATTTTTAGGTGACCAGTTGCACGTGCATTTGCAATATGATTCTATAGTGAAAAAACATATTGCAAATGCACAGTGACTTTGAAAAAGTAAGGAAACATAAACAAAAAAAATCAAATTTTTTTTTGGGGGGGGTGACCAGATGCACGTGCATTTGCAATATGATTCTATAGTGAAAAAACATATTGCAAATGCACAGTGACTTTGAAAAAGTAAGAAACAAAAAAAAATAAATCTAAAAAATTTTGAGCATGACAAATTCGTGATGGTACCTGCCCATTGAAACATATTGCAAATGCACAGTGACTTTGAAAAAGTAAGGAAACATAAACAAAAAAACATCAACACATTTTTTGGGTAACCAGTTGCATATTTTAGATCACAAGATGACAAAGGTATAGTTTGAGCAAAGTAAAGCTTGAATTTTGAGCATGACAAATTCGTGATGGTACCTGCCCATTAAAACATATTGCAAATGCACAGTGACTTTGAAAAAGTAAGAAACAAAAAAAAATACATCTAAAATTTTTTGAGCATGACAAATTCGTGACGGTACCTGCCCATTGAAACATATTGCAAATGCACAGTGACTTTGAAAAAGTAAGGAAACATAAACAAAAAAACATCAACACATTTTTTGGGTAACCAGTTGCATATTTTAGATCACAAGATGACAAAGGTATAGTTTGAGCAAAGTAAAGCTTGAATTTTGAGCATGACAAATTCGTGATGGTACCTGCCCATTAAAACATATTGCAAATGCACAGTGACTTTGAAAAAGTAAGAAACAAAAAAAAATACATCTAAAATTTTTTGAGCATGACAAATTCGTGACGGTACCTGCCCATTGAAACATATTGCAAATGCACAGTGACTTTGAAAAAGTAAGGAAACATAAACAAAAAAACATCAACACATTTTTTGGGTAACCAGTTGCATATTTTAGATCACAAGATGACAAAGGTATAGTTTGAGCAAAGTAAAGCTTGAATTTTGAGCATGACAAATTCGTGATGGTACCTGCCCATTAAAACATATTGCAAATGCACAGTGACTTTGAAAAAGTAAGAAACAAAAAAAAATACATCTAAAAAATTTTGAGCATGACAAATTCGTGATGGTACCTGCCCATTGAAACATATTGCAAATGCACAGTGACTTTGAAAAAGTAAGGAAACATAAACAAATGGACATAATGAAATCATCATTTTTTTTTTCCCGGTTACCAGTTGCACGCGCATTTGCAATATGATTCTATAGTGGACATGATTCAAATGGACATGATGAAATCAACACAACGAGTGATGGAAATGAACAACTATCACTGCCCGGCCGTCCCGAGTTCATCAGTTCAGTCAATTTTGGCCCCCCAAAAAATTGACTTTGGACTTTGACTTTTGACTTCCTATGAAATCATATTGCAAATGGACAAATCATATTCCTTATGCACAAGTAAAAAAAAAAATTATAATAATGATAATAAAGTATGACTAAAGTATGTTGATAAAGTTCTTATACATGTGTAATTGACACAAAAATTGAAAGAATTTTGAAAAACGGTCCAGAAAGCACTTTTTTAAGGATGTGTGAAGTTTTTTACCAAATTTTGACATTTTTGACTTTTGACTTTTGACTTCCTATGAAATCATATTCCAAATGGAGAAAACATATGCCTTATGCACAAGTAAAAAAAAAAAAAAAAAAAAAAAGGATAATAAAGTATGACTAAAGTATGTTGATAAAGTTCTTATACATGTGTAATTGACATAAAAATTGAAAGAATTTTGAAAAACGGTCCAGAAAGCACTTTTTTAAGGATGTGTGAAGTTTTTTACCAAATTTTGACATTTTTGACTTTTGACTTTTGACTTCCTATGAAATCATATTGCAAATGTACAAAACATATGCCTTATGCGCATGTAATTAAAAAAAAAAAATATATGATAAAAAAATTGGACAAAAGTATATTCATACAGCTCTTACACATGTGTAATTGACAAAAAAATCGAAAGAATTTCGAAAAAAGGCCCAGAAAGCACTTTTTTAAGGGGTGAAAAGTTTTTGAAAAAAATATCCTTTTTTCAAAAATTTTCTTTTGGATGTTGACTTGGGTTACATTTCCAATATGAAAAACCCCGGTGGAGCGCACTCGCCCCCTGTTGGATTTTTGAGGTGTTACAATTGGCAATTGCCATATGGCATTTGCCATATACTTTACACGAATCAACGCCGCTTTGGGTGGTATTGGACATCGTGTATATGGTTTGTCCAATGCCAATATCTTGCCATTCATTTTTGTACAATTCAGGGGGGTATTCCCTTACAACACATATGCCTGGAATCCTACATCACCTACATCACCACTAACAACACATATGCCTGGAATCCTACATCACCACTAACAACACATATGCCTGGAATCCTACATCACCACTAACACATATGCCTGGAATCCTTCATCACCACTAACAACACATATGCCTGGAATCCTACATCACCACTAACACATATGCCTGGAATCCTTCATCACCACTAACAACACATATGCCTGGAATCCTACATCACCACTAACAACACATATGCCTGGAATCCTTCATCACCACTAACAACACATATGCCTGGAATCCTACATCACCACTAACAACACATATGCCTGGAATCCTTCATCACCACTAACACATATGCCTGGAACCCTACATCACCACTAACAACACATATGCCTGGAATCCTTCATCACCACTAACACATATGCCTGGAATCCTACACCACCACATCACTACTAACAACACATATGCCTGGGATCCTACATCACCACTAACAACACATATGCCTGGGATCCTACATCACCACTAACAACACATATGCCTGGAACCCTACATCACCACTAACACATATGCCTGGAACCCTACATCACCACTAACACATATGCCTGGAATCCTACATCACCACTAACAACACATATGCCTGGAATCCTACATCACCACTAACAACACATATGCCTGGAATCCTACATCACCACTAACAACACATATGCCTGGAATCCTACATCACCACTAACACATTTGCCTGGAATCCTACATCACCACTAACAACACATATGCCTGGAATCCTACATCACCACTAACAACACATATGCCTGGAACCCTACATCACCTACATCACCACTAACAACACATATGCCTGGAATCCTACATCACCTACATCACCACTAACAACACATATGCCTGGAACCCTACATCACCTACATCACCACTAACAACACATATGCCTGGAACCCTACATCACCACTAACAACACATATGCCTGGAATCCTTCATCACCACTAACAACACATATGCCTGGAATCCTACATCACCACTAACAACACATATGCCTGGAATCCTACATCACCTACATCACCACTAACAACACATATGCCTGGAATCCTACATCACCACTAACAACACATATGCCTGGAATCCTACATCACCACTAACACATATGCCTGGAATCCTTCATCACCACTAACAACACATATGCCTGGAATCCTACATCACCACTAACACATATGCCTGGAATCCTTCATCACCACTAACAACACATATGCCTGGAATCCTACATCACCACTAACAACACATATGCCTGGAATCCTTCATCACCACTAACAACACATATGCCTGGAATCCTACATCACCACTAACAACACATATGCCTGGAATCCTTCATCACCACTAACACATATGCCTGGAACCCTACATCACCACTAACAACACATATGCCTGGAATCCTTCATCACCACTAACACATATGCCTGGGATCCTTACATCGTAGGGCAGCTGAAGAGAATGGTTTCGTCGCTTGAAGCACAGAGATCAATTTATTGCAATTAATCAAAAATAATTAATAGATTTTAATTAAACAACAACAAAAACATTTTTGTCATAGACGGACAAGATTCATATTAAATTATAAAGGCGAGTTCCTAGCGAGTTCAGGAAGCTAGAGCTTTGTGAGATGTTCACACAGCGAAGGGGGCAGACTTTTAGACCAAAGGGACCCAGCAGAAAACATTTTCTCTGACAACTAAAGATGTAAATATGACAGTTATAGGGAAGGTGAAGGCATGTAGTTCATGGTGTTATCATGGATTATATATCTATAATGGTCCTGGTATCGAGCCGGTTGACATTTAGTTCCATTTAACTATCAAGGCAGAGGTCCTGGTATCGAGCTGGTTGACATTTAGTTCCATTTAACTGGCTATCAAGGCAGAGGTCCTGGTATCGAGCTGGTTGACATTTAGTTCCATTTAACTGGCTATCAAGGCAGAGGTCCTGGTATCGAGCCGGTTGACATTTAGTTCCATTTAACTGGCTATCAAGGCAGAGGTCCTGGTATCGAGCTGGTTGACATTTAGTTACATTTAACTGGCAAGGCAGAGGTCCTGGTATCGAGCCGGTTGACATTTAGTTACATTTAACTGGCAAGGCAGAGGTCCTGGTATCGAGCCTCGATGTGATCCGAATCAGAAGGAAGTGCTTCATCGCAAAGCAAGCAGCGTGACGTCCTTTACACAAGCGTAGTACGAGGATAATGAAACACAATGAAGTAGAATGAGAGCATCTGATTGGCTGAGAACAACAAACACTCTGAATCTACACATCCATTCAGAACTGACCAAATTGTGAAAGACAGGCGTTGTAATTTTGAATTCCGTAAAGTGAGTGCGGAAGAGGTGACATTCAACAAGGACAAGCCACCTGGGTCTGACAACTGAGGGTGATAGTGGACTGTATTGCCACATCTATTGGCCATCTGTTCAATGGAAGCCTACAGGAAAGTGTGTTCCCTCAAGCCTTAGAGGGAAGCAAAAGTCATTCCTAAACCCAAGAATAACAAAGCCACCCTTTACTGGCTAAAACAACTGACCAATCAGCCTACTGCCAACACTTAGTCAACTTTTGGAGAGAAAAAAAGGTGTTTCATCAGATACAATGCTATTTCAATGTAAACAAATGAACAACTGATTTTCAGCACTTCGAGGGAAGGGCATTCAACATGTATGGCACTTACACAAACGACTGATGATTGGCTGAGAGAAATTGATGATGAGAACATTATTGGACCTGTTTTGGTTCAGCTTTGGACATTATGGACCTGTTGATTTACATCCCGGTGCAAAAAATTCAAAGGAAAAAAAAATCACACTAAAACACAACTTGGAAGGAGGGACGTATTGGGGTGCGTAGAGACAGACAGTGGCTGCAATAGTTAGCTTTGTTGGAGCTAAAAAAGAACCGTCAGACCTAGAGTTCCGAAACTTTAGAAACCTGTTCTAGACCTCCGGTCGATGGTGCGTGGTGAGTTACGTGGCTCTAGACGGTTCTCGGACCGAGAAACAGCCTCGTACATTTGCAATACCTTCAATTCATTTTGACCATCACGAAAGGCTAGGTGCATTGAAACCGGCTCGGCCCATAGAGACGGACCCCAACGTTTCTGTCGGATAGCTCGTTCAAGGACCCCGTAGCAAGTCATGGAAAATAGTGGATTTTCAGCACCAATTAGGGTTTTTCTCGGACACCAAATGACCTATCGAGCCGAAACTTGGGATTCGGGGTCGCCTCAGCTAGGCCAACACATAACATAAGAAATGGACCCGCAGCTAGAACGTAACTACGTGTTTTATGGTTTTTTTATGGTTTGAACCGAAGGCGTTGTGAATTTTGGGCCAGCTCTGAAGTATGTAATAGTTGGCTACTAAACGAGTTGGAAAAAGTGGGTTTGGTGTCAGTTTGTATCAGTTTGGTGTCAGAATGATATCTAATTGACTGATGGACTCTTGTCCACTTGACTCTTGTACATTTGCAATATGTTTAAACAGTGAGGTACCATCACCAAAAGCGACATTCTGAAATCAACCCTAACGAGCGATTGAGATGAACCAGAATCACTGCAAAGCCATCCCGAGTTCATCGGTCCAGTCAATTTCACATTCCTGCAGGATTTTTATAGCATGACCAATTCGTGATGGTACCTGCCCATTGAAACATATTGCAAATGCACAGTGACTTTGAAAAAGTAAGGAAACATAAACAAAAAAAATCCATTTTTTTTTTTTTGGGGTGACCAGTTGCACGTGCATTTGCAATATGATTCTATAGTGAAAAAACATCACCAAAAGCGACATTCTGAAATCAACCCAAACGAGCCATTGAGATGACCCAGAATCACTGCAAAGCCATCCCGAGTTCATCGGGCTAGTCAATTTCACATTCCTGCAGGATTTTTATAGCATGACCAATTCGTGATGGTACCTGCCCATTAAAACATATTGCAAATGCACAGTGACTTTGAAAAAGTAAGGAAACATAAACAAAATTTTTTTTTTTTTGGGTGACCAGTTGCACGTGCATTTGCAATATGATTCTATAGTGAAAAAACATCACCAAAAGCGACATTCTGAAATCTACCCAAACGAGCCATTGAGATGACCCAGAATCACTGCAAAGCCATCCCGAGTTCATCGGGCCAGTCAATTTCACATTCCTGCAGGATTTTTATAGCATGACCAATTCGTGATGGTACCTGCCCATTGAAACATATTGCAAATGCACAGTGACTTTGAAAAAGTAAGGAAACATAAACAACATTTTTTTATTTTTGGGTGACCAGTTGCACGTGCATTTGCAATATGATTCTATAGTGAAAAAACATCACCAAAAGCGACATTCTGAAATCTACCCTAACGAGCGATTGAGATGAACCAGAATCACTGCAAAGCCATCCCGAGTTCATCGGGCCAGTCAATTTCACATTCCTGCAGGATTTTTATAGCATGACCAATTCGTGATGGTACCTGCCCATTGAAACATATTGCAAATGCACAGTGACTTTGAAAAAGTAAGGAAACATAAACAACATTTTTTTATTTTTGGGTGACCAGTTGCACGTGCATTTGCAATATGATTCTATAGTGAAAAAACATCACCAAAAGCGACATTCTGAAATCTACCCTAACGAGCGATTGAGATGAACCAGAATCACTGCAAAGCCATCCCGAGTTCATCGGGCCAGTCAATTTCACATTCCTGCAGGATTTTTATAGCATGACAAATTCGTGATGGTACCTGCCCATTAAAACATATTGCAAATGCACAGTGACTTTGAAAAAGTAAGGAAACATAAACAAAAAAAATCATTTTTTTTTTTTTTAGGGTGACCAGTTGCACGTGCATTTGCAATATGATTCTATAGTAAAAAAACATCACCAAAAGCGACATTCTGAAATCAACCCAAACGAGCGATTGAGATGACCCAGAATCACTGCAAAGCCATCCCGAGTTCATCGGGCCAGTCAATTTCACATTCCTGCAGGATTTTTATAGCATGACAAATTCGTGATGGTACCTGCCCATTGAAACATATTGCAAATGCACAGTGACTTTGAAAAAGTAAGGAAACATAAACAAAATTTTTTTTTTTTTGGGTTACCAGTTGCACATTTCAGATCACCAGTTGCACATTTCAGATCACCAGTTGCACATTTCAGATCACCAGTTGCACGGAGGAAAATCGTTACTTTTGACTTTGACTTTTGACTTCCTATGACATCATATTGCAAATGGACAAAACATATGCCTTATGCACAAGTAAAACAAAAAAAAATTATGATAATACAAGTTGACAAAGGTATAGTTTGAGCAAAGTATAGTTTGAATTTTGAGCATGACAAATTCGTGATGGTAAAACATATTGCAAATGCACAGTGACTTTGAAAAAGTAAGGAAACATAAACAAATGGACATAATGAAATCATCATATTTTTTTTTACGGTTACCAGTTGCACGCGCATTTGCAATATGATTCTATACTGAAAAAACATCACCAAATGGACATGATGAAATCAACACAACGAGTGATGGAAATGAACAACTATCACTGCCCGGCCGTCCCGAGTTCATCAGTTCAGTCAATTTTGGCCCCCAAAAAAATTGACTTTGGACTTTGACTTTTGACTTCCTATGAAATCATATTGCAAATGGACAAATCATATTCCTTATGCACAAGTAAAAAAAAAAAATATGATAATAACATTTTACAAAAGTATATTCATACACTTCTTACACATGATTAATTGTCTTAAAATCGAAACAATTTCGAAAAACGGTCCAGAAAGCACTTTTTTTAGTTTTTAAAGTTTAAAAAAAAAATCAAATTTTCGACTTTTGACATCCTATTAAATCATATTGCAAATGGACAAAACATATGCCTTATGCACAAGTAAAAAAAAATAAAAAAATAATGATAATAAAATACGAATAAAGTATGTTGATACAGTTCTTATACGTGTGTAATTGACACAAAATTCGAAAGAATTTTGAAAAACGGTCCAGAAAGCACTTTTTTTAGGGTGTGTGAAGTTTTTTATAAAATTTTGACATTTTTGACTTTTGACTTTTGACTTCCTATGAAATCATATTCCAAATGGAGAAAACACATGCCTTATGCACAAGTAAAAAAAAAAAAAAAAATGATAATAAAGTATGACTAAAGTATGTTGATAAAGTTCTTATACATGTGTAATTGACACAAAAATTGAAAGAATTTTGAAAAACGGTCCAGAAAGCACTTTTTTAAGGATGTGTGAAGTTTTTTACCAAATTTTGACATTTTTGACTTTTGACTTTCTATGAAATCATATTCCAAATGGAGAAAACATATGCCTTATGCACAAGTAAAAAAAAAAAAAAAAATGATAATAAAGTATGACTGAAGTATGTTGATAAAGTTCTTATACATGTGTAATTGACATAAAAATTGAAAGAATTTTGAAAAACGGTCCAGAAAGCACTTTTTTAAGGATGTGTGAAGTTTTTTACCAAATTTTGACATTTTTGACTTTTGACTTTTGACTTCCTATGAAATCATATTCCAAATGGAGAAAACATATGCCTTATGCACAAGTAAAAAATAAAAAAAATGATATTAAAGTATGACTAAAGTATGTTGATAAAGTTCTTATACATGTGTAATTGACATAAAAATTGAAAGAATTTTGAAAAACGGTCCAGAAAGCACTTTTTTAAGGATGTGTGAAGTTTTTTACCAAATTTTGACATTTTTGACTTTTGACTTTTGACTTCCTATGAAATCATATTGCAAATGTACAAAACATATGCCTTATGCGCATGTAATTAAAAAAAAAAAATATGATACAAAAATTGGACAAAAGTATATTCATACAGCTCTTACACATGTGTAATTGACAAAAAAATCGAAAGAATTTCGAAAAAAGGCCCAGAAAGCACTTTTTTAAGGGGTGAAAAGTTTTTGAAAAAAATATCCTTTTTTCAAAATTTTTCTTTTGGATGTTGACTTGGGTTGCATTTCCAATATGAAAAACCCCGGTGGAGCGCACTCGCCCCCTGTTGGATTTTTGAGGTGTTACAATTGGCAATTGCCATATGGCATTTGCCATATACTTTGCACGAATCAACGCCGCTTTGGGTGGTATTGGACATTGTGTATATGGTTTGTACAATTTTTTGTACAATTCAGGGGGGGGTATTCCCTTACAACACATATGCCTGGAATCCTACATCACCACTAACACATATGCCTGGAATCCTTCATCACCACTAACAACACATATGCCTGGAATCCTACATCACCACTAACAACACATATGCCTGGAATCCTTCATCACCACTAACACATATGCCTGGAACCCTACATCACCACTAACAACACATATGCCTGGAATCCTTCATCACCACTAACACATATGCCTGGAATCCTACACCACCACATCACTACTAACAACACATATGCCTGGGATCCTACATCACCACTAACAACACATATGCCTGGGATCCTACATCACCACTAACAACAAATATGCCTGGAATCCTACATCACCACTAACAACACATATGCCTGGAATCCTACATCACCACTAACACATATGCCTGGAACCCTACATCACCACTAACAACACATATGCCTGGAATCCTACATCACCTACATCACCACTAACAACACATATGCCTGGAATCCTACATCACCACTAACACATATGCCTGGAACCCTACATCACTACTAACAACACATATGCCTGGGACCCTACATCACCACTAACAACACATATGCCTGGAATCCTACATCACCACTAACACATATGCCTGGAACTCTACATCACCTACATCACCACTAACAACACATATGCCTGGAATCCTACATCACCACTAACAACAGATATGCCTGGAACCCTACATCACCACTAACAACACATATGCCTGGAATCCTACATCACCACTAACAACACATATGCCTGGAATCCTACATCACCTACATCACCACTAACAACACATATGCCTGGAATCCTACATCACCACTAACAACACATATGCCTGGAATCCTACATCACCACTAACACATATGCCTGGAATCCTTCATCACCACTAACAACACATATGCCTGGAATCCTACATCACCACTAACACATATGCCTGGAATCCTTCATCACCACTAACAACACATATGCCTGGAATCCTACATCACCACTAACAACACATATGCCTGGAATCCTTCATCACCACTAACAACACATATGCCTGGAATCCTACATCACCACTAACAACACATATGCCTGGAATCCTTCATCACCACTAACACATATGCCTGGAACCCTACATCACCACTAACAACACATATGCCTGGAATCCTTCATCACCACTAACACATATGCCTGGAATCCTACACCACCACATCACTACTAACAACACATATGCCTGGGATCCTACATCACCACTAACAACACATATGCCTGGGATCCTACATCACCACTAACAACACATATGCCTGGAACCCTACATCACCACTAACACATATGCCTGGAACCCTACATCACCACTAACACATATGCCTGGAATCCTACATCACCACTAACAACACATATGCCTGGAATCCTACATCACCACTAACAACACATATGCCTGGAATCCTACATCACCACTAACAACACATATGCCTGGAATCCTACATCACCACTAACACATTTGCCTGGAATCCTACATCACCACTAACAACACATATGCCTGGAATCCTACATCACCACTAACAACACATATGCCTGGAACCCTACATCACCTACATCACCACTAACAACACATATGCCTGGAATCCTACATCACCTACATCACCACTAATAACACATATGCCTGGAACCCTACATCACCTACATCACCACTAACAACACATATGCCTGGAACCCTACATCACCACTAACAACACATATGCCTGGAATCCTTCATCACCACTAACAACACATATGCCTGGAATCCTACATCACCACTAACAACACATATGCCTGGAATCCTACATCACCTACATCACCACTAACAACACATATGCCTGGGATCCTTACATCGTAGGGCAGCTGAAGAGAATGGTTTCGTCGCTTGAAGCACAGAGATCAATTTATTGCAATTAATCAAAAATAATTAATAGATTTTAATTAAACAACAACAAAAACATTTTTGTCATAGACGGACAAGATTCATATTAAATTATAAAGGCGAGTTCCTAGCGAGTTCAGGAAGCTGGAGCTTTGTGAGATGTTCACACAGCGAAGGGGGCAGACTTTTAGACCAAAGGGACCCAGCAGAAAACATTTTCTCTGACAACTAAAGATGTAAATATGACAGTTATAGGGAAGGTGAAGGCATGTAGTTCATGGTGTTATCATGGATTATATATCTATAATGGTCCTGGTATCGAGCCGGTTGACATTTAGTTCCATTTAACTATCAAGGCAGAGGTCCTGGTATCGAGCTGGTTGACATTTAGTTCCATTTAACTGGCTATCAAGGCAGAGGTCCTGGTATCGAGCTGGTTGACATTTAGTTCCATTTAACTGGCTATCAAGGCAGAGGTCCTGGTATCGAGCCGGTTGACATTTAGTTCCATTTAACTGGCTATCAAGGCAGAGGTCCTGGTATCGAGCTGGTTGACATTTAGTTACATTTAACTGGCAAGGCAGAGGTCCTGGTATCGAGCCGGTTGACATTTAGTTACATTTAACTGGCAAGGCAGAGGTCCTGGTATCGAGCCTCGATGTGATCCGAATCAGAAGGAAGTGCTTCATCGCAAAGCAAGCAGCGTGACGTCCTTTACACAAGCGTAGTACGAGGATAATGAAACACAATGAAGTAGAATGAGAGCATCTGATTGGCTGAGAACAACAAACACTCTGAATCTACACATCCATTCAGAACTGACCAAATTGTGAAAGACAGGCGTTGTAATTTTGAATTCCGTAAAGTGAGTGCGGAAGAGGTGACATTCAACAAGGACAAGCCACCTGGGTCTGACAACTGAGGGTGATAGTGGACTGTATTGCCACATCTATTGGCCATCTGTTCAATGGAAGCCTACAGGAAAGTGTGTTCCCTCAAGCCTTAGAGGGAAGCAAAAGTCATTCCTAAACCCAAGAATAACAAAGCCACCCTTTACTGGCTAAAACAACTGACCAATCAGCCTACTGCCAACACTTAGTCAACTTTTGGAGAGAAAAAAAGGTGTTTCATCAGATACAATGCTATTTCAATGTAAACAAATGAACAACTGATTTTCAGCACTTCGAGGGAAGGGCATTCAACATGTATGGCACTTACACAAACGACTGATGATTGGCTGAGAGAAATTGATGATGAGAACATTATTGGACCTGTTTTGGTTCAGCTTTGGACATTATGGATCATAACCTGTTGATTTACATCCCGGTGCAACACTGCTACAGAGCCTTCAGAAAGCATTCACACCCCTTGACTTTTCCACATTTAAGTTGTGTTACAGCCTGAATTTAAAATTGATTACATTTAGACTTGTTTTGGTCACTGGCCTACACACAATACCCCATAATGATATCACAATACCCCAAAATGACATCACAATACCCCATAATGACGTCACAATACCCCATAATGACATCACAATACCCCATAATGACGTCACAATACCCCATAATGACATCCCAATACCCCATAATGACATCACAATACCCCATAATGACGTCACAATACCCCATAATGACGTCACAATACCCCATAATGACATCACAATACCCCATAATGACGTCACAATACCCCATAATGACACCACAATACCCCATAATGACATCACAATACTCCATAATGACATCACAATACCCCATAATGACATCACAATACTCCATAATGACATCACAATACCCCATGATGTCAAAGTGGTATTTTGTTTCTTGAATTTGTTTTCAAATGAATTGAAAATAAAATGCGTAAATGTCTGATGTTAATAAGTATTCCAGCCCTTTGCCATGGCAAGCTCAAATAAGTTCAGGAGTAAAAATGTCCTGAACAACTCACAAAATAAGTTACTACGGACTTTAACATGATTTTTGAATGACTGCCTCATCTCTGTACCCCACACATACAATTATCTGTAAGGTCCCTTAGTCGAGCAATTAATTTCATACAGATTCAACCACAAAGACCAGTGAGGTTTTCCAAGGCCTCGCAAAGAACGGCACCTATTGGTAGATGGGTAAAAATAACATTGGATATCCCTTTGAGCAGGGTGAAGTTATTAATTACACTTTGGATGGTGTATCAATACACCCAGTCACTACAAAGATACAGGCATCCTTCCTAACTCAGTTACCAGAGAGGAGGGAAACCCCTCAGGGATTTCACAATGAGGCCAATGGTGACTTTAAAACAGTTACAGAATTTAATGGCTGTGATAGAAGAAAACTGAGGATGGAACAACATAGTAGTTACTCCACAATACTAATCTAATTGGCAGAGTGAAAAGAAGAAGGAAGCCTGTATAGAATACAAATATTCCAAAACATGCATCCTGTTTGCAACAATGCACTTAAGTTAAACAGCAAAAGATTTGACAAAGAAATTAACTTCATGTCCTGAAAACAAAGCATTATGTTTGGGGCAAACACAACACATTGCCGAGTACCACTCTTCACATGGCCTTCCATTTCCTGTAGTCCACAATCAGCTCCATTGTCTTGATGATGTTGAGGGAGAGGTTGCTGTCCTGGCACCACATTGCCAGGTCTCTGACATCCTCCCTGTAGGCTGTCTCATTGTCGTTGGTGATCAGGCCTACAAACCCCTGTGTCATCGGCAAACTTAATGATGGTGTTGGAGTCGTGCATTGGTGAACAAGGAGTACAGGAGGGGACTAAGCACGCACTGCCCTTGAGGGGCCCCCGAGTTGAGGATCTGCGTGGCAGATGTGTTGTTACCTACCCTCACCACCTTGGGGTGCGGCCCGTTGGGAAGTCCAAGATCCAGTTGCAGAGGGAGGAGTCCCAGGGTCTGTCCCAGTATGGTCTTAGAGAGCATGGAGGGAACTAACTATGGTGTTAAACACTGAGCTGTAGTCAATGAACAGCTTCTGTGAATGTTAACCTGTTTAAAGGTTTTACTCACATCGACTACGGAGAGCGTGATCACACAGTCGTTCAGAACAGCTGGTTCTCTCATGCATGGTTCAGTGTTGCTTGCCTCAAAGTGAGCTTGTCTGGTAGACTTGCTTCACTGGACAGCTCGTGACTGGGTCTCTCTTTGTAATCCATGATAGTTTACAAGCCCTGCCACATCCGACGAGCGTCAGAGCCGGTGTAGTAGGATGCGATCTTGGTCTTGTATTGATGCGTTGCCTGTTTGATGGTTCGTCAGAGGGCGTAGCGGGATTTCTTAGAAGCATCCGGATTAGTGCACCGCTCCTTGAAAGTGTCAGCTTTAGCCTTTAGCTCAGTGCAGATGTTGGTCTTTAGCTCAGTGCAGATGTTGGTCTTTAGCTCAGTGCAGATGTTGGTCTTTAGCTCAGTGCAGATGTTAGCCTTTAGTTTAGTGCAGATGTTAGCCTAGCTCATTGCAGATGTTAGCCTTTAGCTCAGTAAAGATGTTAGCCTTTAGCTCAGTGCAGATGTTAGCCTTTAGCTCAGTGCAGATGTTAGCCTAGCTCAGTGCAGATGTTAGCCTTTAGCTTAGTGCAGATGTTAGCCTTTAGCTCAGTGCAGATGTTAGCCTTTAGCTCAGTGCAGATGTTAGCCTTTAGCTCAGTGCAGATGTTAGCCTTTAGCTCAGTGCAGATGTTAGCTTTCAGTTCAGTGCAGATGTTAGCCTAGCTCAGTGCAGATGTTAGCCTTTAGCTTAGTGCAGATGTTAGCCTTTAGCTCAGTGCAGATGTTAGCTTTTAGTTCAGTGCAGATGTTAGCTTTTAGTTCAGTGCAGATGTTAGCTTTTAGTTCAGTGCAGATGTTAGCCTTTAGCTCAGTGCAGATGTTGCCTGTAATCCATGGTTTACGGTCACTGTATATAGATGAATACTTTCTGAGTAAATAGTATGGTCTGTAGCTTATCATGAGGTGTTCTAACTCAGGAGAGCAGAACCTCGAAACTTCATAAATATTAGAGGTCATGTACCAGTTGTTAAAAAGAGACACTCACCCCCTTCCCTGAGCTTCCCTGACGTTGCTGTTCTGACCTGCCGATGTATAGAAAAGACAGTTTAATTTATAATTTCCATGTCTTTGTTCAGCCACAACTCAGAGAAACATTGGATATTACAATTCTTCAGATCACTTTGATAGGATAGTCTCGAACGGAGCTCGTCCAGTTTATTCTCCAGTGATTGCACGTTCACCAATAGAGGCGGTTTATTCACTCTTCGATTTAGTCTCATTGGGTATCCCGCACGCCGGGCTCTATAGCCCCACCTCCTTCTCCGAGTGTCTGAGATTTGAAATGTCCCAGGATAATCAATATGTCCTTCGCCTCCGACTCGGTGAAACAGAAGTCCTCGTCCAAATCGAGGTTGAGTGACGGCTGTTCTGATGTCCAGCAGATCTTTCCGGTAATAGGTAACGATGGTGGAAACATTACATGTACGGAAACAGTTAAGATCAGCACCAACAAAAAAATAATACACAAAAAAGCACAATTGGTGAGGAGCCCTTAAAAAGCTGCTATTCCCGCCAGTGTCATTCCACAAAGCAAGTCTGTTCAAATGACTAGCACACAGCTTAGACACCCACGCATACCCCACAAGACCTGCCACAAAAAGTCTCTTCACAGTTCCCAAGTCCAGAACAGACTCTGGGAAATGCACAGTACTACATAGAGACATGACCACATGGAACTCTATTCCACATCAGGTAACTGATGCAAGCAGTAAAATCAGATTTCAAAAACAGATCAAATTTAACCTCACGGAAAAACGCAGCCCGGTCCAGAATCCTGTTAAGAATACGTGTTCATACCTTTAGGGACAGACTTGGAAGTGTTGTACCTGTAGGGACAGACTTGGAAGTGTTGTACCTGTAGGGACAGACTTGGAAGTGTTGTACCTGTAGGGACAGACTTGGAAGTGTTGTACCTGTAGGGACAGACTTGGAAGTGTTGTACCTGTAGGGACAGACTTGGAAGTGTTGTACCTGTAGGGACAGACTTGGAAGTGTTGTACCTGTAGGGACAGACTTGGAAGTGTTGTACCTGTAGGGACAGACTTGGAAGTGTTGTACCTGTAGGGACAGACTTGGAAGTGTTGTACCTGTAGGGACAGACTTGGAAGTGTTGTACCTGTAGGGACAGACTTGGAAGTGTTGTACCTGTAGGGACAGACTTGGAAGTGTTGTACCTGTAGGGACAGACTTGGAAGTGTTGTACCTGTAGGGACAGACTTGGAAGTGTTGTACCTGTAGGGACAGACTTGGAAGTGTTGTACCTTTAGGGACAGATGTGGAGGTGTTATACCTTTAGGGACAGATGTGGAAGTGTTGTACCTGTAGGGACAGACTTGGAAGTGTTGTACCTGTAGGGACAGACTTGGAAGTGTTGTACCTTTAGGGACAGATGTAGAGGTGTTATACCTTTAGGAACAGATGTGGAAGTGTTAGACCTCTAGGGACAGATGTAGAAGTGTTATACCTTTAGGGACAGATGTAGAAGTGTTATACCTTTAGGGACAGATGTAGAAGTGTTATACCTTTAGGGACAGATGTAGAAGTGTTATACCTTTAGGGACAGATGTAGAAGTGTTATACCTTTAGGGACAGATGTGAAAGTGTTATACCTTTAGGGACAGACGTGGAAGTGTTTATACCTTTAGGGACAGATGTAGAAGTGGCTCTATCTCAACCATTATTTAAATGGTTTCTCTTTCTCCCCTAGCCATGAATTTTTAATCGCATGTATATTTTTGGATGAGCAGGATGAGGAGAAGGAGAGAATGATGAGAAGAGTGAGGGATGGGGAGAGGATAGAGGGGGAAGAGAATAAGTGGAGATAGGAGTGGAGACAACAGGACAGAAGAGGAGAGGTTAAGTGAGGAGAGTAGAGGATGAGGAGGAGCAGAGGGGAGGAGAGACAACTCGCAGATGAGGAGAGAGGAGTTGAGGATGAGCGGATGGGAAGGGAGGAGAAGATGAGGAGAGGGGAGTTGAGGGGATGGATTGTACCATTGTAGCTACCATTACAGTTCCATATAGTTGTCACGTCGGGGATAACAGTTGTTGACAAATGTAGCATTTTAGCTAAACTTAACCCTTCTGCAAAACCTAAACCTCAGTCTCCTAACCTGCCACGTTAGTTATCCTAACCTGCCACGTTAGTTATCCTAACCTGCCCCGTTAGTAATCCTAACCTGCCACGTTAGTAATCCTACCCTGCCACGTTAGTTATCCTAACCTGCCACGTTAGTTATCCTAAACTGCCACGTTAGTTATCCTAACCTGCCACGTTAGTAATCCTAATCTGCCACGTTAGGAGCATGATGATGTCAGACAGAGAGCAGGATGATGCCAGACAGAGAGCATGATGATGTCAGACAGAGAGCAGGATGATGTCAGACAGAGAGCATGATGGAGCCAGACAGAGAGCAGGATGATGTCAGACAAGGAGCATGATGATGCCAGACCGAGAGCATGATGGAGCCAGACAGAGAGCAGGATGATGCCAGCAGATTCTTTAGCTGCTATTTCTGTCTTCTGACACGTAGCCTGCATCCCAAATGGAAACCCATTGGAAACCTATTCCCTATTCCAAAGGGCTCTGGTTTAAAGTAGTGCACTATAGGGCAGTGTCTCCCGACTCCAGTCCTCCAGTACCCATCAGCAGTACACCTTTCAATAGTAGCCCAGACAAGCACACCTGATTCAACGTGTCAACTAATCATCAAACCATTCGGGTGTCAAAGGCTACAACAAAAATGTGTACTGTTGGGGGTACTGGAGGACTGGAGTTGGGCTGTTGGGGGTACTGGAGGACTGGAGTTGGGCTGTTGGGGGTACTGGAGGACTGGAGTTGGGCTGTTGGGGGTACTGGAGGACTGGAGTTGGGCTGTTGGGAGGACTGGAGGACTGGAGTTGGGCTGTTTGGGGGTACTGGAGGACTGGAGTTGGGCTGTTGGGGGTACTGGAGGACTGGAGTTGGGCTGTTGGGGGTACTGGAGAACTGGAGTGGGGCTGTTGGGGGTACTGGAGTTCTGGAGTTGGGCTGCTGGGGGTACTGGAGTTCTGGAGTTGGGCTGTTGGGGGTACTGGAGGACTGGAGTTGGGCTGATTGGAGGACTGGCGTTGGGCTGTTGGGGGTACTGGAGGACTGGAGTTGGGCTGTTGGGAGGACTGGAGTTGGGCTGTTGGGGGTACTGGAGGACTGGAGTTGGGCTGTTGGGGGTACTGGAGGACTGGAGTTGGGCTGTTGGGGGTACTGGAGGACTGGAGTTGGGCTGTTGGGGGTACTGGAGGACTGGAGTTGGGCTGTTGGGGGGTACTGGAGGACTGGAGTGGGACTGTTGGGGGTACTGGAGGACTGGAGTTGGGCTGTTGGGGGTACTGGAGGACTGGAGTTGGGCTGTTGGGGGTACTGGAGGACTGGAGTGGGGCTGTTGGGGATACTGGAGTTCTGGAGTTGGGCTGCTGGGGGTACTGGAGTTCTGGAGTTGGGCTGTTGGGTGTCCTGGAGTTCTGGATTTGGGCTGCTGGGGGTACTGGAGGACTGGAGTTGGGCTGTTAGGTGTACTGGAAGACTGGAGTTGGGCTGTTAGGGGTAGTGGAGGACTGGAGTTGGGCTGTTTGGGTACTGTAGGACCAAGGATTGGCTGCGTGGGGTTCTGGAGGACTGAAGTTGGGCTGTTGGGGGTTCTGGAGGACTGGAGTTGGGCTGTTGGGGGTTCTGGAGGACTGGAGTTGGGCTGTTGGAGGACTGGAGTTGGGCTGTTGGGGGTTCCTGGAGGACTGGAGTTGGGCTGTTGGGGGTTCTGGAGGACTGGAGTTGAGCTGTTGGGGGTTCTGGGTGACTGGAGTTGGGCTGTTTGGAGGACTGGCGTTGGGCTGTTGGGGGTACTGGAGGACTGGAGTTGGGATGTTGGGGGTACTGGAGGACTGGAGTTGGGCTGTTGGGGGTACTGGAGGACTGGAGTTGGCTGTTGGGGGTACTGGAGGACTGGAGTTGGGCTGTTGGGGGGTACTGGAGAACTGGAGTGGGGCTGTTGGGGTACTGGAGGACTGGAGTTGGGCTGTTGGGGGTACTGGAGGACTGGAGTTGGGCTGTTGGGTGTACTGGAGTTCTGGATTTGAGCTGCTGGGGGTACTGGAGGACTGGAGTTGGGCTGTTAGGTGTAGTGGAGGACTGGAGTTGGGCTGTTAGGGGTAGTGGAGGACTGGAGTTGGGCTGTTAGGGGTAGTGGAGGACTGGAGTTGGGCTGTTAGGGGTAGTGGAGGACTGGAGTTGGGCTGTTAGGGGTAGTGGAGGACTGGAGTTGGGCTGTTTGGGTACTGTAGGACCAAGGATTGGCTGCGTGGGTTCTGGAGGACTGAAGCTGGGCTGTTGGGGGTTCTGGAGGACTGGAGTTGGGCTGTTGGGGGTTCTGGAGGACTGGAGTTGTTCTGTTGGGGGATCTGGAGGACTGGAGTTGGGCTGTTGGGGGTTCCTGGAGGACTGGAGTTGGGCTGTTGGGGGTAGTGGGTGACTGGAGTTGAGCTGTTGGGGGTTCTGGAGGACTGGCGTTGGGCTGTTGGGGGTACTGGATGACTGGAGTTGGGCTGTTGGGGGTACTGGAGGACTGGAGTTGGGCTGTTGGGGGTACTGGAGGACTGGAGTTGGGCTGTTGGGAGGACTGGAGGACTGGAGTTGGGCTGTTGGGGGTACTGGAGGACTGGAGTTGGGCTGTTGGGGGTACTGGAGGACTGGAGTTGGGTTGTTGGGGGTACTGGAGGACTGGAGTTGGGCTGTTGGGGGTACTGGAGGACTGGAGTTGGGCTGTTGGGGGGTACTGGAGGACTGGAGTGGGACTGTTGGGGGTACTGGAGGACTAGAGTTGGGCTGTTGGGGGTACTGGAGGACTGGAGTTGGGCTGTTGGGGTACTGGAGGACTGGAGTTGGGCTGTTTGGAGGACTGGCGTTGGGCTGTTGGGGGTACTGGAGGACTGGAGTTGGGCTGTTGGGAGGACTGGAGGACTGGAGTTGGGCTGTTGGGGGTACTGGAGGACTGGAGTTGGGCTGTTGGGGGTACTGGAGGACTGGAGTTGGGCTGTTGGGGGTACTGGAGGACTGAGACCTCCTCGTACTGACCTGAGACCTAGTACTGAGACCTCCTTATACAGAGACCTCATACTGATACCTCCTCATACTGACCCGAGACCTCATCCTGAGACCTCTTCGTACTGAGACCTCCTCATACTGACCTGAGACCTCGTACTGAGACCTCCTCATACTGACCTGAGACCTCGTACTGAGACCTCCTCGTACTGAGACCTCCTCATACTGAGACCTCCTCATACTGAGACCTCCTCGTACTGAGACCACCTCATCCTGAGACCTCCTCGTACTGAGACATCCTCGTACTGACCTGAGACCTCGTACTGAGACCTCCTCATACTGACCCGAGACCTCATCCTGAGACCTCCTCGTACTGAGACCTCCTCATACTGACCTGAGACCTCGTACTGAGACCTCCTCATACTGACCTGAGACCTCATACTGAGACCTCCTCGTACTGAGACCTCCTCGTACTGAGACCTCCTCATACTGACCTGAGACCTCATACTGAGACCTCCTCGTACTGAGACCTCCTCGTACTGAGACCTCCTCATACTGACCTGAGACCTCATACTGAGACCTCCTCATACTGAGACCTCCTCGTACTGACCTGAGACCTAGTACTGAGACCTCCTTATACAGAGACCTCATACTGATACCTCCTCATACTGACCCGAGACCTCATCCTGAGACCTCCTCGTACTGAGACCTCCTCATACTGACCTGAGACCTCGTACTGAGACCTCCTCATACTGACCTGAGACCTCATACTGAGACCTCCTCGTACTGAGACCTCCTCGTACTGAGACCTCCTCATACTGACCTGAGACCTCATACTGAGACCTCCTCGTACTGAGACCTCCTCGTACTGAGACCTCCTCGTACTGACCTGAGACCTCATACTGAGACCTCCTCGTACTGACCTGAGACCACATACTGAGACCTCCTTATACAGAGACCTCATACTGAGACCTCCTCATACTGAGACCTCCTCATACAGAGACGTCATACTGAGACCTCCTCGTACTGAGACCTCCTCGTACTGACCTGAGACCTCATACTGAGACCTCCTCATACTGAGACCTCCTCGTACTGACCTGAGACCTAGTACTGAGACCTCCTTATACAGAGACCTCATACTGATACCTCCTCATACTGAGACCTCCTCATACAGAGACGTCATACTGAGACCTCCTCGTACTGAGACCTCCTCGTACTGACCTGAGACCTCATACTGAGACCTCCTTATACAGAGACCTCATACTGAGACCTCCTCATACTGAGACCTCCTCATACAGAGACCTCGTACTGAGACCTCCTCATACTGAGACCTCCTCGTACTGAGACCTCCTTATACTGACCTGAGACCTCATACTGAGACCTCCTCATACAGAGACCTCCTCATACTGAGACCCCCTCATACTGAGACCTCCTCATACTGAGACCCCCTCGTACTGAGACCTCCTCGTACTGGGGCCTCCTCGTACTGAGACATCCTCATACTGAGACCTCCTCGTACTGACCTGAGACCTCGTACTGAGACCTCCTCATACTGAGACCTCCTCATACTGACCTGAGACCTCCACATACTGAGACCCCCTAATACTGAGACCTCCTCATACTGACCTGAGACCTCCACATACTGAGACCCCCTAATACTGAGACCCCCTAATACTGAGACCCCCTCATACTGAGACCCCCTCATACTGAGACCCCCTCATACTGAGACCTCCTCGTACTGAGACCTCCTCATACTGACCTGAGACCTTGTACTGAGACCTCCTCATACTGAGACCTCCTCATACTGAGTCCTCCTCATACTGAGACCTCCTCATACTGAGACCTCCTCGTACTGAGACCTCCTCATACTGAGATCTCCTCATACTGAGTCCTTCTCGTACTGTGACCTCCTCGTACTGTGACCTCCTCATACTGAGACATCCTCGTACTGACCTGAGACCTCCTCGTACTGTGACCTCCTCGTACTGAGACCTCCTCATACTGAGTCCTCCTCTTACTGAGACCTCCTCATACTGAGACCTCCTAGAAGACAGGGGTTAAGGACTAGAGGATAACGGTTAGGGGTTATAGGTTAGAAGACAGGGGTTAAGGACTAGAGGATAAAGGTTAGGGGTTATAGGTTATAGGTTAGAAGACAGGGGTTAAGGACTAGAGGATAACGGTTAGGGGTTATAGGTTAGAGGACAGGGGTTAAGGACTAGAGTATAACGGTTAGGGGTTATAGGTTAGAGGACAGGGGTTAAGGACTAGAGGATAACGGTTAGGGGTTATAAGTTAGAGGACAGGGGTTAAGGTCTAGAGGATAACGGTTAGGGGTTATAGGTTAGAGGACAGGGGTTAAGGACTAGCGGATAACGGTTAGGGGTTATAGGTTATAGGACAGGGGTTAAGGACTAGAGGATAACGGTTAGGGGTTATAGGTTAGAGGACAGGGGTTAAGGACTAGAGGATAACGGTTAGGGGTTATAGGTTATGGGTTAGAGGACAGGGGTTAAGGACTAGAGGATAACGGTTAGGGGTTATAGGTTATGGGTTAGACAGTTCCAACATGTTCATGAGGCTCTAGACCTGCTGTAACATAACACCTCTTTATAAATCCTCTCTATACCTCCTGCTCAGTGTAAATAGATCACTGGATGGCTGAGTGGCTTTAAACGCCACTGGAAGTCTTTCTGTCCACATCCATCTTCAACAGGAAGGGGCCATCATTACACCACTTAGAGAGACAGTAGTCCAGACACGGTCAGGGTTCCAAATGGCACCCTAATTCCCTATGTAGTGCACTACTTTAGGAGCCCTATGGCACCCTATTCCATATGTAGGGCACTACTTTAGACCAGAGCCATATGGAACCCTAATCCCTATATAGTGCAATACTTTAGGAGCCCTATGGCACCCTATTCCCTACATAGTGCACTACATTAGACCAGAGCCATATGGAACCCTAATCCCTATATAGTGCACTACTTTAGACCAGAGCCCTATGACACACTATTCCCTATATAGTGCACTACTTTAGACCAAAGCCCTATGACACCCTATTCCCTATATAGTGCACTACTTTAGGGAGCCCTATGGCACCCTATTCCCTACATAGTGCATTACTTTTGACCAGGACCCTTTAAAGTAGTGCACTATATAGGGAATAGGGTGCCATTTGGATCCACATGTTCAATACCAAAATGGCAAAAGTACAAAATATATAATGGTGGAGCAATGACCAACATCAGTTACTGACCTGAACACAAGTGGACTAGTACTCTGAGAGGCTGATAGACTAGTACTCTGAGAGGCTGATAGACTAGTACTCTGAGAGGCTGATAGACTAGTACTCTGAGAGGCTGATAGACTAGTACTCTGAGAGGCTGATAGACTAGTACTCTGAGAGGCTGATAGACTAGTACTCTGAGAGGCTGATAGACTAGTACTCTGAGAGGCTGATAGACTAGTACTCTGAGAGGCTGATAGACTAGTACTCTGAGAGGCTGATAGACTAGTACTCTGAGAGGCTGATAGACTAGTACTCTGAGAGGCTGATAGACTAGTACTCTGAGAGGCTGATAGACTAGTACTCTGAGAGGCTGATAGACTAGTACTCTGAGAGGCTGATAGACTAGTACTCTGAGAGGCTGATAGACTAGTACTCTGAGAGGCTGATAGACTAGTACTCTGAGAGGCTGATAGACTAGTACTCTGAGAGGCTGATAGACTGGTACTCTGAGATGCTGATAGACTGGTACTCTGAGATGCTGATAGACTAGTACTCTGAGAGGCTGATAGACTAGTACTCTGAGAGGCTGATAGACTAGTACTCTGATAGGCTGATAGACTAGTACTCTGAGAGGCTGATAGACTAGCACTCTGAGAGGCTAATAAACCTGACATTTGGTCTCCGTGCTCTCTGCTCCACATCTGAATACCTGCTCAACCTCTCACACGCTCTCCCTCTCTCCTCTCTCTCTCTCTCCTCTCTCTCTCTCCCTCTCTCCTCTCCCTCCTCTCTCTCTCCTCTCTCTCTTTCCTTTCTCTCTCTCTCTCCCTCCTCTCACTCTCTCTCCTCTCTCTCTCTCTCCCCCTCCTCTCTCTCTCTCCTTTCTCTCTCTCTCCCTCCTCTCTCTCTCCCTCCCCTCTCTCTCTCCCTCTTCTCTCTCTCTTCCTCCTCTCTCTCTCCCTCCTCTCTCTCCTCTCTCTCCTCTCTCTCCCTCTCTCTCCTCTCTCTCCCCCTCCTCTCTCTCTCTCCCTCCTTTCTCTCTCTCCCTCCTCTCTCTCTCTCCCTCGCTCTCCCTCCTCTCTCTCTCTCCCTCGCTCTCCCTCCTCTCTCTCTCCCTCCTCTCTCTCTCCTTTCTCTCTTTCTCCCTCTATTTCTCCCTCTCTCCTTCTCTCTCTCTCCCTAATCTTCTAACCTCACTTTCCCTTCATCCTGTTTGAGGTCTTCCCACCTAAAGCTCAACTCTTCCAGTCAACCAGCACTTGAGAGAGAGAGAGAGAGAGAGAGAGAGAGAGAGAGAGAGAGAGAGAGAGAGAGAGAGAGAGAGAGAGAGAGAGAGAGAGAGAGAGAGAGAGAGAGAGAGAGATGAATTGTCGAAGCAGGCCAGAGCCAGTAAGCATCAACGTGTGCGTTGCCATACTTGGTGGACTTTACATTCTTACTCCCTAATCCCATTAGGAGAACCAAAGCATCCTGAGACCTCTGCAACCCAATTAACTTTTAAATCACACTGTTTGTGTCACGGTGGCTATCTTTGAAAGATAAAGACCTTGTAAATAGGATGCTGCCTCCATACAGGATATAAACTGAATGTCTCAAAGCAGTGACATGTTTACTCCTAATACACACCTCCATAGGCCCCCGGGTAACAGCTGGGGTAACAGCTGGGTAACAGCTGGGGTAACAGCCGGGGTAACAGCTGGGGTAACAGCCGGGGTAACAGCTGGGGTAACAGCCTGGGTAACAGCTGGGTAACGGCTGGGGTAAAGAGCACCAATAAGGTTATATCAAACAGTAGATTTAAAGTGTTAATAGCCGGGGTAACAGCCTGGGTAACAGCCGGGTTAAAGAGCACCAATAAGGTTATATCAAACAGTAGATTTAAAGTGTTAATAGCCGGGGTAACAGCTGGGTAACAGCCTGGGTAACAGCCGGGTTAAAGAGCACCAATAAGGTTATATCAAACAGTAGATTTAAAGTGTTAATAGCCGGGGTAACAGCCGGGGTAACAGCTGGGTAACAGCTGGGTAACAGCCGGGGTAACAGCCGGGGTAACGGCCGGGTTAAAGAGCACCAATAAGGTTATATCAAACAGTAGATTTAAAGTGTTAATAGCCGGGGTAACAGCTGGGTAACGGCCGGGTTAAAGAGCACCAATAAGGTTATATCAAACAGTAGATTTAAAGTGTTAATAGCCGGGGTAACAGCCGGGGTAACAGCCGGGGTAACAGCTGGGGTAACGGCCGGGGTAACAGCCTGGGTAACGGCCGGGTTAAAGAGCACCAATAAGGTTATATCAAACAGTAGATTTAAAGTGTTAATAGCCGGGGTAACAGCTGGGTAACAGCTGGGTAACAGCCGGGGTAACAGCTGGGTAACGGCCGGGTTAAAGAGCACCAATAAGGTTATATCAAACAGTAGATTTAAAGTGTTAATAGCCGGGGTAACAGCCGGGGTAACAGCTGGGTAACAGCTGGGTAACAGCCTGGGTAACGGCCGGGTTAAAGAGCACCAATAAGGTTATATCAAACAGTAGATTTAAAGTGTTAATAGCCGGGGTAACAGCCGGGGTAACAGCCTGGGTAACAGCCTGGGTAACGGCTGGGGTAACAGCTGGGTAACAGCTGGGGTAACAGCCGGGGTAACAGCCGGGGTAACAGCCGGGTTAAAGAGCACCAATAAGGTTATATCAAACAGTAGATTTAAAGTGTTAACAGCCGGGGTAACAGCTGGGTAACAGCCGGGTTAAAGAGCACCAATAAGGTTATATCAAACAGTAGATTTAAAGTGTTAATAGCCGGGGTAACAGCCGGGGTAACAGCCGGGTAACAGCCGGGGTAACAGCTGGGTAACAGCCGGGTTAAAGAGCACCAATAAGGTTATATCAAACAGTAGATTTAAAGTGTTGACAGCAGCTGAAAAGTGCTTCTCTTCAACAAAAAAGATTAATGAGATATTCATAGACAATGTCTTTGACATGTTTATTATAATAAACAAGACTTCATAGAATGTACTCTATTTGAAACAGGAACACAATGTTTACAAACCAATCCAGAATGCAAACTCCTGCGATGTACGCATTAAAACAGACACTGCTCCAGGCGCATTAAAACAGACACTGCTCCAGGCGCATTAAAACAGACACTGCTCCAGGCGCATTAAAACAGACACTGCTCCAGGCGCATTAAAACAGACACTGCTCCAGGCCTTGGTAATGGAAAGGGAACAGGCATTTGGTATCTGATGGAGGGAGGGATGATGGAGGGAGGGATGATGGAGGGAGGGATGATGGATGGAGGGATGATGGATGGAGGGATGATGGATGGAGGGATGATGGATGGAGGGATGATGGATGGAGGGATGATGGAGGGAGGGATGATGGATGGAGGGATGATGGAGGGAGGGATGCATGATGGATAAAAACGAACATGAAACTGACGTTGAAAATATATATGTGGAATTCCAATAGCAACCGTGTTTAACCAGTAGATAGATGTGTTCTCTTTCACATCGTGGACACACATTTCCTCTCGCTAGCCTAGACCCTACTAATGGACATTCTCTGTGTAGGATAATACTTAGACCTGCCTGTGTGATCATGTGGAGCCCAACACGCTCTGCCTCCCTTTCTAGACCTAACATCTCGTACTTCTAAAAATATATCTAGTGCAATTTCTCATAAAGATGCTGAATACATTCAGAAAGGCTCTACGAGGCCGAGTAGTTCCTTCCATGGATGTGTCCCATAGGAATGCATCCCAAATGGCACCCTATTCCCTATATAGTGCACTACTTTAGACCAGGACCCTATGGAACCCTATTCCCTATATAGTGCACTACTTTAGACCAGAGCCCTATTCCCTATATAGTGCACTACTTTAGACCAGAGCCCTATTCCCTATATAGTGCACTACTTTAGACCAGAGTCCTATTCCCTATATAGTGCACTACTTTAGACCATAGCCCTATAGAACCCTATTCCCTATATAGTGCACTACTTTAGACCAGAGTCCTATTCCCTATATAGTGCACTACTTTAGACCATAGCCCTATAGAACCCTATTCCCTATATAGTGCACTACTTTAGACCAGGGCCCTATAGCAAATTCCCTGCCATTCTACACATGTTGCCATGGCGCTTAGTTCATATTTAATCATTTTTATTCGTTTTTTGGTTTTGAATAGCTCAATGGGTATAGACTAAGTCTGGGTAAAATCAATGTGTTTCCTACCTGTGAATATGATGGAAAATCAGTTCTTTCAACATAGCTAGTTAACAATGCTAGCAAGCTAGTTAGCTAGTGTGTTTTGGTTTGAATACCCCACCATATGTTTTGCTTGTTTTTATGGTCTCCTGACCCCTGAGGAGGACTGCAAGCTGGCAGGGATGAATTCAATGCTCAGTCTGAGGATTCCTCTGAAGATTTGTGCTGGCTGACATCATTGAGTTAGTGGGAACGTAGTAATGAACTTCATCTTGTACAAGGCAGTCAGACAGCTGGGACTGCGAGGCGAGTGAACAGTGCTACCTGCCTGCCACTGGAGGACCTACTCATCTACCCCCTGTTGACAAAACCCTCCCTCTACTCTAGCTATATGGATCCCACTCTACTATAAGGGCTATATATTAGTTGTGGTAGTCCAGACCTCTGTTATCTGCTATAAGGGCTATATATTAGTTGTGGTAGTCCAGACCTCTGTTATCTGCTATAAGGACTATATATTAATTGTGGTAGCCCAGACCTCTGTTATCTACTATAAGGGCTATATATTAGTTGTTGTAGCCGAGACCTCTGTTATCTACTATAAGGGCTATATATTAGTTGTTGTAGCCGAGACCTCTGTTATCTACTATAAGGGCTATATATTAGTTGTGGTAGTCCAGACCTCTGTTATCTAGCTATAAGGGCTATATATTAGTTGTGGTAGTCCAGACCTCTGTTATCTACTATAAGGGCTATATATTAGTTGTGGTAGTCCAGACCTCTGTTATCTACTATAAGGGCTATATATTAGTTGTTGTAGCCCAGACCTAGCCCAGACCTGAATAAATTATTATTGTTATTATTATTAATTGTGAGGCTGAGATAAAATGTTGAAGTGACTCTGGTCTAAAGTAGAGGACTATATGGGGAATAACGCCTTGCAGTGACTCTGGTCTAAAGTAGAGGACTATATGGGGAATAAAGCCTTGCAGTGACTCTGGTCTAAAGTAGAGGACTATATGTGGAATAACGCCTTGTAGTGGCTCTGGTCTAAAGTAGAGGACTATATGTGGAATAACGCCTTGCAGTGACTCTGGTCTAAAGTAGAGGACTATATGGAATAACGCCTTCTAGTGACTCTGGTCTAAAGTAGAGGACTATATGGAATAACGCCTTGTAGTGACTCTGGTCTAAAGTAGAGGACTATATGGGGAATCAGTGCCATTTGGGATGCAGACGCAACAGTGTTCATCACCTGGACAGCTCCTCGCGCTAGTCTCTCTCTCCTCAACAACAGAGCCGTTTCTCCGGGCATATAACCTGCCTAGTGTCCATCCCGGGCTGTATCTGTCTCTGAGCTGCGCCCGCTGTTTATCTGTGAAGTATTCCCAGGCTGGCTCAAAACGTTCAATACTAAGTATCCTATCCACCGATTACAAAGTATCCTAGAATCCCGGCGATTACTACAATAGCAACGAATATGAACCCAGCGATGCATGTGATCATTCCGTTATTGTCACCCCCTTCATCTATCTCGTCTTTGGGCTCCTCTTCACAGATGGAAATGACGCCCACGGAGGAGTTCCCGACGCTCAGGGTGGATTTGAGCTCGGCGCCGGCCTCCTGCTTGGCCTCCACGGCCCACGGAGCCACCTGCACTTTCATCTCCATCTCCTCCATCATCTGACCCACCTGGGTGATCTCAGTCTGGAGCTCCTTCAGGTCGGCAGTGTCGATGTTGCTGTCCGCGTCGTACTTCATGTTCTGCACAGACATGGCCCTGGCGGCCACCGTGGTGGTGCTGCCGGTCATGCCCGTCTGGATGAGGTGTCTGGTGGGCACCTTGAGGGGGAACTCCTGCCCTATCTCCAAGCTCCGCTTCATGTCCACTTCCAGTAGCTCCATGCTGCTGGTGAACAGCACCCATAGCCTCTCATACTCAGCCCGGTCGTCCTTGCTGGTGGTCTTGTCTTTGAGCAACTCGGTTAGTTTATTCCGGTTGGCCACCGCGAGCTCCTGGGCTTTCTTCCGGGTCTTCTTGAGTTCCTCGCGCAGGTTCTGAGAGTCCGATGTGCTGCCCAGCGCGATGACCAGGTGCCTGTAGCACGCTGTGACTTTGTTCAGAGCATCCAGCATGGTTTTACACTCATCTGTGCCCCCCATGGTTGTTTTTTAATTCAAATATAAGCCCACCTCTGATCTCCCCCGGCTACATTAAAAATGCATTCAATTAATTTTTTAAAAAGCTGTGCGCAACAACAGCAAAAAAGGAGGGTGATCGCGAACCGCCAGACGCACCGTGCTCGGTTGTTGAGCTCGATTCCACTGTCTTTTTTATTTGATTTTTTAGTTTGGACAAGAGAACACCATCTATACGAATCCAGTCACAGCTCGTGTCACAGATAATTCCTCTCTATCCATGTTCCTGTCTGCGAGCAGCACAGAGAGCCGAGAGAGAAGCTTAGATATTAATGGACCAGTAAATGGCTTTACCTTCGCTCTTTTGCATTGGAGATTAGATGGCCGACGGCGTCAGAGAGACCAGCCCTCCCTGCCTGCAGAAAATAGATGTGTATCAAAACATTTCTGTTGGTTTGTGGGTAATAATAGTCCAATATATTAGAGACTGTGTAGCAGATTCAGCTACAGGTGTTTCCTATTAAACATCAGAACAACTCCACAGTATCCAGACAGAACAACTCCGGCAGCGTCGGCTCGCAACAAAAAAATAACGGAAAGTCCATTAATGCCGTTGCCGTCTTCTTAGATGCACATCTGGATGATGATGATTATATAAAACAAAACGCTGTTAAATGTCAGCTCACCGTGAGAGACAGACCCGTACCCCTGGACGAACCAAATCAAACTGTGACTAGATCGATGGTTGGTTGGTTGTCTAAGTATCGTGTGGCTTTTTTTTTCTTCATCTGAACGGGAGCTGTCCACTTCAGCACGGTGTCTGTCCACGGTGCTTGTTTTAAATACCATAAGCGCCTTGTGTCACATGCACGCAGAACAAGACCGGAGCTTTCGGATGTGGGCATTCTGGAACATTGGACAGAGTAGAGAAGCCTAGAGATCCACTGATTGGTTAGTGAGAAAACATCTCCAATGGATACGTATTGTGATTGGTTAGTTATTCTCACACACACACACAGCCCCCTCCCGCCCTAGACTACTGTATGTGGTGTTAGTGGATGCCTTTATTAAAGTGATGATCACAGATGAAGAGGACGCTGAGATATTGACTGTTTCACAAATTGTACCCTTTTCGCTACATGGGTGTGGTCTAAAGTAGTGCACTATGTAGGGAATAGGGTGTCATAGGGCTCTGGTCTAAAGTAGTGCACTATGTAGGGAATAGGGTGTCATAGGGCTCTGGTCTAAAGTAGTGCACTATATAGGGAATAGGGTGCCATAGGGCTCTGATCTAAAGTAGTGCACTATATAGGGAATAGGGTGGCATAGGGCTCTGGTCTAAAGTAGTGCACTATGTAGGGAATAGGGTGGCATAGGGCTCTGGTCTAAAGTAGTGCACTATATTAGGGAATAGGGTGCCATAGGGCTCTGGTCTAAAGTAGTGCACTATATAGGGAATAGGGTGTCATAGGGCTCTGGTCTAAAGTAGTGCACTATATAGGGAATAGGGTTCCATAGGGCTCTGGTCTAAAGTAGTGCACTATATAGGGAATAGGGTGCCATAGGGCTCTGGTCTAAAGTAGTGCACTATATAGGGAATATGGTGGCATAGGGCTCTGGTCTAAAGTAGTGCACTATATACGGAATAGGGTGCCATAGGGCTCTGATCTAAAGTAGTGCACTATATAGGGAACAGGGTGTCATTTGAGACTGGGGCATAATCATTGATCCAGCAGCATTTAGACTGCTTAATAATTGACCAATCACTGCAGGGTTAAAAAAAGAGGAGGTCCATTTAGAGATCAAGACCGTTGTTTTCCCAGAGCCAGATCAATGGGAGTTTTTCATCAATACAATGTTTTCTGTTGTGCAGATTTGATTAGATTTCTCCTAGTTTCCTTTCACTTTTAACTTTTGAAGGATGACTTTTTATGACGGATTTGTGTGTGTGTTTGCATGCTTGCCTGTGTGTCTGTGCATTTACAAATGTGTGTGTCCTTGTGCTGGTTTGTGGTGTGTGTGTGAGAGAGAGTGTGTGTGGTGTGTGAGTGCGCTCCTGTGAATAAGTACAGTACAGGGATGCAAGTTGTATCTGTTATGGATGTGATCTCTGCTGTGTGGAGGTGAGAGGCTCCATATCTGATCTGTCTGGAGGGTTGACTGGTCTGTCTGGAGGGTTGACTGGTCTGTCTGGAGGGTTGACTGGTCAGTCTGGAGGGTTGACTGTTCTGTCTGGAGGGTTGACTGGTCTGTCTGGAGAATGGAGGGTTGACTGGTCTGGAGGATGGAGGGTTGACTGGTCTGTCTGGAGGGTTGACTGGTCTGTCTGGAGGGTTGACTGGTCTGTCTGGAGGATGGAGGGTTGACTGGTCTGTCTGGAGGGTTGACTGGTCTGTCTGGAGGATGGAGGGTTGACTGGTCTGTCTGGAGGATGACTGGTCTGTCTGGAGGGTTGACTGGTCTGTCTGGAGGATGGAGGGTTGACTGGTCTGTCTGGAGGATGGAGGGTTAACTGATCTGTCTGGAGGATGTAGCTTTTCTCTTTCTGCATTATTGAGGCGTATGGAGTCTAGTGATGGAGTCTAGTGATGGAGCAGTGATGGAGTCTAGTGATGGAGTCTAGTGATGGAGCAGTGATGGAGTCTAGTGATGGAGCAGTGATGGAGTCTAGTGATGGAATCTAGTGATGGAGCAGTGATGGAGCAGTGATGGAGTCTAGTGATTGGGTCTAGTGATGGAGTCTAGTGATGGAGCAGTGATGGAGCAGTAATGGAGTCTAGTGATGGAGTCTAGTGATGGAGTCTAGTGATGGGGTCTAGTGGTGGAGCAGTGATGGAGCAGTGATGGAGCAGTAATGGAGTCTAGTGAGTGAGCAGTGATGGAGTCTAGTGATGGAGTCTAGTGATGGAGCAGTAATGGAGTCTAGTGATGGAGTCCAGTGATGGAGCAGTGATGGAGTCTAGTGATGGAGTCTAGTAATGGAGCAGTAATGGAGTCTAGTGATTGAGCAGTGATGGAGTCTAGTGATGGAGTCTAGTGATTGAGCAGTGATGGAGTCTAGTGATGGAGTCTAGTGATGGAGCAGTGATGGAGTCTAGTGATGGAGCAGTGATGGAGCAGTGATGGAGTCCAGTGATGGAGCAGTGATGGAGTCTAGTGATGGAGCAGTGATGGAGTCTAGTGATGGAGTCTAGTGATGGAGCAGTAATGGAGTCTAGTGATGGAGCAGTAATGGAGTCTAGTGATGGAGTCTAGTGATGTAGTCTAGTGATGGAGCACTGATGGAGTCTAGTGATGGAGTCTAGTGATGGAGTCTAGTGATGGAGCACTGATGGAGTCTTGTGATGGAGTCTAGTGATGGAGCAGTGATGGAGTCTAGTGATGGAGTCTAGTGATGGAGTCTAGTGATGGAGTGTAGTGATGGAGTCTAGTGATGGAGCACAGGTGGAGTCTTGTGATGGAGTCTAGTGATGGAGCAGTTATGGAGTCTAGTGATGAAGTCTAGTGATGGAGCAGTGATGGAGTCTAGTGATGGAGTCTAGTGATGGAGCCTAGTGATGGAGACTAGTGATGGAGTCTAGTGATGGAGCAGTGATGGAGTCTAGTGATGGAGCAGTGATAGAGTCTAGTTATGGAGTCTACTGATGGAGTCTAGTGATGGAGCAGTGATGGAGTCTAGTGATGGAGTCTAGTGATGGAGTATGGTGATGGAGTATAGTGATGGAGTCTAGTGATGGAGTATAGTGATGGAGTCTAGTGATGGAGTCTAGTGATGGAGTATAGTGATGGAGTCTAGTGATGGAGTCTAGTGATGGACAGTGATATGTTATCCTGTTAATGGACTGGAGCACAGAGGACAGGAGGCTGGCAGGCCACTCAACCATTGTTTAGCTGTGTCTCAAATGCACCCTATTCCCTATGTAGTGCACTACTTTTGACCAGAGCTCTATGGGGCCTGGTCTAAAGTAGTGCGCTATATTGTGAGTAGGAGAGTATTCAGCCATTGTTTATCTTGTGTAAGACAACACCTGCTGAAAAAGGGATTTAATATGAGCACTTCTATTATTGGTTGTGTTTGTTCATTTTCATTCAAAACACACAAAGTCCTTAGTGGTGATGAAAATAATCATCTCCTTTTGTTGACAATGAATGAATAACCTGGAGCCTTTCTCCTCAAATCATGTTGAGCAGCTCTCCTCAGTTCGCTACAGAAGGTGGACAACGGCCGGACAGTTTTCTAATAGGCTGATTCAAAGTCATCAGTTAGACGGTGTCACGTTCGTGGTAATAATCATCAGACCAAGGTGCAGCGGGATATGGTTTCCACGTGTTTATTAACTGAAACGGCACAAAAAAAACTATAAAGAACGACCGAAACGTGCCGACGAATAGCATGCTAACAGGCAACGTCACAGAAACAAGATCCCACAACAAACAAACAGTGAGGAAATGGCTGTGAAAAATATGATCCCCAATCAGAGACAACGATAAACAGCTGCCTCTGATTGGGAACCATACCAGGCCAACATAGAAATACAACAACCTAGATTACCCACCCTAGTCACACCTTAACCAAACATAGAGAATAAAAAGGCTCTCTATGGTCAGGGTGTGACAGACAGTCAGCATCCTGGATCTAAATTGGCAACTCAAAACGTCCTCTGTTTTTATGGCCAGCTAAAATCACGATTTGGTCGTACAGTAAAGGGCATTATCCTCATGATTCCTGTGATGAGAATGTCTGCCCAGCCCCCCTCTGCCTATGTCCTCGTTGTAGCCTGCTGCTGTGGTGAAGGGGAGCCGGTCTCCTCTTCCACCATGCACTTGAGAGAGAGAAATGGGTTATGATCGTATAACATTTCAAAATGCAATTGCGGGAAAACCATAGCTTTGTTCCCTTGTCTCAGTTGAAGAGAGGAGGGTCTCAGCTTTGTTCCCTGGTCCCAGTTGAAGAGAGGAGGGTCTCAGCTTTGTTCCCTTGTCCCAGTTGAAGAGAGGAGGGTCTCAGCTTTGTTCCCTGGTCTCAGTTGAAGAGAGGAGGGTATCAGCTTTGTTCCCTGGTCCCAGTTGAAGAGAGGAGGGTCTCAGCTTTGTTCCCTGGTCCCAGTTGAAGAGAGGAGGGTCTCAGCTTTTTTCCCTGGTCCCAGTTGAAGAGAGGAGGGTCTCAGCTTTGTTCCCTTGTCTCAGTTGAAGAGAGGAGGGTCTCAGCTTTGTTCCCTGGTCCCAGTTGAAGAGAGGAGGGTCTCAGCTTTGTTCCCTGGTCTCAGTTGAAGAGAGGAGGGTCTCAGCTTTGTTCCCTTGTCTCAGTTGAAGAGAGGAGGGTCTCAGCTTTCTGGAGGTAGAACTTGTACTTCTCAACTCTCAATATTCAGTTCAATAGCAACTATTTTAAAACCAAGATATGCTATCTTGTTAATGGGTTTTGATTTTCCACTTCCTTAGGCGTCGAGCCCCTAATGAATTAGCCTATGATATAAGTTAGTCCACATAAAGATGTATCTTATTCATCGCTATTGGAAATTCTAAAGTTGTATTTTGACAGTAAACTAGAACAACTATTGTATATTTGTCTAATGGTCAGCATAATCAATATTCATGTCAATCACTGGATTAGATTGGTCAGCATAATCAATATTCATGTTAATCGCTGGATTAGATTGGTCATCATAATCAATATTCATGACAATCGCTGGATTAGATTGGTCAGCATAATCAATATTCATGTCAATCGCTGGATTAGATTGGTCATCATAATCAATATTCATGACAATACTGGATTAGATTGGTCATCATAATCAATATTCATGTCAATACTAGATTAGATTGGTCATCATAATCAATATTCATGATAATACTGGATTAGGTCGGTGGCAACGAAAACTCAATTTTACATCAACTTTATTGACTTCCAGAAGGCCTTGGACAGCATTCAGCGCGAAAGCCTATGGAAGATCTTATGAATCCCGAGCCATGTTGTTAACATCATAAAACAGTACTACAGCAACTTTTCATGCACTGTGGGAACGAGCGACATGAGTTTTGCTGTGAAGGCTGGAGTTCGTAAAGGTTGTGTGACGTCAGCCTTACTCTTCAACCTGACAGTAGACTGGGTCATGTGACGAACAACAGACGATCAGGCAAGAGGAATACGATGGAGACTGGGTCATGTGACGAACAACAGAAGATCATGCAAGAGGAATACAATGGACCCACTCATCTAGAAGACCTTGACTTCCTGATGACCTGGCTCTTTCATCACAACATCTAGAAGACCTGGACTTCCTGATGACCTGGCTCTTTCATCACAACATCTAGAAGACCTGGACTTCCTGATGACCTTGTTACGCAGAGTGGAACAGGGGAAACCAAGAGCAGACTCAGATGAGTCTGAAACCAGGTGCGGAGGCTGAGGCTGGAGCGAGAGGGGTTGGCACAGGGTAAGCAGGTCCGGAGGCTGAGGCTGGAGCGAGAGGGGTTTTCACAGGGTAAGCAGGTCGGGAGACTGAGGCTGGAGCGAGAGGGGTTGGCACAGGGTAAGCAGGTACGGAGGGGAATCCAAGGGAGTAGTAGAGTGGGGAATCCAGGACAGAGTAGCAGGATGATGAGACGTGGGACTGGAGACAAGGACCAGAGTCAGAGCGGGCAGAACTGTAGCGGAGAAGAAAACAGCGTCAGGCAAGGAAAACAGGCACAACAGGATAACAGGATCTAATAGTAACAAACGGCTAGAAGCGTAGACTGACTGAGCAGAGATTACGATCCGGCAGTGTGGAAGTGGCTGGACAGAGTATTTGTAGAGGTCTTGATTATGGAACAGGTTGCAGCTGGTGGGGACCTGCTCTGACTCCAGCACACCTGTCTCTGCCCACACAATCACACAGAGAGGGAGAGAGAGTCCTGGGGGAGTGGCGGCAGGTCAAGGAAACACAGGATGAGCAGTAGAGGGCGTTGCAGGAGCAGATGTGACTGTACCCCCCTCTACAGGCGCCACCTGGCGCCCGACCAGGCTTATCTGGGTGTGAGGTAAAGAAATCCCGCAAGAGGGAGGGGTCCAGAATGTGACAGCTGGGCACCCAGCAGCGCTCTTCAGGCCCGTATCCCTTCCAGGCCACCAGGTACTGCCAGCCACGACCGCAACGGCGCACGTCCAGAAGCCGCCGGACGGTAGAGGCAGGATGGTCATCGATGAGCCGAGGGGGTGGAGGAGCTGCTGCAGGAGGAGACAGGTTTAATTAGGGATACGTGGAGGGTAGGATGGATCCTGAGAGAGGCTGGGAGTTTCAGGCGCAGAGCGGTTAATGACATGGTCAATTTCAAAGGGACCAATGAATTGGGGGGAGAGTTTCTTCAATGCCACCTTCAATGGCAGGTCCTTCGATGAGAGCCATACCTTTTGACCCGGGGTGTAGACTGGAGCTGAGGCCCGGCGACGGTTGGCTTGGGACTGGGTCTTGTCGGAGGCACGAAGAAGGGCAGCTCGGGCCTTCCTCCAGGTACGGTGACAACGGCGCAGATGGTCCTGGACAGAGGGAACCGCAACCTCAACCTCGTGGGCGGGGAACAAGGGTGGTTGGTAACCCTGCAGCAGTACCTTGTCGTGTGGACCGAGCAGGTCAGACACAGGGCAGCCAACACTACAGCAGTACCTTGTCGTGTGGACAGAGCAGGTTAGACACAGGTCAGTCAACTCTACAGCAGTACCTTGTCGTGTGGACAGAGCAGGTCAGACACAGGGCAGCCAACACTACAGAAGTACCTTGTCGTGTGGACAGAGCAGATCAGGAATAGTTGAGTGGAACAGAATGAATAGAAAGCAACATGAACACTAGGAGGTAATAACAACACGAACATGTCAGCCTGGCCTGGTGCCCAGGGAAGCCTGGCTATTTCAGGGGAAGCTTAACGCCAGCTTTGTGATTGGCCATGTGTCCATCCCATGTTCAGTCACAAATGGTGCCCTTATTCCTTATCTAGTGCACTACTTTAGCCCTGGGATCAAATCAAAAGTAGTAAAGGACAGTACTGTTTTGAAGGTTCATCTTAAGGACTTAATGCCCAGCGGAGCGTTCTACTCCACGAGGTCTCAATAGGTACTGATGAAGTTTTCCTTTAAAGTGCATTCGCTTGGAAACACCATGACATTTCAAAGGAAGCAAATATTTAGTAGGACAAGTTTTTTGTCATGCGACTTTAGCTGCTGTATATATAACGAGCTATCTAAGATTGGGGGTAGGAACCAACATTTTAGCACGCTAACGTTAGCATTGCTAGCTATTTCTGACAAATTTTGCTAGCTCGTGGCAACATTGCCATCTTTCTAACGTAAACTTGACTACATCATAAAGACGGAAAAGTTGTTTTCTACTAATTATTCGTCTACTTTAGCAATGTATGTCCAATCCACTATATTGTAATTTTGACGAAACAGCCATTAACACACATTCATAAAGATTGAGCATTAACCAGTCGGACATCAACATGCTGCAGTATCTGTGGATAACAATCTGTTGATAACAATGTCAACGGCACAACCGAATGACGGAGGTACAAATCAAATCAAATCAAATCAAATCGAACTCTACTACCTTATACACACAGCCCATGAATCTAGGGTGCCACTTGATACTTTGCCAATGTCCAATACAACACCTAATTAATCTTGTCCAATACAACACCTAGAGAATCTTTTCCAATACAACACCTAATTAACATTCCCCAATACAACACCTAATTAATATTTTCCAATACAACACCTAATTAATATTCTCCAATACAACAACTACAGAATATTTTCCAATACAACACCTACAGAATCTTTTTCAATACAACACCTAGAGAATCTTTTCCAATACATTACCTAATTAATATTTCCAATACAACACCTAATTAATATTTCCAATACAACACCTAGAGAATATATTCCAATACAACACCTAATTAATATTTCCAATACAACACCTAGAGAATCTTTTCCAGTACAACACCTAGAGAATCTTTTCCAATACATTACCTAATTAATATTTCCAGTACAACACCTAATTAATATTTCCAATACAACACCTAGAGAATATATTCCAATACAACACCTAATTAATATTTCCAATACAACACCTAATTAATATTTCCAATACAACAACTAATTAATATTTCCAATACAACACCTAATTAATATTTTCCAATACAACACCTAATTAATATTTACAATACAACACCTAATTAATATTTCCAATACAACAACTAATTAATATTTCCAATACAACACCTAATTAATATTTCCAATACAACACCTAATTAATATTTCCAATACAACACCTAGAGAATATTTTCCAATACAACACCTAATTAATATTTCCAATACAACACCTAATTAATATTTCCAATACAACACCTAATTAATATTTTCCAATACAACACCTAATTAATATTTCCAATACAACACCTAATTAATATTTCCAATACAACACCTAGAGAATATATTCCAATACAACACCTAATTAATATTTTCCAATACAACACCTAATTAATATTTCCAATACAACACCTAGAGAATATATTCCAATACAACACCTAATTAATATTTTCCAATACATTACCTAGAGAATCTTTTCCAATACCACACCTAATTAATATTTCCAATACAACACCTAATTAATATTTTCCAATACATTACCTAATTAATATGGTGGGGGTTTGGAGCAGGGCTGGGGTCAGTTAGTCTTAAGATAGGTCAAATCATAATGTGGGCAATTTTGAATTCCTGCTTGTGCATTTTCACTTCCTGGATTGAAAAGTGAATAGTGCTGATGCTAAGCTCCCTCTTTGGTTGATTGCTCAGTGCCTTTGGGCCTTCCTGCATAGATTAATTCAGTGTACCTATTATCTACTGCACACTCATAACTATTCCCATAGAGCCATGTTATAGGGCCATATTATAGGGCCATATTATGGGGCCATGTTATAGGGCCATGTTATAGAGCCATGTTATAGAGCCATGTTATAGAGCCATGTTATAGAGCCATGTTATAGAGCCATGTTATAGAGCCATATTATAGGGCCATGTTATAGAGCCATGTTATAGAGCCATGTTATAGGGCCATGTTATAGAGCCATATTATGGGGCCATGTTATAGGGCCATATTATGGGGTCATGTTATAGGGCCATGTTTACCATTTAGGAGTGCACCAAGTAGATATAATGTATTGTACAAACTAACACAGTCAGATGGGTAATCTCCTGTTTGTCTGTTAATTACGACTGCGTCCCAAATGCCACCCTTTTCTCTACATAGTGCATCACCTTAGACCAGAGCCCTATAGCCCCGGTCACAAGTAGTGCACTACATAAGGGAATAGAGTGCCATTCAGGACAACACAGAACATCTCGTAACAGCCCTGCACGGTAACAGATTTGGCCGGTGAGACAGATTGGGCACTAAGATAAATGCTTCGATTGGCTGCGATGTCACCTGGATTACGCAATGTTTCCAGAGCAGTTTAGACACAACTCAGGACCGGAGATTATAGGCCGTCTTTACACTGTTTATTTCATGTTAGCCTTCATCCAGGACAAGACATCCAGTGTGGTATTTGTATCTCTGTACCCTACAGGACCATGATAATATGTCCTCAGACCTGTCCTCTCCTTTCTCCTAACCTGTATCTCTGTACCCTACAGGACCATGATAATATGTCGTCAGACCTGTCCTCTCCTTTCTCCTAACCTATATCTCTGTACCCTACAGGACCATGATAATATGTCCTCAGACCTGTCCTCTCCTTTCTCCTAACCTGTATCTCTGTACCCTACAGGACCATGATAATATGTCGTCAGACCTGTCCTCTCCTTTCTCCTAACCTATATCTCTGTACCCTACAGGACCATGATAATATGTCGTCAGACCTGTCCTCTCCTTTCTCCTAACCTCATAGGTTGCTTCTCAAATGGCACCCTATTCCAGAGCCCTATATAGGGAATAGGGTTCTATAGGGCTCTGGTCTAAAGTAGTGCACTATATAGGGAATAGGGTTCTATAGGGCTCTGGTCTAAAGTAGTGCACTATATAGGGAATAGGGTGCCATAGGGCTCTGGTCTAAAGTAGTGCCCTATATAGGGAATAGGGTGCCGGTTGAGATGCATCTTCAGACTGACCAGCTCTAGTCTGGCATATCTCCTCAGGGACGGATGATCAGGTTTCCTCTGAAAGAGTGTAAGAGAGTTGGTTTGGTGGGTGAACCACACTGGTGTGATGAGTAACCTTGAGACCTGAAAACTTCCTAAAACCTTGATGACAAGGCTTTAGCACAGTGGCCTAACATAACTCGTGTGTGTTGCATGCAGTGAATCTCTAAGGAGTTGTTAGTGAAGGAATAAGATGCTGAGGAACATGAGGGTTGTCCTTTCCGCTGTGTCTTTCTTCCTATGAACCCCTCCTCTGGTTCCTCCACAACAGAACAGACGTGTTTACTAACCACCCAGGGCAAGGTAAAACTGAGTAAACCTTCTCACATATTAATAATGCTGGGGAAGATGGGCTTTCTGTTTCCTCCTCCAGCTGCAGTTTAAACACACCGACTGAGTTGATGGGCTGGCTGGGAACGAGGAGAGGAGAGGAGAGGAGAGGAGAGGAGAGGAGAGGAGAGGAGAGGAGAGGAGGAGGATAGTGGTGTAAGGTAGCCTGGTGTGGGGATGTAAGGTAGCCTGGTGTAGGGATGTAAGGTAGCCTGGTTTGGGGATGTAAGGTAGCCTGGTATGGGGATGTAAGGTAGCCTGGTGTGGGGATGTAAAGTAGCCAGGTGAGGAGGGTCACTAGAGGCTGGAAGCCTTGTGTAGAGAGAGGGTTGCTAGCCCAGGGTCCCAGGCTGTGTAAAATAGCCTTGAGTGGAGGGTCACTAGACCAGGGTCCCAGAATGTGTAAAATAGCCTTGAGTGGAGGGTCACTAGACCAGGGTCCCAGAATGTGTAAAATAGCCTTGAGTGGAGGGTCACTAGACCAGGGTCCCAGAATGTGTAAAATAGCCTTGAGTGGAGGGTCACTAGACCAGGGTCCCAGGCTGTGTAAAATAGCCTTGAGTGGAGGGTCACTAGACCAGGGTCCCAGAATGTGTAAAATAGCCTTGAGTGGAGGGTCACTAGACCAGGGTCCCAGGCTGTAAAATTATCTGCCTCCTCTGCTGTACGATTCAGATTAGCATGTTACTAAAGGTCCTGGGATTAGCACTATGATGTTATCTAAAGGTCCTGGGATTAGCACGGTCTCTTCCTTGTCTCTTCCCTTCTGCTCAGCTGTATGAGGAAAGGAGTATAAAATTAAATATTAAACTCTCTCACTCACACAGACAGACCAACGTACAGAAACAAACACAAGCCGAAGAGGAGCGTCCTGATGGCAGCCTGGCTGGTATTACTCTACAGCAGTAGGCAGGGCTGACAGCCTGGTATTACTCTACAGCAGTAGGAAGGACTGGTATTACTATACAGCAGTAGGAAGGGCTGGCAGCCTGGCTGGTATTACTCTACAGCAGTAGGAAGGGCTGGCAGCCTGGCTGGTATTACTCTACAGCAGTAGGCAGGGCTGGCAGCCTGGCTGGTATTACTCTACAGCAGTAGGAAGGGCTGGCAGCCTGGCTGGTATTACTCTACAGCAGTAGGAAGGACTGGCAGCCTGGCTGGTATTACTCTACAGCAGTAGGAAGGGCTGGCAGCCTGGCTGGTATTACTCTACAGCAGTAGGAAGGACTGGTATCCTGGCTGGTATTACTCTACAGCAGTAGGAAGGACTGGTATCCTGGCTGGTATTACTCTACAGCAGTAGGAAGGACTGGTATCCTGGCTGGTATTACTCTACAGCAGTAGGCAGGGCTGGCAGCCTGGCTGGTATTACTCTACAGCAGTAGGAAGGACTGACATCCTGGCTGGTATTACTCTACAGCAGTAGGCAGGGCTGGCAGCCTGGCTGGTATTACTCTACAGCAGTAGGCAGGGCTGGCAGCCTGGCTGGTATTACTCTACAGCAGTAGGCAGGGCTGGCAGCCTGGCTGGTATTACTCTACAGCAGTAGGAAGGGCTGGAAGCCTGGCTGGTATTACTCTACAGCAGTAGGAAGGGCTGGCAGCCTGGCTGGTATTACTCTACAGCAGTAGGAAGGACTGGCAGCCTGGCTGGTATTACTCTACAGCAGTAGGAAGGACTGGTATCCTGGCTGGTATTACTCTACAGCAGTAGGCAGGACTGGTAGCCTGGCTGGTATTACTCTACAGCAGTAGGCAGGGCTGGCAGCCTGGCTGGTATTACTCTACAGCAGTAGGCAGGGCTGGCAGCCTGGCTGGTATTACTCTACAGCAGTAGGAAGGACTGGCAGCCTGGCTGGTATTACTCTACAGCAGTAGGAAGGACTGACAGCCTGGCTGGTATTACTCTACAGCAGTAGGAAGGGCTGGCAGCCTGGCTGGTATTACTCTACAGCAGTAGGAAGGACTGGCAGCCTGGCTGGTATTACTCTACAGCAGTAGGAAGGGCTGGCAGCCTGGCTGGTATTACTCTACAGCAGTAGGAAGGACTGGTATCCTGGCTGGTATTACTCTACAGCAGTAGGCAGGGCTGGCAGCCTGGCTGGTATTACTCTACAGCAGTAGGCAGGGCTTGCAGCCTGGCTGGTATTACTCTACAGCAGTAGGAAGGACTGGCAGCCTGGCTGGTATTACTCTACAGCAGTAGGAAGGACTGGTAGCCTGGCTGGTATTACTCTACAGCAGTAGGAAGGACTGGCAGCCTGGCTGGTATTACTCTACAGCAGTAGGAAGGACTGGCAGCCTGGCTGGTATTACTCTACAGCAGTAGGCAGGGCTGGCAGCCTGGCTGGTATTACTCTACAGCAGTAGGAAGGACTGGAAGCCTGGCTGGTATTACTCTACAGCAGTAGGCAGGGCTGGCAGGCCAAACACGTTCTCACATCCTCTTAACATTAAACATGAATGAGTTGGATGAGAATGGCTCAGAAATACAGTAGGGTAGGTTCTAGATGATACCAGCCACACGTTCTCCCTGACTAAAACATACAGTAGGTTCTAGATACCAGTCACACGTTCTCCCTAACTAAAACATACAGTAGGTTCTAGATACCAGCCACACGTTCTCCCTGACTAAAACATACAGTAGGTTCTAGATGATACAGGGAACACGTTCTCCCTGACTAAAACATACAGTAGGTTCTAGATGATACAGGGAACACGTTCTCCCTGACTAAAACATACAGTAGGTTCTAGATACCAGTCACACGTTCTCCCTAACTAAAACATACAGTAGGTTCTAGATGGTACAGGGAACACGTTCTCCCTAACTAAAACATACAGTAGGTTCTAGATACCAGCCACACGTTCTCCCTAACTAAAACATACAGTAGGTCATAGATGATACAGGGAACACGTTCTCCCTGACTAAAACATACAGTAGGTTCTAGATGATACAGGGAACACGTTCTCCCTAACTAAAACATACAGTAGGTTCTAGATGATACAGGGAACACGTTCTCCCTGACTAAAACATACAGTAGGTTCTAGATGACACAGGGAACACGTTCTCCCTGACTAAAACATGCAGTAGGTTCTAGATGATACAGGGAACACGTTCTCCCTGACTAAAACATACAGTAGGTTCTAGATGGTACAGGGAACACGTTCTCCCTGACTAAAACATGCAGGAGGTTCTAGATGATACAGGGAACACGTTCTCCCTGACTAAAACAAACAGTAGGTTCTAGATGGTACAGGGAACACGTTCTCCCTGACTAAAACATACAGTAGGTTCTAGATGGTACAGGGAACACGTTCTCCCTGACTAAAACATACAGTAGGTTCTAGATGGTACAGGGAACACGTTCTCCCTGACTAAAACATACAGTAGGTTCTAGATGGTACAGGGAACACGTTCTCCCTGACTAAAACATGCAGTAGGTTCTAGATACCAGCCACTCATATCAGATGTTGTTATCCATTCAGATGGACATAGAGAAAAGACTGTAGGCCTGGTAGCTGGACTGTGTGTGTGTGTGTGTGTGTGTGTGTGTGTGTGTGTGTGTGTGTGTGTGTGTGTGTGTGTGTGTGTGTGTGTGTGTGTGTGTGTGTGCGTGTGAGCGTGTGTGTGTGTGCGTGTGAGCGTGTGTGTGTGTGTGTGTGTGTGCGTGTTATTACAATCAGGCAGATCAACTTGATATTGTTATTAAACCCCCCCCCCCATCAGACAGATCTCAGTGTCTGTCCATCACATCCTAGTGCTCTGTGTCTCTCTCTGCTGTTCCAGTAATCAATCAATCAAATGTATTTTATAAAGCCCTTTGTGATGTCAGCAGTTGTCACAAAGTGTTTAACAGAAACCAGCCAGCCTAAAACCCCAAAGAGCTAGCAGCAATGCAGAAACTGTCTGTCTGTCTGTCTGTCTGTCTGTCTGTCTGTCTGTCTGTCTGTCTGTCTGTCTGTCTGTCTGTCTGTCGTGTTGTGTTGTGTGTTGTCTAGTTAAATTACCACCACCCTCAGCCCCGTCCTTGCCTGCGTCTCTAATGTCACCGTATTCCCTATAGTGGGCGACTGTTGACCTGGGCCCATAGACCTATCTATGTATTGAGTAGGGTTCAATTTGGGACGCGGGCCCCGGATTGTTCTCCCAGCAGTGCTTTAAACAGGATTACATTGCACTCTGGGACGTACCAGCTTCAGCTGTAGACACACTACACACACACACACACACACACACACACACACACACACACACACACACACACACACACACACACACACACACACACACACACACACACACACACACACACACACACACACACACACACACACACACACACACACAACACTTAACTCTAATCTGACCAACTGATGACACAGATGACCGGCTGAATGTCTTGTTGCTAAATAAAACTCCTCTTAAAAGCCCCGGTATTCATTTAGTGCTTCAGATTTAGAAACAGAAGGGGTACAGTGCAACTTGGTAAAGTGGTGGGGGTTGAAGGAATGATGGAGGAGGAAAGGTGGAAGAGAGAGAAGGAGGGGTTGAGGGAGGGAGGGAGGGAGGGAGGGAGGGAGGGAGGGAGGGAGGGAGAGAGAGAGAGAAGGAGGGGTTGAGGATGGTTCAGTCAGAGAGGGAGGGAGGGAGGGAGGGAGGGAGGGAGGGAGGGAGGGAGGGAGGGAGGGAGGGGACAGAGAGAGAGAGAGGACAGAGAGCGAGAGCAAGAGAGAGATAAAGATAGAGAGGGAGACAGAGAAGTGGGGAACAAGAGAGCGAGAGAAAGAAAGAGAAGGGAAAATGGAATGAAACAGAGGAAGTCTGTCTGAATTCAATTATTGATATCCCTCTTCCACTTCAGAGACGGTCACTTCCTGGGCTTTCACACACCCTGACACACACACCTTTCACTTCAGAGATGCTCACTTCCTGGGCTTTCACACACCCTGACACACACACCTTTCACTTCAGAGATGCTCACTACCTGGGCTTTCACACACCCTGACACACACACCTTTCACTTCAGAGATGCTCACTTCCTGGGCTTTCACACACCCTGACACACACACCTTTCACTTCAGAGATGCTCACTACCTGGGCTTTCACACACCCTGACACACACATGCCTACTACTGATTTATTAGTGTGGCTTCAGAAGCAGTCTCCAACATACTACTGATGTATTAATGTGGCTTGCCAAATCTCCACACTTTAAATAATGTAAAGACTCACAGTATTTCAGACCTATAGTTATCAGGCTTGTCAAAGCAGCCACACTTTAAATATTGTAAAAAAGCACAGTATTTCAGACCTATAGTTATCAGGCTTGTCCAATCTAGACCTCTAGTTATCAGGCTTGTCCAATCTAGACCTATAGTTATCAGGCTTGTCCAATCTAGACCTATAGTTATCAGGCTTGTCCAATCTAGACCTATAGTTATCAGGCTTGTCCAATCTAGACCTATAGTTATCAGGCTTGTCCAATCTAGACCTATAGTTATCAGGCTTGTCCAATCTAGACCTCTAGTTATCAGGCTTGTCCAATCTAGACCTCTAGTTATCAGGCTTGTCCAATCCAGACCTCTAATTATCAGGCTTGCCAATTCTCCACACTTTAAATATTGTAAAAAAGCACAGTATTTCAGACCTATAGTTATCAGGCTTGTCCAATCTAGACCTCTAGTTATCAGGCTTGTCCAATCTAGACCTATAGTTATCAGGCTTGTCCAATCTAGACCTATAGTTATCAGGCTTGTCCAATCTAGACCTATAGTTATCAGGCTTGTCCAATCTAGACCTATAGATATCAGGCTTGTCCAATCTAGACCTATAGTTATCAGGCTTGTCCAATCTAGACATATAGTTATCAGGCTTGTCCAATCTAGACCTATAGTTATCAGGCTTGTCCAATCTAGACCTCTAGTTATCAGGCTTGCCAAATCTCCACACTTTAAATATTGTAAAAAAGCACAGTATTTCAGACCTATAGTTATCATGCTTGTCCAATCTAGACCTATAGTTATCAGGCTTGTCCAATATAGACCTATAGTTATCAGGCTTGTCCAATCTAGACCTATAGTTATCAGGCTTGTCCAATCTAGACCTCTAGTTATCAGGCTTGTCCAATCTAGACCTATAGTTATCAGGCTTGTCCAATCTAGACCTCTAGTTATCAGGCTTGTCCAATCTAGACCTCTAGTTATCAGGCTTGTCCAATCTAGACCTCTAGTTATCAGGCTTGTCCAATCTAGACCTCTAGTTATCAGGCTTGTCCAATCAAGACCTCTAGTTATCAGGCTTGTCCAATCTAGACCTCTAGTTATCAGGCTTGTCCAATCTAGACCTCTAGTTATCAGACTTGTCAAAGCAGCCACACTTTAAATATTGTAAAAGAATCACAGTTTCAGACCTCTAGTTATCAGGCTTGTCCAATCTAGACCTCTAGTTATCATTCTTGTCCAATCTAGACCTCTAGTTATCAGGATTGTCCAATCTAGACCTCTAGTTATCAGGCTTGTCCAATCTAGACCTATTGTTATCAGGCTTGTCCAATCTAGACCTATAGTTATCAGGCTTGTCCAAGCAGCCACACTTTAAATATTGTAAAGAGTGTAGACTGATGGATGAAGTTTCTTGTATACAACATTGACACTTGTTATTCTTTTTAAACTCTGGGTTCTCCCCAAAGAATGTCAGACAGGCGCCACCTTGTGGACTGGCTGTGTTTTCCAACAGCGCGGCTGTCGGCTCACCAGCCAGTTACAGACTCCTTTTCAGCCGGCTAGATTTCCCACTTCATATAAACTAGGCTACTTTTCGTTTAAAAGTTCAAATTCGCTAGGCCATCGAGCCCTCTCCCGTTAGAATGAACGATATGTATCTTCTAATGGTCTATTGATAGGATAGGCGCCTGTCAGTCATAAAGCCATGGAAACGCAGCAGAGAGGAAGATGCGAAGCGAGATGTTTCACTCTCGCCAAAATCTGTCCAAAATAAGCCCATATGGCTCATCCTATATAACTACTGCTGTCCACTTCATATGTATATACTGTATTCTAGTTCATCCTATATAACTACTGTTGTCCACTTCATATGTATATACTGTATTCTAGTCATGGTTCATCCTATATAACTACTGCTGTCCACTTCATATGTATATACTGTATTCTAGTCATGGTTCATCCTATATAACTACTGCTGTCCACTTCATATGTATATACTGTATTCTAGTCATGGTTCATCCTATATAACTACTGTTGTCCACTTCATATGTATATACTGTATTCTAGTCATGGTTCATCCTGTTGTCCACTTCATATGTATATACTGTATTCTAGTCATGGTTCATCCTATATAACTACTGCTGTCCACTTCATATGTATATACTGTATTCTAGTTCATCCTATATAACTACTGTTGTCCACTTCATATGTATATACTGTATTCTAGTCATGGTTCATCCTGCTGTCCACTTCATATGTATATACTGTATTCTAGTCATGGTTCATCCTGCTGTCCACTTCATATGTATATACTGTATTCTAGTCATGGTTCATCCTATATAACTACTGCTGTCCACTTCATATGTATATACTGTATTCTAGTTCATCCTATATAACTACTGTTGTCCACTTCATATGTATATACTGTATTCTAGTCATGGTTCATCCTGTTGTCCACTTCATATGTATATACTGTATTCTAGTCATGGTTCATCCTGCTGTCCACTTCATATGTATATACTGTATTCTAGTCCTGGTTCATCCTGCTGTCCACTTCATATGTATATACTGTATTCTAGTCATGGTTCATCCTATATAACTACTGTTGTCCACTTCATATGTATATACTGTATTCTAGTCATGGTTCATCCTGTTGTCCACTTCATATGTATATACTGTATTCTAGTCATGGTTCATCCTGCTGTCCACTTCATATGTATATACTGTATTCTAGTTCATCCTATATAACTACTGTTGTCCACTTCATATGTATATACTGTATTCTAGTCATGGTTCATCCTATATAACTACTGCTGTCCACTTCATATGTATATACTGTATTCTAGTCATGGTTCATCCTATATAACTACTGCTGTCCACTTCATATGTATATACTGTATTCTAGTCATGGTTCATCCTGTTGTCCACTTCATATGTATATACTGTATTCTAGTCATGGTTCATCCTATATAACTACTGCTGTCCACTTCATATGTATATACTGTATTCTAGTCATGGTTCATCCTGCTGTCCACTTCATATGTATATACTGTATTCTAGTCATGGTTCATCCTATATAACTACTGCTGTCCACTTCATATGTATATACTGTATTCTAGTCATGGTTCATCCTATATAACTACTGTTGTCCACTTCATATGTATATACTGTATTCTAGTCATGGTTCATCCTGCTGTCCACTTCATATGTATATACTGTATTCTAGTCATGGTTCATCCTGCTGTCCACTTCATATGTATATACTGTATTCTAGTCATGGTTCATCCTGTATAACTACTGCTGTCCACTTCATATGTATATACTGTATTCTAGTCATGGTTCATCCTGCTGTCCACTTCATATGTATATACTGTATTCTAGTCATGGTTCATCCTGCTGTCCTCTTCATATGTATATACTGTATTCTAGTCATGGTTCATCCTGTTGTCCACTTCATATGTATATACTGTATTCTAGTCATGGTTCATCCTATATAACTACTGTTGTCCACTTCATATGTATATACTGTATTCTAGTCATGGTTCATCCTGTATAACTACTGTTGTCCACTTCATATGTATATACTGTATTCTAGTCATGGTTCATCCTGCTGTCCTCTTCATATGAATATACTGTATTCTAGTCATGGTTCATCCTATATAACTACTGCTGTCCACTTCATATGTATATACTGTATTCTAGTCATGGTTCATCCTATATAACTACTGTTGTCCACTTCATATGTATATACTGTATTCTAGTCATGGTTCATCCTATATAACTACTGCTGTCCACTTCATATGTATATACTGTATTCTAGTCATGGTCCATCCTGCTGTCCACTTCATATGTATATACTGTATTCTAGTCATGGTTCATCCTATATAACTACTGTTGTCCACTTCATATGTATATACTGTATTCTAGTCATGGTTCATCCTGCTGTCCACTTCATATGTATATACTGTATTCTAGTCATGGTTCATCCTATATAACTACTGCTGTCCACTTCATATGTATATACTGTATTCTAGTCATGGTTCATCCTGCTGTCCTCTTCATATGTATATACTGTATTCTAGTCATGGTCCATCCTGCTGTCCACTTCATATGTATATACTGTATTCTAGTCATGGTTCATCCTATATAACTACTGTTGTCCACTTCATATGTATATACTGTATTCTAGTCATGGTTCATCCTGCTGTCCTCTTCATATGTATATACTGTATTCTAGTCATGGTTCATCCTGCTGTCCACTTCATATGTATATACTGTATTCTAGTCATGGTTCATCCTGTTGTCCACTTCATATGTATATACTGTATTCTAGTCATGGTTCATCCTATATAACTACTGTTGTCCACTTCATATGTATATACTGTATTCTAGTCATGGTTCATCCTGCTGTCCACTTCATATGTATATACTGTATTCTAGTCATGGTTCATCCTGCTGTCCACTTCATATGTATATACTGTATTCTAGTCATGGTTCATCCTGTTGTCCACTTCATATGTATATACTGTATTCTAGTCATGGTTCATCCTGTTGTCCACTTCATATGTATATACTGTATTCTAGTCATGGTTCATCCTGCTGTCCACTTCATATGTATATACTGTATTCTAGTCATGGTTCATCCTGCTGTCCACTTCATATGTATATACTGTATTCTAGTCCTGGTTCATCCTGCTGTCCACTTCATATGTATATACTGTATTCTAGTCATGGTTCATCCTGCTGTCCACTTCATATATACTGTATTCTAGTCATGGTTCATCCTGCTGTCCACTTCATATATACTGTATTCTAGTCCTGGTTCATCCTGCTGTCCACTTCATATGTATATACTGTATTCTAGTCCTGGTTCATCCTGCTGTCCACTTCATATGTATATACTGTATTCTAGTCATGGTTCATCCTGCTGTCCACTTCATATGTATATACTGTATTCTAGTCATGGTTCATCCTGCTGTCCACTTCATATGTATATACTGTATTCTAGTCATGGTTCATCCTGCTGTCCACTTCATATGTATATACTGTATTCTAGTCATGGTTCATCCTGCTGTCCACTTCATATGTATATACTGTATTCTAGTCATGGTTCATCCTGCTGTCCACTTCATATGTATATACTGTATTCTAGTCATGGTTCATCCTATATAACTACTGTTGTCCACTTCATATGTATATACTGTATTCTAGTCATGGTTCATCCTATATAACTACTGTTGTCCACTTCATATGTATATACTGTATTCTAGTCATGGTTCATCCTGTTGTCCACTTCATATGTATATACTGTATTCTAGTCATGGTTCATCCTATATAACTACTGCTGTCCACTTCATATGTATATACTGTATTCTAGTCATGGTTCATCCTATATAACTACTGTTGTCCACTTCATATGTATATACTGTATTCTAGTCATGGTTCATCCTGCTGTCCTCTTCATATGTATATACTGTATTCTAGTCATGGTTCATCCTGCTGTCCACTTCATATGTATATACTGTATTCTAGTCATGGTTCATCCTGTTGTCCACTTCATATGTATATACTGTATTCTAGTCATGGTTCATCCTATATAACTACTGTTGTCCACTTCATATGTATATACTGTATTCTAGTCATGGTTCATCTTGCTGTCCACTTCATATGTATATACTGTATTCTAGTCATGGTTCATCCTGCTGTCCACTTCATATGTATATACTGTATTCTAGTCATGGTTCATCCTGTTGTCCACTTCATATGTATATACTGTATTCTAGTCATGGTTCATCCTGTTGTCCACTTCATATGTATATACTGTATTCTAGTCATGGTTCATCCTGCTGTCCACTTCATATGTATATTCTGTATTCTAGTCATGGTTCATCCTGCTGTCCACTTCATATGTATATACTGTATTCTAGTCCTGGTTCATCCTGCTGTCCACTTCATATGTATATACTGTATTCTAGTCATGGTTCATCCTGCTGTCCACTTCATATATACTGTATTCTAGTCATGGTTCATCCTGCTGTCCACTTCATATATACTGTATTCTAGTCCTGGTTCATCCTGCTGTCCACTTCATATGTATATACTGTATTCTAGTCCTGGTTCATCCTGCTGTCCACTTCATATGTATATACTGTATTCTAGTCATGGTTCATCCTGCTGTCCACTTCATATGTATATACTGTATTCTAGTCATGGTTCATCCTGCTGTCCACTTCATATGTATATACTGTATTCTAGTCATGGTTCATCCTGCTGTCCACTTCATATGTATATACTGTATTCTAGTCATGGTTCATCCTGCTGTCCACTTCATATGTATATACTGTATTCTAGTCATGGTTCATCCTGCTGTCCACTTCATATGTATATACTGTATTCTAGTCATGGTTCATCCTATATAACTACTGTTGTCCACTTCATATGTATATACTGTATTCTAGTCATGGTTCATCCTATATAACTACTGTTGTCCACTTCATATGTATATACTGTATTCTAGTCATGGTTCATCCTGTTGTCCACTTCATATGTATATACTGTATTCTAGTCATGGTTCATCCTATATAACTACTGCTGTCCACTTCATATGTATATACTGTATTCTAGTCATGGTTCATCCTATATAACTACTGCTGTCCACTTCATATGTATATACTGTATTCTAGTCATGGTTCATCCTATATAACTACTGTTGTCCACTTCATATGTATATACTGTATTCTAGTCATGGTTCATCCTATATAACTACTGTTGTCCACTTCATATGTATATACTGTATTCTAGTCATGGTTCATCCTGTTGTCCACTTCATATGTATATACTGTATTCTAGTCATGGTTCATCCTATATAACTACTGCTGTCCACTTCATATGTATATACTGTATTCTAGTCATGGTTCATCCTATATAACTACTGCTGTATCTATTCTATCCTACGTACTCTACAGATATACTATATATACTGCCCATAATGTCTATACATCCCATGTCTATACTATGTATTCTACAGATATACTGTCCACATACTGCCCATAATGTCTATACATCCCATGTCTATACTATGTATTCTACAGATATACTATCCACATACTGCCCATAATGTCTATACATCACATGTATATACTATGTATTCTACAGATATACTATATAAACTGCCCATAATGTCTATACATCCCATGTCTATACTATGTATTCTACAGATATACTGTCCACATACTGCCCATAATGTCTATACATCCCATGTCTATACTATGTATTCTACAGATATACTATATAAACTGCCCATAATGTCTATACATCCCATGTCTATACTATGTATTCTACAGATATACTGTCCACATACTGCCCATAATGTCTATACATCCCATGTCTATACTATGTATTCTACAGATATACTGTCCACATACTGCCCATAATGTCTATACATCCCATGTCTATACTATGTATTCTACAGATATACTGTCCACATACTGCCCATAATGTCTATACATCCCATGTATATACTATGTATTCTACAGATATACTGTCCACATACTGCCCATAATGTCTATACATCACATGTATATACTATGTATTCTACAGATATACTATATAAACTGCCCATAATGTCTATACATCCCATGTATATACTATGTATTCTACAGATATACTGTCCACATACTGCCCATAATGTCTATACATCCCATGTATATACTATGTATTCTACAGATATACTGTCCACATACTGCCCATAATGTCTATACATCCCATGTATATACTATGTACTATATACTGTCCACATACTGCCCATAATGTCTATACATCCCATGTCTATACTATGTATTCTGATATACTGTCCACATACTGCCCATAATGTCTATACATCCCATGTCTATACTATGTATTCTACAGATATACTGTCCACATACTGCCCATAATGTCTATACATCCCATGTCTATACTATGTATTCTACAGATATACTGTCCACATACTGCCCATAATGTCTATACATCCCATGTATATACTATGTATTCTACAGATATACTGTCCACATACTGCCCATAATGTCTATACATCCCATGTCTATACTATGTATTCTACAGATATACTATATAAACTGCCCATAATGTCTATACATCCCATGTCTATACTATGTATTCTACAGATATACTGTCCACATACTGCCCATAATGTCTATACATCCCATGTCTATACTATGTATTCTACAGATATACTATATAAACTGCCCATAATGTCTATACATCCCATGTCTATACTATGTATTCTACAGATATACTATATAAACTGCCCATAATGTCTATACATCCCATGTCTATACTATGTATTCTACAGATATACTATATAAACTGCCCATAATGTCTATACATCCCATGTATATACTATGTATTCTACAGATATACTATATAAACTGCCCATAATGTCTATACATCCATCACATGTACAGTACCAGTCCCAAAGCTTGGACACACCTTCTCATTCAAGAGTGTTTCTTTATTGTCTACATTGTAGAATAATAGTGAAGACATCAACACTATGAAATAACACATATGGAATCATGTAGTAACCAAAAAAAGCATTACAATCTAAATATATTTTAGATTCTTCAAAGTAGCCGCTCTTTGCCTTGATAACAGCTTTGCGCACTCTTGGCGTTCTCTCATCCTATCACGGCTCAGGCTAAGACCCAGGAGGTCGGAGAGTACGAGTCTCAGAGTGGGTTAAAGGTCAAGGGGCAGTCGAAAGGTCGTAATCCAATTCAGAGTCAAGCAGGTACAGGACGGAGGGCAGGATCAGATTCAGGACAGGTACAGGATGGAGGGCAGGATCAGATTCAGGACAGGTACAGGACGGAGGGGGGGATCAGATTCAGGACAGGTACAGGACGGAGGGCAGGATCAGATTCAGGACAGGTACAGGACGGAGGGCAGGATCAGATTCAGGACAGGTACAGGACGGAGGGCAGGATCAGATTCAGGACAGGTACAGGACGGAGGGCAGGCTCAGATTCAGGACAGGTACAGGACGAAGGGGGGGATCAGATTCAGGACAGGTACAGGACGGAGGGCAGGATCAGATTCAGGACAGGTACAGGACGGAGGGCAGGATCAGATTCAGGACAGGTACAGGACGGAGGGCAGGATCAGATTCAGGACAGGTACAGGACGGAGGGCAGGATCAGATTCAGGACAGGTACAGGACGGAGGGCAGGATCAGATTCAGGACAGGTACAGGACGGAGGGCAGGATCAGATTCAGGACAGGTACAGGACGGAGGGCAGGATCAGATTCAGGACAGGTTCAGGACGGAGGGCAGGATCAGATTCAGGACAGGTACAGGACGGAGGGCAGGATCAGATTCAGGACAGGTACAGGACGGAGGGCAGGATCAGATTCAGGACAGGTACAGGACGGAGGGCAGGATCAGATTCAGGACAGGTACAGGACGGAGGGCAGGATCAGATTCAGGACAGGTTCAGGACGGAGGGCAGGATCAGATTCAGGACAGGTACAGGACGGAGGGCAGGATCAGATTCAGGACAGGTAGAAAGGTCAGACCTGGGAGGCGTTCCAGCACACGGGAACACACTGGTAGGACTTGAGGGGACAAGACGAACTGGCAACAGACAAATAGAAATCGCAGGAATAAATACACATGGGATAATGAGGGGAGATGCAGACACCTGGTGGGGGGTGGAGACAAGCACAGGTGAGGGGAGATGGGAGACACCTGGTGGGGGGTGGAGACAAGCACAAAGACAGGTGAGGGGAGATGGGAGACACCTGGTGGGGGGTGGAGACAAGCACAAAGACAGGTGAGGGGAGATGGGAGACACCTGGTGGGGGAAATGGGAGACACCTGGAAGGGGGTGGAGACAAGCACAAAGACAGGTGAGGGGAGATGGGAGACACCTGGTGGGGGAAATGGGAGACACCTGGTGGGGGGTGGAGACAAGCACAAAGACAGGTGAGGGGAGATGGGAGACACCTGGTGGGGGGTGGAGACAAGCACAAAGACAGGTGAGGGGAGATGGGAGACACCTGGTGGGGGAAATGGGAGACACCTGGAAGGGGGTGGAGACAAGCACAAAGACAGGTGAGGGGAGATGGATGCATTTGAGCCGATCAGTTGTATACAGCCCTATTGGGTAAAAGATTGAGCTTGTCAGGCTTAATGGACCAATAGAATAGTTTCAAAATGATAAACCACGCCCATCTGACACTCCAGGTACAGTATCTGACACACAGATTTTTCTTTCCTAACAGGTCTGAAGGATAATCCACACCATCTTCTGTGTCCCTGTCCAATAACACAAGTCAGACAAAATCATTTGTCATGAACATTTCCATCAACTAGTTTTTTTGTATAACTTCTCGTAGATTCAATTTCTTCCCCTCCAGCCCAGAGAGGACTTTTTTAATTTTACGAGGCAAGTCAGTTAAGAAATAATTATTATTTTCAATGACGGCCTAGGAACTGCCCTGTTCAGGGGCAGATTTTTTTTACCTTGTCAGGTCGGGGATTTGATCTTGCAACCTTCCAGGTTACTAGTCCAACGCTCTAACCACTAGGCTACCCTGCCGCCCCTACCCTCTAACCACTAGGCTACCTACCGCCCCTACCCTCTAACCACTAGGCTACCTGCCGCCCCTACCCTCTAACCACTAGGCTACCTACCGCCCCTACCCTCTAGCCACTAGGCTACCTGCCGCCCCTACCCTCTAACCACTAGACGTCCCTACACTCTAACCACTAGACTAGGCAGGGTAGCCTAGTGGTTAGCGTGTAGGGACGGTAGGTAGTCTAGTGGTTAGAGCGTTGGACTAGTAACCTGCTGCTGTGTGCTATAGTGCTGGCATTAGTCCTGACGGATGTCATAATGAGTGGACCCATAGGAGCGAAGCAGGAAGTAAAAGCAGGAAGCGTACCCTTCCAATCTGTGCTGTGATTTAGATGAGTGTTTCTATGAGTGTGACCCCCTGCTGCTGTGTGCTATAGTGCTGGCATTAGGGGCGGCAGGGTAGCCTAGTGGTTAGAGCGTTGGACTAGTAACCTGCTGCTGTGTGCTATAGTGCTGGCATTAGTCCTGACACCCCCTTTGGCTTAATTTGTAACAGAATAAGCCTCTTCGTCCAGCCTCTCTATAGAGTTAGGAGCTTTCCATGCTAAACTGAGATGAGCCCAAAGGAGATGGAGCATCTGCTGGGGAGCTTAGAGCTAATCCCATCTTCACCCACAGCCCTGCCGCAGCCCTGTTAAAGCTCTGTTCACCAGCTTCTTAGGTGAGAGGGAAAACATACCTGCTCCTCCCTCTTTTCCATCCTTCCCTCTGTCATCCTCCATTAGCTGCTCACCCTCACTTTATACTCCCAGTCCATATTCACCTAATAAGGAATTCTCCTGGTCCACAAATTGGGGAAAACAAACATCCTTTCCCATTGACCCCCCATTGTAAAAGAGCCTTTCCCATCGACCCCCCATTGTAAAAGAGCCTTTCCCATTGACCCCCCATTGTAAAAGAGCCTTTCCCATCGACCCCCCATTGTAAAAGAGCCTTTCCCATTGACCCCCCATTGTAAAAGAGCCTTTCCCATCGACCCCCCATTGTAAAAGAGCCTTTCCCATCGACCCCCCATTGTAAAAGAGCCTTTCCCATTGACCCCCCATTGTAAAAGAGCCTTTCCCATTGACCCCCCATTGTAAAAGAGCCTTTCCCATTGACCCCCCATTGTAAAAGAGCCTTTCCCATTGACCCCCCATTGTAAAAGAGCCTTTCCCATTGACCCCCCATTGTAAAAGAGCCTTTCCCATCGACCCCCCATTGTAAAAGAGCCTTTCTTATTGACCCCCCATTGTAAAAGAGCCTTTCCCATCGACCCCCCATTGTAAAAGAGCCTTTCCCATCGACCCCCCATTGTAAAAGAGCCTTTCCCATCGACCCCCCATTGTAAAAGAGCCTTTCCCATCGACCCCCCATTGTAAAAGAGCCTTTCCCATCGACCCCCCATTGTAAAAGAGCCTTTCCCATTGACCCCCCATTGTAAAAGAGCCTTTCCCATTGACCCCCCATTATAAAAGAGCCTTTCCCATTGACCCCCCATTGTAAAAGAGCCTTTCCCATTGACCCCCCATTGTAAAAGAGCCTTTCCCATCGACCCCCCATTGTAAAAGAGCCTTTCCCATCGACCCCCCATTGTAAAAGAGCCTTTCCCATTGACCCCCCATTGTAAAAGAGCCTTTCCCATTGACCCCCCATTGTAAAAGAGCCTTTCCCATTGACCCCCCATTGTAAAAGAGCCTTTCCCATTGACCCCCCATTGTAAAAGAGCCTTTCCCATTGACCCCCCATTGTAAAAGAGCCTTTCCCATTGACCCCCCATTGTAAAAGATCCTTTCCCATTGACCCCCCATTGTAAAAGAGCCGACTTGGTAGTTGACGGAAATGAAAGCTGCTGTGTTGTGCCTTCAGAAAGTATTCAGACCCCTTGACTTTTCCCCCATTTTGTTACGTTACAGCCTTGTCCTAAAATGGATTAAATATTTGTTTTCCCATTCATCAATCTACACACAATACCCCGTAATGACATCACAATACCCCGTAATGACATCACAATACCCTGTAATGAAATCACAATACCCCGTAATGACATCACAATACCCTGTAATGACATCACAATACCCCGTAATGACATCACAATACCCCGTAATGACATCACAATACCCCGTAATGACATCACAATACCCCATAATGACATCACAATGCACCATAATGACATCACAATGCACCATAATGACATCACAATACACCATAATGACATCACAATACCCCATAATGACATCACAATACACCATAATGACATCACAATACACCATAATGATAAAGCAAAAACAGGTTTAGGAAATTTGCAAATGTATTAAAAAGAAGAAAACTGAAATATCACATGACCTACATAAGTATTCAGACCCTTTACTCAGAAGCACCTTTGGCAGCAATTATAGCCTTGAGTCTTCTTGGGTATGACGCTACAAGCTTGGCACACCTGTATTTGGGGAGTTTCTCCCATTCTTCTCTGCAGATCCTCTCAAGCTCTGTCAGGTTGGATGGGGAGTTTTGCTGCACTGCTATTTTCAGGTCTCTCCAGAGATGTTTGATCAGGTTCAAGTCTGGGCTCTGGCTGGACCACTCAAGGACATTCAGAGACTTGTCCTGAGCCATGGCTTGGCTGTGTGCTTAGGGTCGTCGTCCTGTTGGAAGGTGAACCTTCGCCCCAGTCTGAGGTCCCGAGCTCTCTGGAGCAGGTTTTCATCAAGGATCTCTCTGTACTTTGCTCCGTTCATCTTTCCCTCAATGCTGACTAGTTTCCCAGTCCCTGCCGCTGACAGAAATCCCCACAGCATGGTGCTTCCACCACCATGCGTCACCGTAGGGACAATGCCAGGTTTCCTCCAGACGTGACACTTGGCATTCAGGCCAAAGAGTTCAATCTTGGTTTCATCAGACCAGATAATCTTGTTTCTCATGGTCTGAGAGTCCTTTAGGTGCCTTTTGGAAAACTCCAAGCGGGCTGTCATGTGCCTTTTACTGAGGAGTGGCTTCCATCTGGCAACTCCACCATAAAGGCCTGATTGGTGGAGTGCTGCAGAAATAGTTGTCCTTCTGGAAGTTTCTCCCATCACCACAGAGGAACTCTAAAGCTCTGTCAGAGTGACCATCGGGTTCTTGGTCACCACCTCAGATCTGTGCCTCGACACAATCCTGTCTCGGAGCTCTACGGACAATTCCTTCAACCTCATGGCTTGGTTTTTGCTCTGACATGCACTGTCAACTGTGGGACCTTACAGGTGTGTGTCTTTCCAAATCACGTCCAATCAATTGAATTTACCACAGGTGGAGTCCAATCAATTTGTAGACATGTAACCAGGTCAAAAATCCCGACCTACAGTTTGCAATGCTCCCCGGTAGGGAAATACAGGCTGTGAGAGGAGCGTGGGAGATGTGGGGACCCAGTGTCTCTTCAGGCTATTCAGCGTGGGAGAGTGGGAAATGTGGGGACCCAGTGTCTCTTCAGGCTATTCAGCGTGGGAGAGTGGGAAATGTGGGGACCCAGTGTCTCTTCAGGCTATTCAGCGTGGGAATAGTGGGAACCCGGTGTCTCTTCAGGCTATTCAGCGTGGGAGAGTGGGAAATGTGGGGACCCAGTGTCTCTTCAGGCTATTCAGCGTGGGAGAGTGGGAAATGTGGGGACCCGGTGTGTCTCTTCAGGCTATTCAGCGTGGGAGAGTGGGAAATGTGGGGACCCGGTGTCTCTTCAGGCTATTCAGCGTGGGAGAGTGGGAACTGTGGGGACCCGATGTCTCTTCAGGCTATTCAGCGTGGGAGAGTGGGAAATGTGGGGACCCAGTGTCCAAGCAGGCTATTCAGCGTGGGAGAGTGGGAAATGTGGGGACCCGGTGTCTCTTCAGGCTATTCAGTGTGGGAGAGTGGGAACTGTGGGGACCCAGTGTCTCTTCAGGCTATTCAGCGTGGGAGAGTGGGAATAGTGGGGACCCAGTGTCTCTTCAGGCTATTCAGCGTGGGAAATGTGGGGACCCAGTGTCTCTTCAGGCTATTCAGCGTGGGAGAGTGGGAACTGTGGGGACCCCGTGTCCAAGCAGGTTACATGTTACTATGTGTGTGGAAAACATTTCATCACAGTTAAGAGATTTAACTGGTTTAATCTAGTCCATTTGGAGCTCCACTCACTACCTGTAGCTGTACCGCTAGGCCGTCATTGTAAAGAAGAATTTGTTCTTAACTGACTTGCCTAGTTAAATAAATACTTTTATTTTTTTAAATACAGTCTGTTTGTTTGTGTTCTTGATCTTGGCTAGCTTAATGTTCCGGTCGGAAGCTAGCTAGCTTAATGTTCCGGTCGGAAGCTAGCTAGCTTAATGTTCCGGTCGGAAGCTAGCTAGCTTAATGTTCCGGTCGGTAGCTAGCTAGCTAGCTTAATATTCCGGTCGGAAGCTAGCTAGCTTAATGTTCCGGACGGTAGCTAGCTAGCTAGCTTAATATTCCGGTCGGTAGCTAGCTAGCTAGCTTAATATTCCGGTCGGAAGCTAGCTAGCTAGCTTAATGTTCCAGTCAGTAGCTGGCTAGCTAGCTTAATATTCCGGTCGGTAGCTAGCTAGCTAGCTTAATGTTCCGGTTGGTAGCTAGCTAGCTAGCTTAATATTCCGGTCGGTAGCTAGCTAGCTAGCTTAATATTCCGGTCGGTAGCTAGCTAGCTAGCTTAATGTTCCAGTCAGTAGCTGGCTAGCTAGCTTAATATTCCGGTCGGTAGCTAGCTAGCTAGCTTAATGTTCCGGTTGGTAGCTAGCTAGCTAGCTTAATATTCCGGTCGGTAGCTAGCTAGCTAGCTTAATATTCCGGTCGGTAGCTAGCTAGCTAGCTTAATGTTCCAGTCAGTAGCTAGCTAGCTAGCTTAATATTCCGGTCGGTAGCTAGCTAGCTAGCTTAATGTTCCGGTTGGTAGCTAGCTAGCTAGCTTAATGTTCCGGTTGGTAGCTAGCTAGCTAGCTTAATGTTCCGGTCGGAAGCTAGCTAGCTTAATGTTCCAGTCAGTAGCTGGCTAGCTAGCTTAATATTCGGGTTGGTAGCTAGCTAGCACTCACATCGTTAACGTTAAGTTGTGAGAACGCTCGGGAGCAGGCAATGTTGAAAAGTCATCTTGAGACATGTTGTACTTTTCTTCAAAGTAGTTTTATAATACATTAAAACATGCAAAAAATAAGAAAATAGTGTTTGAAAAAGTTAACGTTTTTGCTGTGAGCCAATGGAGTAACCTAGATAGACACAGGTTGTTTTCCCCACAGGCGGACAGATCCACAACGTTCTATCTCATACCGACTGGGTCTATCCTGACCTGACCTGCTAGTCACTCAGTCACTAACCTGCTCACCCTCACTCTATCCTGACCTGCTAGTCACTCAGTAACTAACCTGCTCACCCTCACTTTATCCTGACCTGATAGTCACTCAGTAACAAACCTGCTCACCCTCATTCTATCCTGACCTGCTAGTCACTCAGTCACTAACCTGCTCACCCTCACTCTATCCTGACCTGCTAGTCACTCAGTCACTAACCTGCTCACCCTCACTCTATCCTGACCTGCTAGTCACTCAGTCACTAACCTGCTCACCCTCACTCTATCATGACCTGCTAGTCACTCAGTCACTAACCTGCTCACCCTCACTCTATCCTGACCTGACCTGCTAGTCACTCAGTCACTAACCTGCTCACCCTCACTCTATCCTGACCTGCTAGTTACTCAGTCACTAACCTGCTCACTCAGAGGACTCAGAGATTACTCACAGCGCTTACTGAACTGACTGATGCTGATCATCTACCTACTGGCCCAGCGCCGTCCGGGTTAGGGGAGAGTTTGGCCCAGCGTCGTCCGGGTTAAGGGAGAGTTTGGCCCAGCATCGTCCGGGTTAGGGGAGAGTTTGGCTGGCAGGGATGTCCTTGTCTACTTTGTTAGACTACTGGTCTGGACCATAGAGACAGAACACTACTCTGTTAGACTACTGGTCTGGACCATAGAGACAGAACACTACTCTGTTAGACTACTGGTCTGGACCATAGAGACAACACTACTCTGTTAGACTACTGGTCTGGACCATAGAGACAGAACACTACTCTGTTAGACTACTGGTCTGGACCATAGAGACAGAACGCTACTATGTTAGACTACTGGTCTGGACCATAGAGACAACACTACTATGTTAGACTACTGGTCTGGACCATAGAGACAACACTACTCTGTTAGACTACTGGTCTGGACCATAGAGACAGAACACTACTCTGTTAGACTACTGGTCTGGACCATAGAGAAAGAACACTACTCTGTTAGACTACTGGTCTGGACCATAGAGACAGAACACTACTCTGTTAGACTACTGGTCTGGACCATAGAGACAACACTACTCTGTTAGACTACTGGTCTGGACCATAGAGACAGAACACTACTCTGTTAGACTACTGGTCTGGACCATAGAGACAGAACACTACTCTGTTAGACTACTGGTCTGGACCATAGAGACAACACTACTCTGTTAGACTACTGGTCTGGACCATAGAGACAGAACACTAATCTGTTAGACTACTGGTCTGGACCATAGAGACAGAACGCTACTATGTTAGACTACTGGTCTGGACCATAGAGACAGAACACTACTCTGTTAGACTACTGGTCTGGACCATAGAGACAACACTACTCTGTTAGACTACTGGTCTTGACCATAGAGACAGAACACTACTCTGTTAGACTACTGGTCTGGACCATAGAGACAACACTACTCTGTTAGACTACTGGTCTTGACCATAGAGACAACACTACTCTGTTAGGCTACTGGTCTGGACCATAGAGACAACACTACTCTGTTAGACTACTAGTCTGGACCATAGAGACAGAACACTACTCTGTTAGACTACTGGTCTGGACCATAGAGACAGAACACTACTCTGTTAGACTACTGGTCTGGACCATAGAGACAGAACACTACTCTGTTAGACTACTGGTCTGGACCATAGAGACAGAACACTACTCTGTTAGACTACTGGTCTGGACCATAGAGACAGAACACTACTCTGTTAGACTACTGGTCTGGACCATAGAGACAGAACACTACTCTGTTAGACTACTGGTCTGGACCATAGAGACAACACTACTCTGTTAGACTACTGGTCTGGACCATAGAGACAACACTACTCTGTTAGACTACTGGTCTGGACCATAGAGACAGAACACTACTCTGTTAGACTACTGGTCTGGACCATAGAGACAGAACACTACTCTGTTAGACTACTGGTCTGGACCATAGAGACAGAACACTACTCTGTTAGACTACTGGTCTGGACCATAGAGACAACACTACTCTGTTAGACTACTGGTCTGGACCATAGAGACAGAACACTACTCTGTTAGACTACTGGTCTGGACCATAGAGACAAGACACTACTCTACTCTGTTAGACTACTGGTCTGGACCATAGAGACAGAACACTACTCTGTTAGACTACTGGTCTGGACCATAGAGACAGAACACTACTCTGTTAGACTACTGGTCTGGACCATAGAGACAACACTACTCTGTTAGACTACTGGTCTGGACCATAGAGACAGAACACTACTCTGTTAGACTACTGGTCTGGACCATAGAGACAGAACACTACTCTGTTAGACTACTGGTCTGGACCATAGAGACAGAACACTACTCTGTTAGACTACTGGTCTGGACCATAGAGACAACACTACTCTGTTAGACTACTGGTCTGGACCATAGAGACAGAACACTACTCTGTTAGACTACTGGTCTGGACCATAGAGACAGAACACTACTCTGTTAGACTACTGGTCTGGACCATAGAGACAGAACACTACTCTGTTAGACTACTGGTCTGGACCATAGAGACAGAACACTACTCTGTTAGACTACTGGTCTGGACCATAGAGACAGAACACTACTACTACTGTCTACCATAGACTACTGTTAGTACTGGTCTGGACCATAGAGACAACACTACTCTGTTAGACTACTGGTCTGGACCATAGAGACAGAACACTACTCTGTTAGACTACTGGTCTGGACCATAGAGACAGAACACTACTCTGTTAGACTACTGGTCTGGACCATAGAGACAGAACACTACTCTGTTAGACTACTGGTCTGGACCATAGAGACAGAACACTACTCTGTTAGACTACTGGTCTGGACCATAGAGACAGAACACTACTCTGTTAGACTACTGGTCTGGACCATAGAGACAACACTACTCTGTTAGACTACTGGTCTGGACCATAGAGACAGAACACTACTCTGTTAGACTACTGGTCTGGACCATAGAGACAGAACTACTAGTCTACTAGAGACAGAACACTGTTAGACTACTGGTCTGGACCATAGAGACAGAACACTACTCTGTTAGACTACTGGTCTGGACCATAGAGACAACACTACTCTGTTAGACTACTGGTCTGGACCATAGACCATAGAGACAGAACACTACTCTGTTAGACTACTGGTCTGGACCATAGAGACAACACTACTCTGTTAGACTACTGGTCTGGACCATAGAGACAGAACACTACTCTGTTAGACTACTGGTCTGGACCATAGAGACAACACTACTCTGTTAGACTACTGGTCTGGACCATAGAGACAGAACACTACTCTGTTAGACTACTGGTCTGGACCATAGAGACAGAACACTACTCTGTTAGACTACTGGTCTGGACCATAGAGACAGAACACTACTCTGTTAGACTACTGGTCTGGACCATAGAGACAGAACACTACTCTGTTAGACTACTGGTCTGGACCATAGAGACAGTTAGACTACTGGTCTGGACCATAGAGACAGAACACTACTCTGTTAGACTACTGGTCTGGACCATAGAGACAGAACACTACTCTGTTAGACTACTGGTCTGGACCATAGAGACAGAACACTACTCTGTTAGACTACTGGTCTGGACCATAGAGACAGAACACTACTCTGTTAGACTACTGGTCTGGACCATAGAGACAGAACACTACTCTGTTAGACTACTGGTCTGGACCATAGAGACAGAACACTACTCTGTTAGACTACTGGTCTGGACCATAGAGACAGAACACTACTCTGTTAGACTACTGGTCTGGACCATAGAGACAACACTACTCTGTTAGACTACTGGTCTGGACCATAGAGACAGAACACTACTCTGTTAGACTACTGGTCTGGACCATAGAGACAGAACACTACTCTGTTAGACTACTGGTCTGGACCATAGAGACAGAACACTACTCTGTTAGACTACTGGTCTGGACCATAGAGACAGAACACTACTCTGTTAGACTACTGGTCTGGACCATAGAGACAGAACACTACTCTGTTAGACTACTGGTCTGGACCATAGAGACAGAACACTACTCTGTTAGACTACTGGTCTGGACCATAGAGACAGAACACTACTCTGTTAGACTACTGGTCTACCATAGACTACTACTGGTCTGGACCATAGAGACAGAACACTACTCTGTTAGACTACTGGTCTGGACCATAGAGACAGAACACTACTCTGTTAGACTACTGGTCTGGACCATAGAGACAGAACACTACTCTGTTAGACTACTGGTCTGGACCATAGAGACAACACTACTCTGTTAGACTACTGGTCTGGACCATAGAGACAGAACACTACTCTGTTAGACTACTGGTCTGGACCATAGAGACAGAACACTACTCTGTTAGACTACTGGTCTGGACCATGTTAGACTACTGGTCTGGACCATAGAGACAGAACACTACTCTGTTAGACTACTGGTCTGGACCATAGAGACAGAACACTACTCTGTTAGACTACTGGTCTGGACCATAGAGACAGAACACTACTCTGTTAGACTACTGGTCTGGACCATAGAGACAGAACACTACTCTGTTAGACTACTGGTCTGGACCATAGAGACAGAACTACTCTGTTAGACTACTGGTCTGGACCATAGAGACAGAACACTACTCTGTTAGACTACTGGTCTGGACCATAGAGACAGAACACTACTCTGTTAGACTACTGGTCTGGACCATAGAGACAGAACACTACTCTGTTAGACTACTGGTCTGGACCATAGAGACAGAACACTACTCTGTTAGACTACTGGTCTGGACCATAGAGACAGAACACTACTCTGTTAGACTACTGGTCTGGACCATAGAGACAGAACACTACTCTGTTAGACTACTGGTCTGGACCATAGAGACAGAACACTACTCTGTTAGACTACTGGTCTGGACCATAGAGACAGAACACTACTCTGTTAGACTACTGGTCTGGACCATAGAGACAGAACACTACTCTGTTAGACTACTGGTCTGGACCATAGAGACAGTTAGACTACTACTAGAGACAGAACACTACTCTGTTAGACTACTGGTCTGGACCATAGAGACAGAACACTACTCTGTTAGACTACTGGTCTGGACCATAGAGACAACACTACTCTGTTAGACTACTGGTCTGGACCATAGAGACAGAACACTACTCTGTTAGACTACTGGTCTGGACCATAGAGACAGAACACTACTCTGTTAGACTACTGGTCTGGACCATAGAGACAGAACACTACTCTGTTAGACTACTGGTCTGGACCATAGAGACAGAACACTACTCTGTTAGACTACTGGTCTGGACCATAGAGACAGAACACTACTCTGTTAGACTACTGGTCTGGACCATAGAGACAGTTAGACTACTACTCTACTCTGTTAGACTACTGGTCTGGACCATAGAGACAGAACACTACTCTGTTAGACTACTGGTCTGGACCATAGAGACAGAACACTACTCTGTTAGACTACTGGTCTGGACCATAGAGACAGAACACTACTCTGTTAGACTACTGGTCTGGACCATAGAGACAACACTACTCTGTTAGACTACTGGTCTGGACCATAGAGACAGAACACTACTACTGTTGGAGACTACTGGTCTGGACCATAGAGACAGAACACTACTCTGTTAGACTACTGGTCTGGACCATAGAGACAGAACACTACTCTGTTAGACTACTGGTCTGGACCATAGAGACAGAACACTACTCTGTTAGACTACTGGTCTGGACCATAGAGACAGAACACTACTCTGTTAGACTACTGGTCTGGACCATAGAGACAGAACACTACTCTGTTAGACTACTGGTCTGGACCATAGAGACAGAACACTACTCTGTTAGACTACTGGTCTGGACCATAGAGACAACACTACTCTGTTAGACTACTGGTCTGGACCATAGAGACAACACTACTCTGTTAGACTACTGGTCTGGACCATAGAGACAGAACACTACTCTGTTAGACTACTGGTCTGGACCATAGAGACAGAACACTACTCTGTTAGACTACTGGTCTGGACCATAGAGACAGAACACTACTCTGTTAGACTACTGGTCTGGACCATAGAGACAGAACACTACTCTGTTAGACTACTGGTCTGGACCATAGAGACAGAACACTACTCTGTTAGACTACTGGTCTGGACCATAGAGACAGAACACTACTCTGTTAGACTACTGGTCTGGACCATAGAGACAGAACACTACTACTCTGTTAGACTACTGGTCTGGACCATAGAGACAGAACACTACTCTGTTAGACTACTGGTCTGGACCATAGAGACAGACACTACTCTGTTAGACTACTGGTCTGGACCATAGACAGAACACTACTCTGTTAGACTACTGGTCTGGACCATAGAGACAGAACACTACTCTGTTAGACTACTGGTCTGGACCATAGAGACAGAACACTACTCTGTTAGACTACTGGTCTGGACCATAGAGACAGAACACTACTCTGTTAGACTACTGGTCTGGACCATAGAGACAGAACACTACTCTGTTAGACTACTGGTCTGGACCATAGAGACAACACTACTCTGTTAGACTACTGGTCTGGACCATAGAGACAGAACACTACTCTGTTAGACTACTGGTCTGGACCATAGAGACAGAACACTACTCTGTTAGACTACTGGTCTGGACCATAGAGACAACACTACTCTGTTAGACTACTGGTCTGGACCATAGAGACAGAACACTACTCTGTTAGACTACTGGTCTGGACCATAGAGACAGAACACTACTCTGTTAGACTACTGGTCTGGACCATAGAGACAGAACACTACTCTGTTAGACTACTGGTCTGGACCATAGAGACAGAACACTACTCTGTTAGACTACTGGTCTGGACCATAGAGACAGAACACTACTCTGTTAGACTACTGGTCTGGACCATAGAGACAGAACACTACTCTGTTAGACTACTGGTCTGGACCATAGAGACAGAACACTACTCTGTTAGACTACTGGTCTGGACCATAGAGACAGAACACTACTCTGTTAGACTACTGGTCTGGACCATAGAGACAGAACACTACTCTGTTAGACTACTGGTCTGGACCATAGAGACAGAACACTACTCTGTTAGACTACTGGTCTGGACCATAGAGACAGAACACTACTCTGTTAGACTACTGGTCTGGACCATAGAGACAAGACACTACTCTGTTAGACTACTGGTCTGGACCATAGAGACAGAACACTACTCTGTTAGACTACTGGTCTGGACCATAGAGACAGAACACTACTCTGGTCTGGACCATAGACTACTGGTCTGGACCATAGAGACAGAACACTACTCTGTTAGACTACTGGTCTGGACCATAGAGACAGAACACTACTCTGTTAGACTACTGGTCTGGACCATAGAGACAGAACACTACTCTGTTAGACTACTGGTCTGGACCATAGAGACAGAACACTACTCTGTTAGACTACTGGTCTGGACCATAGAGACAGTTAGACTACTGGTCTGGACCATAGAGACAGAACACTACTCTGTTAGACTACTGGTCTGGACCATAGAGACAGAACACTACTAGTTAGACTACTGGTCTGGACCATAGAGACACACTACTCTGTTAGACTACTGGTCTGGACCATAGAGACAGAACACTACTCTGTTAGACTACTGGTCTGGACCATAGAGACAGAACACTACTCTGTTAGACTACTGGTCTGGACCATAGAGACAGAACACTACTCTGTTAGACTACTGGTCTGGACCATAGAGACAGAACACTACTCTGTTAGACTACTGGTCTGGACCATAGAGACAGAACACTACTCTGTTAGACTACTGGTCTGGACCATAGAGACAGAACACTACTCTGTTAGACTACTGGTCTGGACCATAGAGACAGAACACTACTCTGTTAGACTACTGGTCTGGACCATAGAGACAGAACACTACTCTGTTAGACTACTGGTCTGGACCATAGAGACAGAACACTACTCTGTTAGACTACTGGTCTGGACCATAGAGACAGAACACTACTCTGTTAGACTACTGGTCTGGACCATAGAGACAGAACACTACTCTGTTAGACTACTGGTCTGGACCATAGAGACAGAACACTACTCTGTTAGACTACTGGTCTGGACCATAGAGACAGAACACTACTCTGTTAGACTACTGGTCTGGACCATAGAGACAGAACACTACTCTGTTAGACTACTGGTCTGGACCATAGAGTACTGGACCATAGAGACAGAACACTACTCTGTTAGACTACTGGTCTGGACCATAGAGACAGAACACTACTCTGTTAGACTACTGGTCTGGACCATAGAGACAGAACACTACTCTGTTAGACTACTGGTCTGGACCATAGAGACAGAACACTACTCTGTTAGACTACTGGTCTGGACCATAGAGACAGAACACTACTCTGTTAGACTACTGGTCTGGACCATAGAGACAGAACACTACTCTGTTAGACTACTGGTCTGGACCATAGAGACAGAACACTACTCTGTTAGACTACTGGTCTGGACCATAGAGACAGAACACTACTCTGTTAGACTACTGGTCTGGACCATAGAGACACTGAACACTACTCTGTTAGACTACTGGTCTGGACCATAGAGACAGAACACTACTCTGTTAGACTACTGGTCTGGACCATAGAGACAGAACACTACTCTGTTAGACTACTGGTCTGGACCATAGAGACAGAACACTACTCTGTTAGACTACTGGTCTGGACCATAGAGACAGAACACTACTCTGTTAGACTACTGGTCTGGACCATAGAGACAGAACACTACTCTGTTAGACTACTGGTCTGGACCATAGAGACAGAACACTACTCTGTTAGACTACTGGTCTGGACCATAGAGACAGAACACTACTCTGTTAGACTACTGGTCTGGACCATAGAGACAGAACACTACTCTGTTAGACTACTGGTCTGGACCATAGAGACAACACTACTCTGTTAGACTACTGGTCTGGACCATAGAGACAGAACACTACTCTGTTAGACTACTGGTCTGGACCATAGAGACAGAACACTACTCTGTTAGACTACTGGTCTGGACCATAGAGACAGAACACTACTCTGTTAGACTACTGGTCTGGACCATAGAGACAGAACACTACTCTGTTAGACTACTGGTCTGGACTAGAGACAGAACACTACTCTGTTAGACTACTGGTCTGGACCATAGAGACAGAACACTACTCTGTTAGACTACTGGTCTGGACCATAGAGACAGAACACTACTCTGTTAGACTACTGGTCTGGACCATAGAGACAGAACACTACTCTGTTAGACTACTGGTCTGGACCATAGAGACAGAACACTACTCTGTTAGACTACTGGTCTGGACCATAGAGACAGAACACTACTCTGTTAGACTACTGGTCTGGACCATAGAGACAACACTACTCTGTTAGACTACTGGTCTGGACCATAGAGACAGAACACTACTCTGTTAGACTACTGGTCTGGACCATAGAGACAGAACACTACTCTGTTAGACTACTGGTCTGGACCATAGAGACAGAACACTACTCTGTTAGACTACTGGTCTGGACCATAGAGACAGAACACTACTCTGTTAGACTACTGGTCTGGACCATAGAGACAGAACACTACTCTGTTAGACTACTGGTCTGGACCATAGAGACAGAACACTACTCTGTTAGACTACTGGTCTGGACCATAGAGACAGAACACTACTCTGTTAGACTACTGGTCTGGACCATAGAGACAGAACACTACTCTGTTAGACTACTGGTCTGGTCTGGACCATAGAGACAACACTACTCTGTTAGACTACTGGTCTGGACCATAGAGACAGACACTACTCTGTTAGACTACTGGTCTGGACCATAGAGACAGAACACTACTCTGTTAGACTACTGGTCTGGACCATAGAGACAGAACACTACTCTGTTAGACTACTGGTCTGGACCATAGAGACACAACTACTCTGTTAGACTACTGGTCTGGACCATAGAGACAGAACACTACTCTGTTAGACTACTGGTCTGGACCATAGAGACAACACTACTCTGTTAGACTACTGGTCTGGACCATAGAGACAGAACACTACTCTGTTAGACTACTGGTCTGGACCATAGAGACAGAACACTACTCTGTTAGACTACTGGTCTGGACCATAGAGACAGAACACTACTCTGTTAGACTACTGGTCTGGACCATAGAGACAGAACACTACTCTGTTAGACTACTGGTCTGGACCATAGAGACAGAACACTACTCTCTGTTAGACTACTGGTCTGGACCATAGAGACAGAACACTACTCTGTTAGACTACTGGTCTGGACCATAGAGACAGAACACTACTCTGTTAGACTACTGGTCTGGACCATAGAGACAGAACACTACTCTGTTAGACACTACTCAGAACACTGTTGTTAGACTACTGGTCTGGACCATAGAGACAGAACACTACTCTGTTAGACTACTGGTCTGGACCATAGAGACAGAACACTACTCTGTTAGACTACTGGTCTGGACCATAGAGACAGAACACTACTCTGTTAGACTACTGGTCTGGACCATAGAGACAGAACACTACTCTGTTAGACTACTGGTCTGGACCATAGAGACAGAACACTACTCTGTTAGACTACTGGTCTGGACCATAGAGACAGAACACTACTCTGTTAGACTACTGGTCTGGACCATAGAGACAGAACACTACTCTGTTAGACTACTGGTCTGGACCATAGAGACAGAACACTACTCTGTTAGACTACTGGTCTGGACCATAGAGACAGAACACTACTCTGTTAGACTACTGGTCTGGACCATAGAGACAGAACACTACTCTGTTAGACTACTGGTCTGGACCATAGAGACAGAACACTACTCTGTTAGACTACTGGTCTGGACCATAGAGACAGAACACTACTCTGTTAGACTACTGGTCTGGACCATAGAGACAGAACACTACTCTGTTAGACTACTGGTCTGGACCATAGAGACAGAACACTACTCTGTTAGACTACTGGTCTGGACCATAGAGACAGAACACTACTCTGTTAGACTACTGGTCTGGACCATAGAGACAACACTACTCTGTTAGACTACTGGTCTGGACCATAGAGACAGAACACTACTCTGTTAGACTACTGGTCTGGACCATAGAGACAGAACACTACTCTGTTAGACTACTGGTCTGGACCATAGAGACAGAACACTACTCTGTTAGACTACTGGTCTGGACCATAGAGACAAACACTACTCTGTTAGACTACTGGTCTGGACCATAGAGACAGAACACTACTCTGTTAGACTACTGGTCTGGACCATAGAGACAGAACACTACTCTGTTAGACTACTGGTCTGGACCATAGAGACAGAACACTACTCTGTTAGACTACTGGTCTGGACCATAGAGACAGAACACTACTCTGTTAGACTACTGGTCTGGACCATAGAGACAACACTACTCTGTTAGACTACTGGTCTGGACCATAGAGACAGAACACTACTCTGTTAGACTACTGGTCTGGACCATAGAGACAGAACACTACTCTGTTAGACTACTGGTCTGGACCATAGAGACAACACTACTCTGTTAGACTACTGGTCTGGACCATAGAGACAGAACACTACTCTGTTAGACTACTGGTCTGGACCATAGAGACAGAACACTACTCTGTTAGACTACTGGTCTGGACCATAGAGACAGAACACTACTCTGTTAGACTACTGGTCTGGACCATAGAGACAACACTACTCTGTTAGACTACTGGTCTGGACCATAGAGACAGAACACTACTCTGTTAGACTACTGGTCTGGACCATAGAGACAGAACACTACTCTGTTAGACTACTGGTCTGGACCATAGAGACAGAACACTACTCTGTTAGACTACTGGTCTGGACCATAGAGACAGAACACTACTCTGTTAGACTACTGGTCTGGACCATAGAGACAACACTACTCTGTTAGACTACTGGTCTGGACCATAGAGACAGAACACTACTCTGTTAGACTACTGGTCTGGACCATAGAGACAGAACACTACTCTGTTAGACTACTGGTCTGGACCATAGAGACAGAACACTACTCTGTTAGACTACTGGTCTGACCATAGAGACAGAACACTACTCTGTTAGACTACTGGTCTGGACCATAGAGACAGAACACTACTCTGTTAGACTACTGGTCTGGACCATAGAGACAGAACACTACTCTGTTAGACTACTGGTCTGGACCATAGAGACAGAACACTACTCTGTTAGACTACTGGTCTGGACCATAGAGACAGAACACTACTCTGTTAGACTACTGGTCTGGACCATAGAGACAGAACACTACTCTGTTAGACTACTGGTCTGGACCATAGAGACAACACTACTCTGTTAGACTACTGGTCTGGACCATAGAGACAGAACACTACTCTGTTAGACTACTGGTCTGGACCATAGAGACAGAACACTACTCTGTTAGACTACTGGTCTGGACCATAGAGACACTGGTCTGGACCATAGAGACACTACTCTGTTAGACTACTGGTCTGGACCATAGAGACAGTTAGACACTACTCTGTTAGACTACTGGTCTGGACCATAGAGACAACACTACTCTGTTAGACTACTGGTCTGGACCATAGAGACAGAACACTACTCTGTTAGACTACTGGTCTGGACCATAGAGACAGAACACTACTCTGTTAGACTACTGGTCTGGACCATAGAGACAACACTACTCTGTTAGACTACTGGTCTGGACCATAGAGACAGAACACTACTCTGTTAGACTACTGGTCTGGACCATAGAGACAGAACACTACTCTGTTAGACTACTGGTCTGGACCATAGAGACAGAACACTACTCTGTTAGACTACTGGTCTGGACCATAGAGACAGAACACTACTCTGTTAGACTACTGGTCTGGACCATAGAGACAGAACACTACTCTGTTAGACTACTGGTCTGGACCATAGAGACAACACTACTCTGTTAGACTACTGGTCTGGACCATAGAGACAACACTACTCTGTTAGACTACTGGTCTGGACCATAGAGACAGAACACTACTCTGTTAGACTACTGGTCTGGACCATAGAGACAGAACACTACTCTGTTAGACTACTGGTCTGGACCATAGAGACAACACTACTCTGTTAGACTACTGGTCTTGACCATAGAGACAGAACACTACTCTGTTAGACTACTGGTCTGGACCATAGAGACAGAACACTACTCTGTTAGACTACTGGTCTGGACCATAGAGACAGAACACTACTCTGTTAGACTACTGGTCTGGAACATAGAAACAACACTACTCTGTTAGACTACTGGTCTGGACCATAGAGACAGAACACTACTCTGTTAGACTACTGGTCTGGACCATAGAGACAGAACACTACTCTGTTAGACTACTGGTCTGGACCATAGAGACAGAACACTACTCTGTTAGACTACTGGTCTGGACCATAGAGACAGAACACTACTCTGTTAGACTACTGGTCTGGACCATAGAGACAACACTACTCTGTTAGACTACTGGTCTGGACCATAGAGACAACACTACTCTGTTAGACTACTGGTCTGGACCATAGAGACAACACTACTCTGTTAGACTACTGGTCTTGACCATAGAGACAGAACACTACTCTGTTAGACTACTGGTCTGGACCATAGAGACAACACTACTCTGTTAGACTACTGGTCTTGACCATAGAGACAGAACACTACTCTGTTAGACTACTGGTCTGGACCATAGAGACAACACTACTCTGTTAGACTACTGGTCTGGACCATAGAGACAGAACACTACTCTGTTAGACTACTGGTCTGGACCATAGAGACAGAACATTACTCTGTTAGACTACTGGTCTTGACCATAGAGACAGAACACTACTCTGTTAGACTACTGGTCTGGACCATAGAGACATAACACTACTCTGTTAGACTACTGGTCTGGACCATAGAGACAACACTACTCTGTTAGACTACTGGTCTGGACCATAGAGACAGAACACTACTCTGTTAGACTACTGGTCTGGACCATAGAGACAGAACACTACTCTGTTAGACTACTGGTCTGGACCATAGAGACAACACTACTCTGTTAGACTACTGGTCTGGACCATAGAGACAACACTACTCTGTTAGACTACTGGTCTGGACCATAGAGACAGAACACTACTCTGTTAGACTACTGGTCTGGACCATAGAGAATCAAATCAAATCAAAATCAAATTTTATTTGTCACATACACATGGTTAGCAGATGTTAATGCGAGTGTAGCGAAATGCTTGTGCTTCTAGTTCCGACAATGCAGTAATAACCAACAAGTAATCTAACTAACATATCTTAAGGGAACATTTCTGCATTTCGTGTATGATCAGTGAGAAAGTCCATATTGCAAATGTACGGTCCCTTACTAGACGTCCGAAATCGTTTGTAAAATTTGCGGTCGGCGTCGGGCCGTGCGGTAGGGCCAGACCTACCGGGAAGTCATCAAATGAACTTTGTCGGACATTCGGTTTCCGTTTTATAAAATAAACAAGTTTTTGACCGTTTTTCCGCTATCCCGGAATTTCCCACAAGAGGGCATACGGAATCATATGGCAATTTGGCAAAACATCACGAATCACGACGGGGCCTTATCTCGAAAACTGAAAATATTTCGAAGCCGAAACTTGGTGAGCGTAGGTTTGGCATAATGGGCAGTTGGCCCCGAACAAGATGGCGTCTAGGCCTCGACGGTTTTTGAGTTATGGCCGTTTTTCTGGGATTAAAGGTCCTAAATGGAAATAGAGAAATTATTTTTCCACTTCAGGTCAAAGTCAAGGAGCCTCCGGTGTCAATAAAAAAAGAACCAGCCATTTATCTATCGTCATTTAAGAGAAACGGAACAATGACAACTTGGCGATGGTCACAAATAGGCGTTTTTTTTTTTCAACGGTTACAGATCCAGTTGCAGGGTGTTCATACGAATCTTTTTAAAGTGTGCTGCGGAGCTCTGCGAGATTTCTGTGATTTTCTATGATTTTCTGAAATAACACACACATACTAAACCCTCCGTAAATAACTCAGTTCTTAACGTAAAGACTTAAAACTCAGGATTCTGTAAAAGCATACCCCAATGAGGATATGTGGTGAATTATAGCTTCCTGTGCCAACCGGAAGTGCCTTAAATGGTGTCTCAGGGGCTGTTTCGAAGGGTTAAAAAAGTCAGATCTGTCCAAAACTTCAAATATGTGATTAGGCAACCCCCATGAACTGTAAATCAGTCATTTTTCTCCAAAAAAATTCAAAGGAAAAAAAAATCACACTAAAACACAACTTGAATGGAGGGACGTATTGGGGTGCGTAGAGACAGACAGTGGCTGCAATAGTTAGCTTTGTTCGAGCTAAAAAAGAACCGTCAGACCTAGAGTTCCGAAACTTTAGAAACCTGTTCTAGACCTCCGGTCGATGGTGCGTGGTGAGTTACGTGGCTCTAGAAGGTTCTCGGACCGAGAAACAGCCTCGTACATTTGCAATACCTTCAATTCATTTTGACCATTACGAAAATGACGACGTTTAGAAAAGTCTCAGAGACGCAAGGCTAGGTGCATTGAAACCGGCTCGGCCCATAGAGACAGACCCCAACGTTTCTGTCCGATAGCTCGTTCAAGGACCCCGTAGCAAGGCATGGAAAAAAGTGGATTTTCAGCACCAATTAGGGTTTTTCTCGGACACCAAATGACCTATCGAGCCGAAACTCGGGATTCGGGGTCGCCTCACATAGGACTTCACATAATGTCCGAACTGGACCCGCAGCTAGAACGTAACTATGTGTTTTACCTTTTTATTATGTTTTAAACTAAAGGCGCTGTGAATTATGGGACTGCTCTGACATATGTGATAGTTGGCTTCTAAATGAGTAGTAAAAAGTGGGTTTGGTGTCATAATGACATCTAATTGACTGATGGACACTGACTTGCTAGTTGACTTTTGTGCATTTGCAATATGTTTAAACGGAGAGGGACCATCACCAAAATGGCATTCTGAAATCAACACAAAAAATGGCATCACCATAGTCTCCAGACTGTGCTGAGTTCAACGAGCTATCCCGCTTGACCGTAGCTCGCTCGGTCTAAGCGCAACGACCATTAGAAAAGTAGGCCCAAAATGAAGCCTGCCCCACAATGTCATTTGCTTTTGAGTGACAGTGAGAGAACCGTTAGGGTGAGAAGAAAAATTCCACCACATGAATGTTCCTAAGGTCCTCCCGATCTGTACAAGCCTAACCTTGACCGTGTGGCATTAACCCTTAAGAGTAACACAGTGTTTTTTGATCTCACAGATTACAGTGTCATCTCTCCCCATAGGAATACATTGCCTGCACCCCTAATTTCAACCTGAAGTCTATATGGGTTATGAATGCCGTATGAACCTGTCTTCGGTACCAGTCCATCAGGCCACTATGAGGTCTACCTGTGTTGATTCTGAGCTTCCTGGACCAACCGGAAGTGGTTAAAATGCCCCTAAAAGTGTTTACCCATACCCTGCCTGCAGTTTGACAGACATAGTGCATTCAACCCTGTGTAAATCAGTCAGTTCTTAACGTAAGGACTTAAAACTCAGGATTCTGTAACAGCATACCCCAATGGGGATATGTGTTGATTTATAGCTTCCTGTGCCAACCGGAAGTGCCATAACTGGTGTCTCAGGGGCTGTTTCGAGGGGTTAAAAAAGTCTGATCTTTCCAAAACTTCATATGTGTGATTAGGCAACCCCCATGAACTGTAAATCAGTCATTTTTCCCAAAAAAAATCAAAGGAAAAAAAAATCACACTAAAACACAACTTGGAAGGAGGGACGTATTGGGGTGCGTAGAGACAGACAGTGGCTGCAATAGTTAGCTTTGTTCGAGCTAAAAAAGAACCGTCAGACCTAGAGTTCCGAAACTTTAGAAACCTGTTCTAGACCTCCGGTCGATGGTGCGTGGTGAGTTACGTGGCTCTAGACGGTTCTCGGACCGAGAAACAGCCTCGTACATTTGCAATACCTTCAATTCATTTTGACCATTACGAAAATGACGACGTTTAGAAAAGTCTCAGAGACGCAAGGCTAGGTGCATTGAAACCGTCTCGGCCCATAGAGACGGACCCCGACGTGTCTGTCCGATAGCTCGTTCAAGGACCCCGTAGCAAGGCATGGAAAAAAGTGGATTTTCAGCACCAATTAGGGTTTTTCTCGGACACCAAATGACCTATCGAGCCGAAACTCGGGATTCGGGGTCGCCTCACATAGGACTTCACATAATGTCCGAACTGGACCCGCAGCTAGAACGTAACTATGTGTTTTACCTTTTTATTATGTTTTAAACCGAAGGCGCTGTGAATTATGGGCCTGCTCTGACATATGTGATAGTTGGCTTCTAAATGAGTAGGAAAAAGTGGGTTTGGTGTCAGTTTGTATCAGTTTGGTGTCAGAATGATATCTAATTGACTGATGGACTCTTGTCCACTTGACTCTTGTACATTTGCAATATGTTTAAACAGTGAGGTACCATCACCAAAAGCGACATTCTGAAATCAACCCTAACGAGCGATTGAGATGAACCAGAATCACTGCAAAGCCATCCCGAGTTCATCAGGCCAGTCAATTTCACATTCCTGCAGGATTTTTATAGCATGACCAATTCGTGATGGTGCCGGCCCATTGAAACATATTGCAAATGCACAGTGACTTTGAAAAAGTAAGGAAACATAAACAAAAAAAATCCAATTTTTTTTTTTTTGGGTGACCAGTTGCACGTGCATTTGCAATATGATTCTATAGTGAAAAAACATATTGCAAATGCACAGTGACTTTGAAAAAGTAAGGAAACTTAAACAAAAAAAATCTAATTTTTTTGGGGGGGGATGACCAGTTGCATGTGCATTTGCAATATGATTCTATAGTGAAAAAACATATTGCAAATGCACAGTGACTTTGAAAAAGTAAGGAAAAATAAACAAAAAAAATCTAATTTTTTGGGGGGGGGATGACCAGTTGCACGTGCATTTGCAATATGATTCTATAGTGAAAAAACATATTGCAAATGCACAGTGACTTTGAAAAAGTAAGGAAACATAAACAACATTTTTTTATTTTTGGGTGACCAGTTGCATGTGCATTTGCAATATGATTCTATAGTGAAAAAACATATTGCAAATGCACAGTGACTTTGAAAAAGTAAGGAAACATAAACAAAAAAAATCCCAAATTTTTTTTGGGGGGTGACCAGTTGTACGTGCATTTGCAATATGATTCTATAGTGAAAAAACATATTGCAAATGCACAGTGACTTGTACGTGCATTTGCAATATGATTCTATAGTGAAAAAACATATTGCAAATGCACAGTGACTTTGAAAAAGTAAGGAAACATAAACAAAAAAAATCCAAACATTTTTTTTTTGGGTGACCAGTTGCACGTGCATTTGCAATATGATTCTATAGTGAAAAAACATCACCAAAAGCGACATTCTGAAATCAACCCAAACGAGCGATTGAGATGACCCAGAATCACTGCAAAGCCATCCCGAGTTCATCGGGCCAGTCAATTTCACATTCCTGCAGGATTTTTATAGCATGACAAATTCGTGATGGTACCTGCCCATTAAAACATATTGCAAATGCACAGTGACTTTGAAAAAGTAAGGAAACATAGAATCAAATTATTTTTTTTTGGGTTACCAGTTGCACATTTCAGATCACCAGTTGCACATTTCAGATCACCAGTTGCACATTTCAGATCACCAGTTGCACGGAGGAAAATCGTTACTTTTGACTTTGACTTTTGACTTCCTATGACATCATATTGCAAATGGACAAAACATATTCCTTATGCACAAGTAAAAAAAATAAAATTATGATAATAACATTTTACAAAAGTATATTCATACACTTCTTACACATGATTAATTGTCTTAAAATCGAAACAATTTCGAAAAACGGTCCAGAAAGCACTTTTTTTAGTTTTTAAAGTTTAAAAAAAAAATCAAATTTTCGACTTTTGACATCCTATTAAATCATATTGCAAATGGAGAAAACATATGCCTTATGCGCATGTAATTAAAAAAAAAAAAAATTGATATCAAAATTGGACAAAAGTATATTCATACAGTTCTTACACATGTGTAATTGACAAAAAAAGCGAAAGAATTTCGAAAAAAGGCCCAGAAAGCACTTTTTTAAGGGGTGAAAAGTTTTTGAAAAAAATATCCTTTTTTCAAAATTTTTCTTTTGGATATTGACTTGGGTTGCATTTCCAATATGAAAAACCCATGTGGAGCGCACTCGCCCCCTGTTGGATTTTTGAGGTGTTACAATTGGCAATTGCCATATGGCATTTGCCATATACTTTGCACGAATCAACGCCGCTTTGGGTGGTATTGGACATCGTGTACATGGTTTGTCCAATGCCAATATCTTGCCATTCATTTTTGTACAATTCAGGGGGGTATTCCCTTACAATTCCAAAACTACTGTCTTGTACACAGTGTGAGGGGATAAAGAATATGTACATAAGGATATATGAATGAGTGATGGTACAGAGCAGCATAGGCAGATACAGTAGATGGTATCGAGTACAGTATATACATATGAGATGAGTATGTAAACAAAGTGGCATAGTTAAAGTGGCTAGTGATACATGTATTACATAAGGATACAGTCGATGATATAGAGTACAGTATATACGTATGCATATGAGATGAATAATGTAGGGTAAGTAACATTATATAAGGTAGCATTGTTTAAAGTGGCTAGTGATATATTTACATCATTTCCCATCAATTCCCATTATTAAAGTGGCTGGAGTTGAGTCAGTGTCAGTGTGTTGGCAGCAGCCACTCAATGTTAGTGGTGGCTGTTTAACAGTCTGATAGCCTTGAGATAGAAGCTGTTTTTCAGTCTCTCGGTCCCAGCTTTGATGCACCTGTACTGACCTCGCCTTCTGGATGATAGCGGGGTGAACAGGCAGTGGCTCGGGTGGTTGATGTCCTTGATGATCTTTATGGCCTTCCTGTGACATCGGGTGGTGTAGGTGTCCTGGAGGGCAGGTAGTTTGCCCCCGGTGATGCGTTGTGCAGACCTCACTACCCTCTGGAGAGCCTTACGGTTGAGGGCGGAGCAGTTGCCGTACCAGGCGGTGATACAGCCCGCCAGGATGCTCTCGATTGTGCATCTGTAGAAGTTTGTGAGTGCTTTTGGTGACAAGCCGAATTTCTTCAGCCTCCTGAGGTTGAAGAGGCGCTGCTGCGCCTTCTTCACAATGCTGTCTGTGTGAGTGGACCAATTCAGTTTGTCTGTGATGTGTGTGCCGAGGAACTTAAAACTTGCTACCCTCTCCACTACTGTTCCATCGATGTGGATATAGGGGTGTTCCCTCTGCTGTTTCCTGAAGTCCACAATCATCTCCTTAGTTTTGTTGACGTTGAGTGTGAGGTTATTTTCCTGACACCACACTCCGAGGGCCCTCACCTCCTCCCTGTAGGCCGTCTCGTCGTTGTTGGTAATCAAGCCTACCACTGTTGTGTCGTCCGCAAACTTGATGATTGAGTTGGAGGCGTGCGTGGCCACGCAGTCGTGGGTGAACAGGGAGTACAGGAGAGGGCTCAGAACGCACCCTTGTGGGGCCCCAGTGTTGAGGATCAGCGGGGAGGAGATGTTGTTGCCTACCCTCACCACCTGGGGGCGGCCCGTCAGGAAGTCCAGTACCCAGTTGCACAGGGCGGGGTCGAGACCCAGGGTCTCGAGCTTGATGACGAGCTTGGAGGGTACTATGGTGTTGAATGCCGAGCTGTAGTCAATGAACAGCATTCTCACATAGGTATTCCTCTTGTCTAGATGGGTTAGGGCAGTGTGCAGTGTGGTTGAGATTGCATCGTCTGTGGACCTATTTGGGCGGTAAGCAAATTGGAGTGGGTCTAGGGTGTCAGGTAGGGTGGAGGTGATATGGTCCTTGACTAGTCTCTCAAAGCACTTCATGATGACGGAAGTGAGTGCTACGGGGCGGTAGTCGTTTAGCTCAGTTACCTTAGCTTTCTTGGGAACAGGAACAATGGTGGCCCTCTTGAAGCATGTGGGAACAGCAGACTGGTATAGGGATTGATTGAATATGTCCGTAAACACACCGGCCAGCTGGTCTGCGCATGCTCTGAGGGCGCGGCTGGGGATGCCGTCTGGGCCTGCAGCCTTGCGAGGGTTAACACGTTTAAATGTCTTACTCACCTCGGCTGCAGTGAAGGAGAGACCGCAAGTTTTCGTTGCAGGCCGTGTCAGTGGCACTGTATTGTCCTCAAAGCGGGCAAAAAAGTTATTTAGTCTGCCTGGGAGCAGGACATCCTGGTCCGTGACTGGGCTGGATTTCTTCCTGTAGTCCGTGATTGACTGTAGACCCTGCCACATGCCTCTTGTGTCTGAGCCGTTGAATTGAGATTCTACTTTGTCTCTGTACTGACGCTTAGCTTGTTTGATAGCCTTGCGGAGGGAATAGCTGCACTGTTTGTATTCGGTCATGTTACCAGACACCTTGCCCTGATTAAAAGCAGTGGTTCGCGCTTTCAGTTTCACACGAATGCTGCCATCAATCCACGGTTTCTGGTTAGGGAATGTTTTAATCGTTGCTATGGGAACGACATCTTCAACGCACGTTCTAATGAACTCGCACACCGAATCAGCGTATTCGTCAATGTTGTTGTCTGACGCAATACGAAACATGTCCCAGTCCACGTGATGGAAGCAGTCTTGGAGTGTGGAGTCAGCTTGGTCGGACCAGCGTTGGACAGACCTCAGCGTGGGAGCCTCTTGTTTTAGTTTCTGTCTGTAGGCAGGGATCAACAGAATGGAGTCGTGGTCAGCTTTTCCGAAAGGGGGGCGGGGCAGCGCCTTATATGCGTCGCGGAAGTTAGAGTAACAATGATCCAAGGTCTTTCCACCCCTGGTTGCGCAATCGATATGCTGATAAAATTTGGGGAGTCTTGTTTTCAGATTAGCCTTGTTAAAATCCCCAGCTACAATGAATGCAGCCTCCGGATAAATGGTTTCCAGTTTGCAAAGAGTCAAATAAAGTTCATTCAGAGCCAACGATGTGTCTGCTTGGGGGGGGATATATACGGCTGTGATTATAATCGAAGAGAATTCTCTTGGTAGATAATGCGGTCTACATTTGATTGTGAGGAATTCTAAATCAGGTGAACAGAAGGATTTGAGTTCTTGTATGTTTCTTTCATCACACCATGTCACGTTAGTCATAAGGCATACGCCCCCGCCCCTCTTTTTACCAGAAAGATGTTTTTTCCTGTCTGCGCGATGCGTGGAGAAACCTGTTGGCTGCACCGCTTCGGATAGCGTCTCTCCAGTAAGCCACGTTTCCGTGAAGCAAAGAACGTTACAGTCTCTGATGTCCCTCTGGAATGCTACCCTTGCTCGGATTTCATCAACCTTGTTGTCAAGAGACTGGACATTGGCAAGAAGAATGCTAGGGAATGGTGCACGGTGTGCCCGTCTCCGGAGTCTGACCAGAAGACCGCCTCGTTTCCCTCTTTTTCGGAGTCGTTTTTTTGGGTCGCTGCATAGGATCCACTCCGTTGTCCTGTTTGTAAGGCAGAACACAGGATCCGCGTCGCGAAAAGCGAGTCTAACAGAACACTACTCTGTTAGACTACTGGTCTGGACCATAGAGACAACACTACTCTGTTAGACTACTGGTCTGGACCATAGAGACAGAACACTACTCTGTTAGACTACTGGTCTGGACCATAGAGACAGGACACTACTCTGTTAGACTACTGGTCTGGACCATAGAGACAGAACACTACTCTGTTAGACTACTGGTCTGGACCATAGAGACAACACTACTCTGTTAGACTACTGGTCTGGACCATAGAGACAACACTACTCTGTTAGACTACTGGTCTGGACCATAGAGACAGAACACTACTCTGTTAGACTACTGGTCTGGACCATAGAGACAGAACACTACTCTGTTAGACTACTGGTCTGGACCATAGAGACAGAACACTACTCTGTTAGACTACTGGTCTGGACCATAGAGACAGAACACTACTCTGTTAGACTACTGGTCTGGACCATAGAGACAGGACACTACTCTGTTAGACTACTGGTCTGGACCATAGAGACAACACTACTCTGTTAGACTACTGGTCTGGACCATAGAGACAACACTACTCTGTTAGACTACTGGTCTGGACCATAGAGACAACACTACTCTGTTAGACTACTGGTCTGGACCATAGAGACAGAACACTACTCTGTTAGACTACTGGTCTGGACCATAGAGACAGAACACTACTCTGTTAGACTACTGGTCTTGACCATAGAGACAGAACACTACTCTGTTAGACTACTGGTCTGGACCATAGAGACAGAACGCTACTATGTTAGACTACTGGTCTGGACCATAGAGACAACACTACTCTGTTAGACTACTGGTCTGGACCATAGAGACAGAACACTACTCTGTTAGACTACTGGTCTGGACCATAGAGACAGAACACTACTCTGTTAGACTACTGGTCTGGACCATAGAGACAGAACACTACTCTGTTAGACTACTGGTCTGGACCATAGAGACAGAACACTACTCTGTTAGACTACTGGTCTGGACCATAGAGACAACACTACTCTGTTAGACTACTGGTCTGGACCATAGAGACAGAACACTACTCTGTTAGACTACTGGTCTGGACCATAGAGACAGAACACTACTCTGTTAGACTACTGGTCTTGACCATAGAGACAGAACACTACTCTGTTAGACTACTGGTCTTGACCATAGAGACAGAACACTACTCTGTTAGACTACTGGTCTGGACCATAGAGACAGAACACTACTCTGTTAGACTACTGGTCTGGACCATAGAGACAGAACACTACTATGTTAGACTACTGGTCTGGACCATAGAGACAACACTACTCTGTTAGACTACTGGTCTGGACCATAGAGACAGAACACTACTCTGTGATCTAGTTGTTGATGCTGTTCCTCTTGGGCCTGTCTACTATCTAGTTGTTGATGTTGTAGTGTGGGAGAGGAGAGGAGACGAGAGGAGACGAGAGGAGACGAGAGGAGACGAGAGGAGAGGAGACGAGAGGAGACGAGAGGAGACGAGACGAGACGAGACAGGAGGAGAGGGACTCTGCTCTCACACTCAACACCCTCAGAACCGGAACCCTCAGAACCGGAACCCTCAGAACCGGAACCCTCACACTCCTATTGAAAATCTCCTATAGATTTCTTTCCGCACCTTGTGATTGACATCATGGCCTGTCTAGCAGGTCTCAACCAGGTAGGCCAATGTGGCAGATTGCCTGACAAGGTGTAAATGATGCCCAGGCTGACAGTGAGCACCAGTTCCCCCTTGTGATTTCTTTGAGCATGAACACAATTTCTCCACCATGTAGTTAAACTGAACAAAAATATAAATGTGACAATTTCAAAGATTTGATTGAGTTACAGTTCACATAAGGAAATCAGTCATTTGAAATCAATAAATAAGGCTCTAATCTATGGATTTCAGATGACTAGGCAGGGGCACAGCCATGAGTGGGCCTGGAAGGGCATAGGCCCACCCACTTGACAGCCAGGCCCACCCACTGGGGAGCCAGGCCCAGTCAATCAGAACACATTTTTCTCCACCCCTCCTCGACAATCCCGCAGGTGAAGAAGCCGGATGTGGAGGTCCTGGGCTGCTAAATTCTCTAAACATTCAATTCTCTGGCAACAGCTCTGGTGGACATTCCTGCTGTCAGCATGCCAATTGCACGCTCCCTCAAAACTTGAGACATCTGTGGCATTGTGTGCACCCCCCCAGCACAAGGTGCTCCTGTGTAATGATCATTCTGTTTAATCAGCTTCTTTGTTATGCCACACCTGTAAAGTGGATTAAATTGGGAAAGGAGAAATGCTCACTAACAGGGATGTGAACAAATTAGTGCCCTAAATTTGAGAGAAATAAGCGTTTCTTTTTGCGTCTGGAACATTTCTGGGGAAAACAATGTTTGGCGGTGAAACATGGAACCAAATCTTTACATGTTATTAGGTGGTGAAGTATTTTCCACCTCACTGTTTTGACCCACCGACAAAACAAAACACCACAGTCAGTCAACACAACGAAGCCTAGCCATACAAAACAACTAAATAACCCCCCCCCCCCCAAATAAAGCCAGAATAAATAACTTGACCACTTTATTTTAGCTAGCTAACAATGACTAAGTTCATGATAAAAGTACATTTGAATGACACTAAGTGGCAGTGTTTTTTTTTACAACTAATGTCGGTTTGCCTGAGGCTGATGCCGTGCAGGTGTTTGTACACAGGCATATACACACACTCTCTCATTAAAATAAACACACACAAGAACACACACATACATGTAATAGTGCCAGACACGCACACAAACATATACAGTTGGCATTGCTGTTATGATTTCACTTGTCCTTGATGTCCTTTGTTTTAAATGTATTATTTTGTTTTAATTTTTTCATTGTTGTTTGCTGTTTTCTTCTGTCTTTTCCTTTTGTCTCTTTAGTTCAAATCTCTTGGTTGTTGGTGCATGGGGGGGTTATTGGGGGTGGGGGTCCATTCTCTTGGTTGTTGGTGCATGGGGGGGTTATTGGGGGTGGGGGTCCATTCTCTTGGTTAATGGTGCAATTGGGGGTTATTGGGGGTGGGGGTCCATTCTCTTGGTTAATGGTGCATGGGGGGGTTCTTGGGGGTGGGGGTCCATTCTCTTGGTTGTTGGTGCATGGGGGGGTTATTGGGGGTGGGGGTCCATTCTCTTGGTTAATGGTGCATTGGGGGGTTATTGGGGGTGGGGGTCCATTCTCTTGGTTAATGGTGCATTGGGGGGTTCTTGGGGGGTGGGGGTCCATTCTCTTGGTTGTTGGTGCATTGGGGGGTTATTGGGGGTGGGGGTCCATTCTCTTGGTTGTTGGTGCATTGGGGGGTTATTGGGGGTGGGGGTTCATTCTTTTGGTTGTTGGTGCATTGGGGGGGTTCTTGGGGGTGGGGGTCCATTCTCTTGGTTAATGGTGCATTGGGGGGTTCTTGGGGGGTGGGGGTCCATTCTCTTGGTTGTTGGTGCATTGGGGGGTTATTGGGGGTGGGGGTCCATTCTCTTGGTTGTTGGTGCATTGGGGGGTTCTTGGGGGTGGGGGTCAATTCTCTTGGTTGTTGGTGCATTGGGGGGTTCTTGGGGGTGGGGGTCCATTCTCTTGGTTGTTGGTGCATTGGGGGGTTCTTGGGGGTGGGGGTCCATTCTCTTGGTTGTTGGTGCATTGGGGGTTCTTGGGGGGTGGGGGTCCATTCTCTTGGTTAATGGTGCATTGGGGGGTTCTTGAGCAGGGCATTGACCCTGGAAATGAAAAAATGTAAAACAATGACTAAGTTAAACCGAAACACACTTGGGTACCAAAAGAAGTTCTCTCTCCTGCCTGGTACTGCATTCTAACCACAGTACCAAGAGTGGCAACTCGCGTGGAAATTACCACGTCTCAACTGCTGTGGGACTTCTGTGACGTTACAGACCACCAGGTGCACGTTCAGTCTAGTCCACTGGATGGCGCAGTTTACCAACATACCGGTCACTTACTGTCCCAGACTTGAAACCATGAAACACCGCCATCTAATAAGCGGAGAAAACAGAGATGATTGGAAAGGTGATACTCCAAGGACCCCAAGTATAGGTACTGGTTTTTATAGACGTTGCCAGCTTAAAACCCTTATATGAGTTACCTCTGGTTCGCCATTCCTATGGCGAAAATGAATGGGGAAAGATGATGGTTTTGGGATAAATGCCCGAAAATAAGGTCTGAGGTAAACACAGGCTTAGGAGATCTTATAGGTTTTGTTCTATGAGATAATATCAGTCAATTAACTTCACCATTATGAATTATGAAGTCAGTAATAGTGGTATATAGTTGGTGGTATGTAATAGTGGTATATAGTTGGTGGTATGTAATAGTGGTATATAGATGTTAGTTGGTGGTATGTAATAGTGGTATATAGATGGTGGTATGTAATAGTGGTACATAGATGGTGGTGTGTAATAGTGGTATATAGATGGTGGTATGTAATAGTGGTATATAGATGGTGGTATGTAATAGTGGTATATAGATGGTGGTATGTAATAGTGGTATATAGATGGTGCTATGTAATAGTGGTATATAGATGGGGGTATGTAATAGTGGTATATAATAGTGGTATATAGATGTTAGATGGAGGTATGTAATAGTGGTATATAGTTGGTGGTATGTAATAGTGGTACATAGATGGTGGTATGTAATAGTGATATATAGATGGTGGTATGTAATAGTGGTATATAGATGGTGGTATGTAATAGTGGTATATAGATGGTGGTGTGTAATAGTGGTATATAGATGTTGGTTGGTGGTATGTAATAGTGGTATATAGATGGTGGCATGTAATAGTGGTATATAGATGGAGGTATGTAATAGTGGTATATAGTTGGTGGTATGTAATAGTGGTATATAGATGGTTGTATGTAATAGTGGTACATAGATGGTGGTATGTAATAGTGGTATATAGATGGTGGTATGTAATAGTGGTATATATATGTTGGTTGGTGGTATGTAATAATGGTATATAGTTGGTGGTATGTAATAGTGGTATATAGTTGGTGGTATGTAATAGTGGTATATAGTTGGTAGTGTGTAATAGTGGTATATAGATGGTGGTATGTAATAGTGGTATATAGTTGGTGGTATGTAATAGTGGTATATAGATGGTGGTATGTAATAGTGGTATATAGATGTTAGATGGTGGTGTGTAATAGTGGTATATAGATGGGGGTATGTAAAAGTGGTATATAGTTGGTGGTATGTAATAGTGGTATATAGATGGTGGTATGTAATAGTGGTATATAGATGGTGGTATGTAATAGTGGTATATAGATGGTGGTATGTAATAGTGGTATATAGATGGGGGTATGTAATAGTGGTATATAGTTGGTGGTATGTAATAGTGGTATATAGATGGTGGTATGTAATAGTGGTATATAGATGGTGGTATGTAATAGTGGTATATAGATGGTGGTATGTAATAGTGGTATATAGATGGGGGTATGTAATAGTGGTATATAGTTGGTGGTATGTAATAGTGGTATATAGATGGTGGTATGTAATAGTGGTATATAGATGGTGGTATGTAATATTGGTATATAGTTGGTGGTATGTAATAGTGGTATATAGATGGTTGTATGTAATAGTGGTACATAGATGGTGGTATGTAATAGTGGTATATAGATGGTGGTATGTAATAGTGGTATATATATGTTGGTTGGTGGTATGTAATAGTGGTATATAGTTGGTGGTGTGTAATAGTGGTATATAGATGGTGGTATGTAATAGTGGTATATAGATGGTAGTGTGTAATAGTGGTATATAGATGGTGGTATATAATAGTGGTATATAGATGTTAGTTGGTGGTATGTAATAGTGGTATATAGATGTTAGTGTGTAATAGTGGTATATAGTTGGTGGTGTGTAATAGTGGTATATAGATGGTGGTGTGTAATAGGGGTATATAGATGGTGGTGTTAATAGTGGTATATAGATGTTAGATGGTGGTGTGTAATAGTGGTATATAGATGGTGGTATGTAATAGTGGTATATAGATGGGGGTATGTAATAGTGGTATATAGTTGGTGGTATGTAATAGTGGTATATAGATGGTGGTATGTAATAGTGGTATATAGATGGTGGTATGTAATAGTGGTATATAGATGGTGGTATGTAATAGTGGTATATAGATGGGGGTATGTAATAGTGGTATATAGTTGGTGGTATGTAATAGTGGTATATAGATGGTGGTATGTAATAGTGGTATATAGATGGTGGTATGTAATAGTGGTATATAGATGGTGGTATGTAATAGTGGTATATAGATGGGGGTATGTAATAGTGGTATATAGTTGGTGGTATGTAATAGTGGTATATAGATGGTGGTATGTAATAGTGGTATATAGATGGTGGTATGTAATAGTGGTATATAGTTGGTGGTATGTAATAGTGGTATATAGATGGTGGTATGTAATAGTGGTATATAGATGGTGGTATATAATAGTGGTATATAGATGGTGGTATATAATAGTGGTATATAGATGGTGGTATATAATAGTGGTATATAGATGTTAGTTGGTGGTATGTAATAGTGGTATATAGATGGTGGTATATAATAGTGGTATATAGATGTTAGTTGGTGGTATGTAATAGTGGTATATAGATGGTGTTGTGTAATAGTGGTATATAGATGGTAGTATGTAATAGTGGTATATAGATGGTGGTATGTAATAGTGGTATATAGTTGGTGGTGTGTAATAGTGGTATATAGATGGTGGTATGTAATAGTGGTATATAGATGGTGGTATATAATAGTGGTATATAGATGTTAGTTGGTGGTATATAATAGTGGTATATAGATGTTAGATGGTGGTATGTAATAGTGGTATATAGATGGTGGTATGTAATAGTGGTATATAGATGGTGGTATGTAATAGTGGTATATAGATGGTGGTATGTAATAGTGGTATATAGATGGTGGTGTGTAATAGTGGTATATAGTTGGTGGTGTGTAATAGTGGTATATAGATGTTAGATGGTGGTATGTAATAGTGGTATATAGTTGGTGGTATGTAATAGTGGTATATAGATGTTGGTTGGTGGTATGTAATAGTGGTATATAGATGGTGGTGTGTAATAGTGGTATATAGATGTTAGATGGTGGTATGTAATAGTGGTATATAGTTGGTGGTATGTAATAGTGGTATATAGATGTTAGATGGTGGTGTGTAATAGTGGTATATAGATGGTGGTATGTAATAGTGGTATATAGTTGGTAGTGTGTAATAGTGGTATATAGTTGGTGGTATGTAATAGTGGTATATAGATGGTGGTATGTAATAGTGGTATATAGATGTTAGATGGTGGTATGTAATAGTGGTATATAGATGGTGGTATGTTATAGTGGTATATAGATGGTGGTATGTAATAGTGGTATATAGATGGTGGTATGTAATAGTGGTATATAGTTGGTGGTATGTAATAGTGGTATATAGATGGTGGTATGTAATAGTGGTATATAGATGGTGGTATATAATAGTGGTATATAGATGGTGGTATATAATAGTGGTATATAGATGTTAGTTGGTGGTATGTAATAGTGGTATATAGATGGTGGTATATAATAGTGGTATATAGATGTTAGTTGGTGGTATGTAATAGTGGTTTATAGATGGTGGTATGTAATAGTGGTATATAGATGGTGGTGTGTAATAGTGGTATATAGATGGTGGTATGTAATAGTGGTATATAGTTGGTGGTGTGTAATAGTGGTATATAGATGGTGGTATGTAATAGTGGTATATAGATGGTGGTATATAATAGTGGTATATATATGTTAGTTGGTGGTATGTAATAGTGGTATATAGATGGTGGTATATAATAGTGGTATATAGATGTTAGTTGGTGGTATGTAATAGTGGTTTATAGATGGTGGTATGTAATAGTGGTATATAGATGGTGGTGTGTAATAGTGGTATATAGATGGTGGTGTGTAATAGTGGTATATAGTTGGTGGTGTGTAATAGTGGTATATAGATGTTAGATGGTGGTATGTAATAGTGGTATATAGTTGGTGGTATGTAATAGTGGTATATAGATGTTAGATGGTGGTGTGTAATAGTGGTATATAGATGGTGGTATGTAATAGTGGTATATAGTTGGTAGTGTGTAATAGTGGTATATAGTTGGTGGTATGTAATAGTGGTATATAGATGGTGGTATGTAATAGTGGTATATAGATGTTAGATGGTGGTATGTAATAGTGGTATATAGATGGTGGTATGTAATAGTGGTATATAGATGGTGGTATGTAATAGTGGTATATAGATGGTGGTATGTAATAGTGGTATATAGTTGGTGGTATGTAATAGTGGTATATAGATGGTGGTATGTAATAGTGGTATATAGATGGTGGTGTGTAATAGTGGTATATAGATGGTGGTATGTAATAGTGGTATATAGATGGTGGTATGTAATAGTGGTATATAGATGGTGGTATGTAATAGTGGTATATAGATGGTGGTATGTAATAGTGGTATATAGATGGTGGTATGTAATAGTGGTATATAGTTGGTGGTATGTAATAGTGGTATATAGATGGTGGTATGTAATAGTGGTATATAGATGGTGGTGTGTAATAGTGGTATATAGATGGTGGTATGTAATAGTGGTATATAGATGGTGGTATGTAATAGTGGTATATAGATGGTGGTGTGTAATAGTGGTATATAGATGGTGGTATGTAATAGTGGTATATAGATAGATGGTGGTATGTAATAGTGGTATATAGATGGTGGTATGTAATAGTGGTATATAGATGGTGGTATGTAATAGTGGTACATAGATGGTGGTGTGTAATAGTGGTATATAGATGGTGGTATGTAATAGTGGTATATAGATGGTGGTATGTAATAGTGGTATATAGATGTTAGATGGAGGTATGTAATAGTGGTATATAGTTGGTGGTATGTAATAGTAGTATATAGATGGTGGTATGTAATAGTGGTATATAGATGGTGGTATGTAATAGTGGTATATAGATAGATGGTGGTATGTAATAGTGGTATATAGATGGTGGTATGTAATAGTGGTATATAGATGGTGGTATGTAATAGTGGTATATAGATGGTGGTATGTAATAGTGGTATATAGATGGTGGTATGTAATAGTGGTATATAGATGTTAGTTGGTGGTATGTAATAGTGGTATATAGATGGTGGTATGTAATAGTGGTATATAGATGGTGGTATGTAATAGTGGTATATAGTTGGTGGTATGTAATAGTGGTATATAGATGGTAGTGTGTAATAGTGGTACATAGATGGTGGTATATAATAGTGGTATATAGATGTTAGTTGGTGGTATGTAATAGTGGTATATAGATGTTAGTTGGTGGTATGTAATAGTGGTATATAGATGTTAGTTGGTGGTATGTAATAGTGGTATATAGATGTTAGTTGGTGGTATTAATAGTGGTATATAGATGTTTGTTGATGGTATGTATGACAAAGTACCACACAGCACAGTAGATGGACACAGTACCACACAGCACAGTAGGTGGCGGCATGCACAAACAAAACGTGTGAATGCCATGATACCGAAGAAGAAGAAGCAGCATCTCTGGCAAAGATGTTTATGACTAACCCAAGATAGACCACAGCCTGTCGTTTCCAATGGAGAAAAATTAGTCACAGTGGGCAGGGCATGCAAGGAGGAGGCCGAGCCAAGAACGAGGCAACGAGATCCTATTTGCTCGTTCTAGCGTACATTTACATATTTCCGTTAGGGAACAACTACTCTGTGAAGTGGGTTGTGCAAAATCTAAATTTTGCCCTTGCGCTCCTTCGAAACAACGCAAATGTTTTTTTAAATGTTGGCAAAGGGTAAGGTCTACAAAACTTAGTCCACTCTGTTCGTAACAGATTGAAGTTTTGGGAACAGAAAACTGTATTGATAATCAATTGTTTCATCGATGAGAACAGTTGCAGAATTTCGGCCAAAATCCATCTCTTTCCATCTTCTCCCACTACCGGCCACCGGGAGAAGCGGATGCCTCACATTTATACATCCGGTGAAATATCTGTCTCGTTATATTTGTGGCTCTGCGAAAGGCAATAACGATGAACACTCTGCATCTGCAGAGACGCATCACCGTAAATACTGTACGGACAATGCAGAAACCAGTTTGACCATAAATCAGCTTTGCTAAAACGCCCAATCAGGAAAAAGCCAAACCCGGAAGTAATTTATCCAGCTGTTGGTGTGTGTGAGAGAGAAACATAGAGAGAGAAACAGAGAGAGAGGAGATGGTGGTTGTTTGTGGCTTTCTTTGGGATGAAAATAATACACCGTATAAAAATGTAACCGACGACATAAATCCATGTCTGGTCTCGAACAAGGAACATTGTGGTAAGAAGCGACAGATAACGTTAAGTTAGTTTGGCCAGTGAGCTTAGCTATGCTAACAGAATTGGCAGTGTTGTCACAGATACAAACATCTTATAAACATCTTTTGGTGTTGTTATGCTAACTGGCTAGCTAGCGTTGATTTAGTTAGAAACAACTGTTGGTCAATTAGGGCAAAAATAACAACCGGTGTAACATGTTGTCAATGCTAACTAACGTTAATCACGACTCGTGAAGAGTGATTACTTTCTTATTTGTTTGAATGATTTGCTGTAGTTAATCATTGTAGCTAGCTTAGCTAATGTATTTGACCATTTTAATCCGTTTAGACACCCGCTGTTGTGTGTGTCTGTCGCTCAAACAGATTTGGCGAATGTTGTTGTGGGGAATAATCATGTTTCACACCACGAGTTACTAGTAACGTTAGCTACTAAAGAAACAATAATAAATATTCCTCAGAAAGTAGTGATCAAATGAATTGCTAGTAGATCAGATATGACCGTGGTTCTTCTCGTAACACAGTAAACTAAAGAGACGATGTGGACTGGATCAGAACAATGTGGCATGTGTGAGTAGTCATAACCTGTCACTGACTATCACAGCATGTAACAGCCTGCTAGTCTAGGCTATTTAAAGAGTGTATGGGTGTGACCGTAGCCAGGCTTTGTAGACAACATACCAGACCGGACTATTAGGAGATGAGTGAGTTTCCTCAACTGCAGAGGAAAGGTGGAGCTTGGCTGAATGATACCCGATACTACAGCCACGTTTGTGCTGTTTCTCTAATCTTTGTTGTGTGGATAGCTGCACCTAGACATGACAGCATCCTAAAAGGCCATTCCCTTTTATAGTGTCATTTGGGACGCACACTATGTTATTCAGGGCAAGCTCATTGTGACTCTTGGCGTCTAAATGCTCAGCCTAGTTAACATTAAACCTGGCCTGGACCACATTATACACAAATGACACATTTGGCCTTTAGGCTCAAGTAGTTTAATGTGTTTGTACATCCAGACAGGGGTGTGGGAGAAAGCTACATAGCCACGTGTGTTTGTGTCCCCATTAGGGAAATATGCTGTTGTGGAAGGGATAGACGCCGGTGTGCAGATCTGGGTTGCATCTGTGGGAATACACACACACACACACACACACACACACACACTTGGCACTCCACCACCTCACATTGCTGACACACTTCCGTGGCTCGTGGTCTAACATGGTGTGTGTCTGCGCAGGTATTTGGGCCTGGATGAGGTCTTGTAGCCAACCATGTTCCCCTGCTCCACCACAACACAGCAGACCAGAGGAGAGGAGTAGACAGACCGTAGAATTCAATGTCATTGTGAAGAGGACACTGTGAGGTGAGTTACATATGGTTAGTGTGTTGTAGAGACGGCTATTAGACCTAGTTTAAATACTACTAGTTCTACACAACATACAGACAGAGGCTAGGGCTTCCTGTAGGCTAGGGCTTCCTGTAGGCTAGGGCCTCCTGTAGCCCAGGTCTGGTGTCTGTCTACTACAGTTAGGGGGTAACCTGTAGCCCAGGTCTGGTGTCTGTCTACTACAGTTATGTAGGGGGTAACCTGTAGCCCAGGTCTGGTGTCTGTCTACTACAGTTATGTAGGGGGTAACCTGTAGCCCAGGTCTGGTGTCTGTCTACTACAGTTATGTAGAGGGTAACCTGTAGCCCAGGTCTGGTGTCTGTCTACTACAGTTAGGGGGTAACCTGTAGCCCAGGTCTGGTGTCTGTCTACTACAGTTATGTAGGGGGTAACCTGTAGCCCAGGTCTGGTGTCTGTCTACTACAGTTATATAGGGGGTAACCTGTAGCCCAGGCCTGGTGTCTGTCTACTACAGTTATGTAGAGGGTAACCTGTAGCCCAGGTCTGGTGTCTGTCTACTACAGTTATGTAGAGGGTAACCTGTAGCCCAGGTCTGGTGTCTGTCTACTACAGTTAGGGGGTAACCTGTAGCCCAGGTCTGGTGTCTGTCTACTACAGTTATATAGGGGGTAACCTGTAGCCCAGGTCTGGTGTCTGTCTACTACAGTTAAGTAGAGGGTAACCTGTAGCCCAGGTCTGGTGTCTGTCTACTACAGTTAGGGGGTAACCTGTAGCCCAGGTCTGGTGTCTGTCTACTACAGTTATGTAGGGGGTAACCTGTAGCCCAGGTCTGGTGTCTGTCTACTACAGTTATGTAGGGGGTAACCTGTAGCCCAGGTCTGGTGTCTGTCAGTTATGTAGGGGGTAACCTGTAGCCCAGGTCTGGTGTCTGTCTACTACAGTTATGTAGAGGGTAACCTGTAGCCCAGGTCTGGTGTCTGTCTACTACAGTTATGTAGAGGGTAACCTGTAGCCCAGGTCTGGTGTCTGTCTACTACAGTTAGGGGGTAACCTGTAGCCCAGGTCTGGTGTCTGTCTACTACAGTTAGGGGGTAACCTGTAGCCCAGGTCTGGTGTCTGTCTACTACAGTTATATAGGGGGTAACCTGTAGCCCAGGTCTGGTGTCTGTCTACTACAGTTATGTAGAGGGTAACCTGTAGCCCAGGTCTGGTGTCTGTCTACTACAGTTAGGGGGTAACCTGTAGCCCAGGTCTGGTGCCTGTCTACTACAGTTATGTAGGGGGTAACCTGTAGCCCAGGTCTGGTGTCTGTCTACTACAGTTATGTAGGGGGTAACCTGTAGCCCAGGTCTGGTGTCTGTCAGTTATGTAGAGGGTAACCTGTAGCCCAGGTCTGGTGTCTGTCTACTACAGTTATGTAGGGGGTAACCTGTAGCCCAGGTCTGGTGTCTGTCTACTACAGTTATGTAGGGGGTAACCTGTAGCCCAGGTCTGGTGTCTGTCTACTACAGTTATGTAGGGGGTAACCTGTAGCCCAGGTCTGGTGTCTGTCTACTACAGTTATGTAGGGGGTAACCTGTAGCCCAGGTCTGGTGTCTGTCTACTACAGTTAGGGGGTAACCTGTAGCCCAGGTCTGGTGTCTGTCTACTACAGTTATGTAGGGGGTAACCTGTAGCCCAGGTCTGGTGTCTGTCTACTACAGTTATGTAGGGGGTAACCTGTAGCCCAGGTCTGGTGTCTGTCTACTACAGTAAGGGGGTAACCTGTAGCCCAGGTCTGGTGCCTGTCTACTACAGTTAGGGGGTAACCTGTAGCCCAGGTCTGGTGTCTGTCTACTACAGTTATATAGGGGGTAACCTGTAGCCCAGGTCTGGTGCTGTCTACTACAGTTAGGGGGTAACCTGTAGCCCAGGTCTGGTGTCTGTCTACTACAGTTAGGGGGTAACCTGTAGCCCAGGTCTGGTGTCTGTCTACTACAGTTATGTAGGGGGTAACCTGTAGCCCAGGTCTGGTGTCTGTCTACTACAGTTAGGGGGTAACCTGTAGCCCAGGTCTGGTGTCTGTCTACTACAGTTATGTAGGGGGTAACCTGTAGCCCAGGTCTGGTGTCTGTCTACTACAGTTATGTAGAGGGTAACCTGTAGCCCAGATCATTTGGTGTTGGTATTTATCAGGATCCCCATTAGCCACTGCAAAAGCATCAGTTACTCTTCCAAGGATCCACATTAAACATGACATGATGCATAGGAGAGGAGTAGTTATTAGACAAGGACTGGAATACATCTAAAACATCACACAGTCTACATGTTAGTCCACACACACAATATCTAGGTCTAATACATCACACAGTCTACATGTTAGTACACACACACAATATCTAGGTCTAATACATCACACAGTCTACATGTTAGTACACACACACAATATCTAGGTCTAATACATCACACAGTCTACATGTTAGTACACACACACAATATCTAGGTCTAATACATCACACAGTGTTAATATGTATGCAATGGGACTGTGAAGAGTCACAGCCCTATGTGCAGTACGGTGTTCTTTTATCTGGTTATATTTGGTACCTTGAGTTACCTGGGTTACCAGAGAGTTCCATGTAGTCATGGCTCGATTTAGTACAGTGTGTTTCCCTGGTTGAATGTCTTGTACGGATGAGTGTCTGAACTGTGAAGAGACCTCTGGTTGAATGTCTTGTACGGATGAGTGTCTGAACTGTGAAGAGACCTCTGGTTGAATGTCTTGTACCCGATGAGTGTCTGAACTGTGAAGAGACCTCTGGTTGAATGTCTTGTACCCGATGAGTGTCTGAACTGTGAAGAGACCTCTGGTTGAATGTCTTGTACGGATGAGTGTCTGAACTGTGAAGAGACCTCTGGTTGAATGTCTTGTACCCGATGAGTGTCTGAACTGTGAAGAGACCTCTGGTTGAATGTCTTGTACCCGATGAGTGTCTGAACTGTGAAGAGACCTCTGGTTGAATGTCTTGTACCCGATGAGTGTCTGAACTGTGAAGAGACCTCTGGTTGAATGTCTTGTACCCGATGAGTGTCTGAACTGTGAAGAGACCTCTGGTTGAATGTCTTGTACCCGATGAGTGTCTGAACTGTGAAGAGACCTCTGGTTGAATGTGTTGTACCCGATGAGTGTCTGAACTGTGAAGAGACCTCTGGTTGAATGTCTTGTACCCGATGAGTGTCTGAACTGTGAAGAGACCTCTGGTTGAACGGGGAGTTTAGTAACATCGACACTTCGCATTAAGACCAATTAGTGATGTCTACATTTTAGTCATTAAGCAGACGCTCTTATCCAGACTGACTTACCAAATGATCTGTACTAGGGGTGATGCTCTGACGAGGTCAGATACCTAGGCTGTACTAGGGGTGATGCTCTGACGAGGTCAGATACCTAGGCTGTACTAGACGTGATGCTCTGACGAGGTCAGATACCTAGGCTGTACTAGGGGTGATGCTCTGACGAGGTCAGATACCTAGGCTGTGCTAGGGGTGATGCTCTGACGAGGTCAGATACCTAGGCTGTACTAGGGGTGATGCTCTGACGAGGTCAGATACCTAGGCTGTACTAGGGGTGATGTTCTGGTGAGGTCAGATACCTAGGCTGTACTAGGGGCGATGTTCTGACGAGGTCAGATACCTAGGCTGTACTATGGGTGATGCTCTGACGAGGTCAGATACCTAGACTGTACTAGGGGTGATGCTCTGACGAGGTCAGATACCTAGGCTGTACTAGGGGTGATGTTCTGGTGAGGTCAGATACCTAGGCTGTACTAGGGGCGATGTTCTGACGAGGTCAGATACCTAGGCTGTACTATGGGTGATGCTCTGACGAGGTCAGGTACCTAGGCTGTACTAGGGGTGATGCTCTGACGAGGTCAGAAACCTAGGCTGTACTAGGGGTGATGCTCTGACGAGGTCAGATACCTAGGCTGTACTATGGGCGATGCTCTGACGAGGTCAGATACCTAGGCTGTGCTAGGGGTGATGCTCTGATGAGGTCAGATACCTAGGCTGTACTAGGGGTGATGCTCTGATGAGGTCAGATACCTAGACTGTACTAGGGCTGATGCTGTGACGAGGTCAGATACCTAGACTGTACTAGGGGTGATGCTCTGACGAGGTCAGATACCTAGGCTGTACTAGGGGTGATGTTCTGACGAGGTCAGATACCTAGGCTGTACTAGGGGCGATGTTCTGACGAGGTCAGATACCTAGGCTGTGCTAGGGGTGATGCTCTGATGAGGTCAGATACCTAGGCTGTACTAGGGGTGATGCTCTGATGAGGTCAGATACCTAGACTGTACTAGGGCTGATGCTGTGACGAGGTCAGATACCTAGACTGTACTAGGGGTGATGCTCTGACGAGGTCAGATACCTAGGCTGTACTAGGGGTGATGTTCTGACGAGGTCAGATACCTAGGCTGTACTAGGGGCGATGTTCTGACGAGGTCAGATACCTAGGCTGTACTATGGGTGATGCTCTGACGAGGTCAGATACCTAGGCTGTACTAGGGGTGATGCTCTGACGAGGTCAGATACCTAGGCTGTACTAGGGGTGATGTTCTGACGAGGTCAGATACCTAGGCTGTACTAGGGGCGATGTTCTGACGAGGTCAGATACCTAGGCTGTACTATGGGTGATGCTCTGACGAGGTCAGATACCTAGGCTGTACTATGGGTGATGCTCTGACGAGGTCAGAAACCTAGGCTGTACTAGGGGTGATGCTCTGACGAGGTCAGAAACCTAGGCTGTACTAGGGGTGATGCTCTGACGAGGTCAGATACCTAGGCTGTACTAGGGGCGATGCTCTGACGAGGTCAGATACCTAGGCTGTACTAGGGGTGATGCTCTGACGAGGTTAGATACCTAGGCTGTACTTAACCCACATATAGTTGTGATAGTAGATGTTGTTGCTGTGGTGACCAACACTGAAACTAGGCTAGTTGTTGCTGTGGTGACCTGCATTGACACTAGGCTAGTTGTTGCTGTGGTGACCTGCACTGACACTAGGCTAGTTGTTGCTGTGGTGACCTGCACGGACACTAGGCTAGTTGTTGTTGTGGTGACCTGCACTGACACTAGGCTAGTTGTTGTTGTGACCTGCACTGACACTAGGCTAGTTGTTGTTGTGGTGACCTGTACTGACACTGGCCTAGTTGTTGCTGTGGTGACCTGTACTGACACTAGCCTAGTTGTTGTTGTGGTGACCTGTACTGACACTAGGCTAGTTGTTGCTGTGGTGACCTGTAATGACACTAGGCTAGGCCTATATATGCTGTCATTGTTCTGAAACATGACTTGCCGTGTTTCACCAAGCCAGTGTAGATGTCATCAAGAAGCTCGCTGGGCAGCTGGTCTAGTCTTGATGTGGCTGAAGGGAGACCTACAAGGTAAAACAGGGGTGGTGGGGATAGGAGACAGCTGGCTGGGCAGTACAAGGTAAAACAGGGGTGGTGGGGATAGGAGACAGCTGGCTGGGCAGTACAAGGTAAAACAGGGGTGGTGGGGATAGGAGACAGCTGGCTGGGCAGTACAAGGTAAAACAGGGGTGGTGGGGATAGGAGACAGCTGGCTGGGCAGTACAAGGTAAAACAGGGGTGGTGGGGATAGGAGACAGCTGGCTGGGCAGTACAAGGTAAAACAGGGGTGGTGGGGATAGGAGACAGCTGGCTGGGCAGTACAAGGTAAAACAGGGGTGGTGGGGATAGCAGACAGCTGGCTGGGCAGTACAAGGTTAAACAGGGGTGGTGGGGATAGGAGACAGCTGGCTGGGCAGTACAAGGTAAAACAGGGGTGGTGGGGATAGCAGACAGCTGGCTGGGCAGTACAAGGTAAAACAGGGGTGGTGGGATAGGAGACAGCTGGCTGGGCAGTACAAGGTAAAACAGGGGTGGTGGGGATAGGAGACAGCTGGCTGGGCAGTACAAGGTAAAACAGGGGTGGTGGGGATAGGAGACAGCTGGCTGGGCAGTACAAGGTAAAACAGGGGTGGTGGGGGTAGGAGACAGCTGGCTGGGCAGTACAAGGTAAAACAGGGGTGGTGGGGATAGGAGACAGCTGGCTGGGCAGTACAAGGTAAAACAGGGGTGGTGGGGATAGCAGACAGCTGGCTGGGCAGTACAAGGTAAAACAGGGGTGGTGGGGATAGGAGACAGCTGGCTGGACAGTACAGGGTAAAACAGGGGTGGTGGGGATAGGAGACAGCCTTAATAGGCCTCGGGGGGGCTCGTGCTCACATGGATAGGCCAGTCAAATGGCCCCGCCTTAATAGGCCTCGGGGGCCTTGTGCCCATAGGCCTGGATAGGCCAGTCCAATGGGCCTCGGGGGGCCTCGTGCCCACGTGGATTGGCCAGTCAAATGACCACGATAGGGGTCTCGCTGAAAGTCCTGAGACACTTAGATTCTTGGTTCTATTCCTGTGTGGTAGTGATGGTACCAGGTGTCAGGTTGGTTCTATTCCTATGTTGTAGTGATGGTACCAGGTGTCAGGTTGGTTCTATTCCTGTGTGGTAGTGATGGTACCAGGTTGATTCTTGGTTCTATTCCTGTGTGGTAGTGATGGTACCAGGTGTCAGGTTGGTTCTATTCCTGTGTGGTAGTGATGGGTACCAGGTACCAGGTTGATTCTTGGTTCTATTCCTGTGTGGTAGTGACGGTACCAGGTGTCAGGTTGGTTCTATTCCTGTGTGGTAGTGATGTGTACCAGGTACCAGGTTGATTCTTGGTTCTATTCCTGTGTGGTAGTGATGGTACCAGGTGTCAGATTGATTCTTGGTTCTATTCCTGTGTGGTAGTGATGGTACCAGGTTGATTATTGGTTCTATTCCTGTGTTGTAGTGATGGTACCAGGTACCAGATTGATTCCTGGTCTATTCCTGTGTTGTAGTGATGGTACCAGGTTGATTCTTGGTTCTATTCCTGTGTGGTAGTGATGGTACCAGGTTGATTCCTGGTTCTATTCCTGTGTTGTAGTGATGGTACCAGGTTGATTCCTGGTCTATTCCTGTGTTGTAGTGATGGTACCAGGTGTCCGGTTGGTTCTATTCCTGTGTTGTAGTGATGGTACCAGGTACCAGGTTGATTCCTGGGTCTATTCCTGTGTTGTAGTGATGGTACCAGGTGTCAGGTTGATTCTTGGTTCTATTCCTGTGTGGTAGTGATGGTACCAGGTTGATTCCTGTGTCTATTCCTGTGTTATAGTGATGGTACCAGGTGTCAGATTGATTCTTGGTTATATTCCTGTGTTGTGATGGTACCAGGTTGATTCTTGGTTCTATTCCTGTGTTGTAGTGATGGTACCAGGTACCAGCTTGATTCTTGGTTCTATTCCTGTGTGGTAGTGATGGTACCAGGTTGGTTCTATTCCTGTGTGGTAGTGATGGTACCAGGTACCAGGTTGATTCTTGGTTCTATTCCTGTGTGGTAGTGATGGTACCAGGTGTGATACTTGGTTCTATTCCTGTGTGGTTGTGATGGTACCAGGTACCAGGTTGATTCTTGGTTCTATTCCTGTGTGGTAGTGATGGTACCAGGTTGGTTCTATTCCTGTGTTGTAGTGATGGTACCAGGTTGGTTCTATTCCTGTGTGGTAGTGATGGTACCAGGTGTCAGGTTGGTTCTATTCCTGTGTGGTAGTGATGGGTACCAGGTACCAGGTTGATTCTTGGTTCTATTCCTGTGTGGTAGTGACGGTACCAGGTGTCAGGTTGGTTCTATTCCTGTGTGGTAGTGATGGGTACCAGGTACCAGGTTGATTCTTGGTTCTATTCCTGTGTTGTAGTGATGGTACCAGGTTGATTCCTGGTCTATTCCTGTGTTGTAGTGATGGTACCAGGTTGATGCTTGGTTCTATTCCTGTGTGGTAGTGATGGTACCAGGTTGATTCTTGGTTCTATTCCTGTGTTGTAGTGATGGTACCAGGTGTCAGGTTGATTCTTGGTTCTATTCCTGTGTGGTAGTGATGGTACCAGGTTGATTCTTGGTTCTATTCCTGTGTGGTAGTGATGGTACCAGCTACCAGGTTGATTCCTGGTTCTATTCCTGTGTGGTAGTGATGGTACCAGGTGTCAGGTTGGTTCTATTCCTGTGTTGTAGTGATGGTACCAGCTACCAGGTTGATTCCTGGTTCTATTCCTGTGTGGTAGTGATGGTACCTGGTGTCAGGTTGGTTCTATTCCTGTGTTGTAGTGATGGTACCAGCTACCAGGTTGATTCCTGGTTCTATTCCTGTGTGGTAGTAATGGTACCAGGTGTCAGGTTGGTTCTATTCCTGTGTTGTAGTGATGGTACCAGCTACCAGGTTGATTCCTGGTTCTGTTCCTGTGTGGTAGTAATGGGTACCAGGTACCAGGTGTGAATCTTGGTTCTATTCTATCTGCTTTACAGATTAATATTATCAACATGGGCTTTACAGTAGTGTGTTAGTGCCTTTTCAGAATATTTGGTATTAAAGTGGGACTGTCTCTGTTAGGGAGAATGTCTCACTCTGATCTCTAACGTTGCTTTACGGGTGAGAGAGACCCAGTTAGTGGTGACTAAGAAGCTGGGTCTCCTGGCTGGCTGGTTGTTCAGGGACTGTTCCACAGTCTGACCCATTTAGACAGGAGACAGACGGACAGAGCTGTGCTCCACAAGAGACTGGGGTGGAAGGATACAGGGAGATGAAGGCAGTAGGGCTGGGAACTGATGGACATAATGCTTTATAGCCTCTAGACTGATGGACATAATGCTTTATAGCCTCTACACTGATGGACATAATGCTTTATAGCCTCTAGACTGATGGTCATAATGCTTTATAGCCTCTAGACTGATGGACATAATGCTTTATAGCCTCTAGACTGATGGACATAATGCTTTATAGCCTCTAGACTGATGGACATAATGCTTTATAGCCTCTACACTGATGGACATAATGCTTTATAGCCTCTAGACTGATGGACATAATGCTTTATAGCCTCTACACTAATGGACATAATGCTTTATAGCCTCTACACTGATGGACATAATGCTTTATAACCTCTAGACTGATGGACATAATGCTTTATAACCTCTAGACTGATGGACATAATGCTTTATAGCCTCTAGACTGATGGACATAATGCTTTATAGCCTCTACACTGATGGACATAATGCTTTATAGCCTCTAGACTGATGGACATAATGCTTTATAGCCTCTACACTGATGGACATAATGCTTTATAGCCTCTAGACTGATGGACATAATGCTTTATAGCCTCTACACTGATGGACATAATGCTTTATAGCCTCTAGACTGATGGACATAATGCTTTATAGCCTCTAGACTGAGACATAATGCTTTATAGCCTCTAGACTGATGGACATAATGCTTTATAGCCTCTACACTGATGGTCATAATGCTTTATAGCCTATAGACTGATGGACATAATGCTTTATAGCCTCTAGACTGATGGGCATAATGCTTTATAGCCTCTACACTGATGGACATAATGCTTTATAGCCTCTACACTGATGGACATAATGCTTTATAGACTCTAGACTGATGGACATAATGCTTTATAGCCTCTACACTGATGGACATAATGCTTTATAGCCTCTACACTGATGGACATAATGCTTTATAACCTCTAGACTGATGGACATAATGCTTTATAACCTCTAGACTGATGGACATAATGCTTTATAGCCTCTAGACTGATGGACATAATGCTTTATAGCCTCTACACTGATGGACATAATGCTTTATAGCCTCTACACTGATGGACATAATGCTTTATAGCCTCTACACTGATGGACATAATGCTTTATAGCCTCTAGACTGATGGACATAATGCTTTATAGCCTCTAGACTGATGGACATAATGCTTTATAGCCTCTACACTGATGGACATAATGCTTTATAGCCTCTAGACTGATGGACATAATGCTTTATAGCCTCTACACTGATGGACATAATGCTTTATAGCCTCTACACTGATGGACATAATGCTTTATAGCCTCTACACTGATGGTCATAATGCTTTATAGCCTCTACACTGATGGACATAATGCTTTATAGCCTCTAGACTGATGGACATAATGCTTTATAGCCTCTACACTGATGGACATAATGCTTTATAGCCTCTAGACTGATGGACATAATGCTTTATAGCCTCTAGACTGATGGACATAATGCTTTATAGCCTCTACACTGATGGACATAATGCTTTATAACCTCTAGACTGATGGACATAATGCTTTATAACCTCTAGACTGATGGACATAATGCTTTATAGCCTCTAGACTGATGGACATAATGCTTTATAGCCTCTACACTGACTGACATAATGCTTTATAGCCTCTAGACTGATGGACATAATGCTTTATAGCCTCTACACTGATGGACATAATGCTTTATAGCCTCTACACTGATGGACATAATGCTTTATAGCCTCTACACTGATGGACATAATGCTTTATAGCCTCTAGACTGATGGACATAATGCTTTATAGCCTCTACACTGATGGACATAATGCTTTATAGCCTCTAGACTGATGGACATAATGCTTTATAGCCTCTAGACTGATGGACATAATGCTTTATAGCCTCTACACTGATGGACATAATGCTTTATAGCCTCTACACTGATGGACATAATGCTTTATAGCCTCTAGACTGATGGACATAATGCTTTATAGCCTCTAGACTGATGGACATAATGCTTTATAGCCTCTACACTGATGGACATAATGCTTTATAGCCTCTACACTGATGGACATAATGCTTTATAGCCTCTACACTGATGGACATAATGCTTTATAGCCTCTACACTGATGGACATAATGCTTTATAGCCTCTACACTGATGGACATAATGCTTTATAGCCTCTACACTGATGGACATAATGCTTTATAGCCTCTAGACTGATGGACATAATGCTTTATAGCCTCTACACTGATGGACATAATGCTTTATAGCCTCTAGACTGATGGACATAATGCTTTATAGCCTCTAGACTGATGGACATAATGCTTTATAGCCTCTAGACTGATGGACATAATGCTTTATAGCCTCTAGACTGATGGACATAATGCGATGACCCTTAGTGTCAGCGGAACCAGGCAGCAGACAGTAAGCAGGCGCTGGTCAGTGGAACCAGGCAGCAGGCGCTGGTCAGCGGAACCAGGCAGCAGGCGCTGGTCAGCGGAACCAGGCAGTAAGCAGGCGCTGGTCAGCAGAACCAGGCAGCAGACAGTAAGCAGGCGCTGGTCAGTGGAACCAGGCAGCAGGCGCTGGTCAGCGGAACCAGGCAGTAAGCAGGTGCTGGTCAGCGGAACCAGGCAGTAAGCAGGCGCTGGTCAGCAGAACCAGGCAGCAGACAGTAAGCAGGCGCTGGTCAGTGGAACCAGGCAGCAGGTGCTGGTCAGCGGAACAAGCAGCAGGCAGTAAGCAGGCGCTGGTCAGCAGAACCAGGCAGCAGGTGCTGGTCAGCGGAACAAGCAGCAGGCAGTAAGCAGGCGCTGGTCAGCAGAAACAGGCAGCATACACTGATGGACATAATGCTTTATAGCCTCTAGACTGATGGACATAATGCTTTATAGCCTCTACACTGATGGACATAATGCTTTATAGCCTCTAGACTGATGGACATAATGCTTTATAGCCTCTACACTGATGGACATAATGCTTTATAGCCTCTAGACTGATGGACATAATGCTTTATAGCCTCTAGACTGATGGACAAAATGCTTTATAGCCTCTAGACTGATGGACATAATGCTTTATAGCCTCTACACTGATGGTCATAATGCTTTATAGCCTATAGACTGATGGACATAATGCTTTATAGCCTCTAGACTGATGGACATAATGCTTTATAGCCTCTACACTGATGGACATACTGCTTTATAGCCTCTACACTGATGGACATAATTCTTTATAGCCTCTAGACTGATGGACATAATGCTTTATAGCCTCTACACTGATGGACATAATGCTTTATAGCCTCTACACTGATGGACATAATGCTTTATAACCTCTAGACTGATGGACATAATGCTTTATAACCTCTAGACTGATGGACATAATGCTTTATAGCCTCTAGACTGATGGACATAATGCTTTATAGCCTCTACACTGATGGACATAATGCTTTATAGCCTCTACACTGATGGACATAATGCTTTATAACCTCTAGACTGATGGACATAATGCTTTATAGCCTCTAGACTGATGGACATAATGCTTTATAGCCTCTACACTGATGGACATAATGCTTTATAACCTCTAGACTGATGGACATAATGCTTTATAACCTCTAGACTGATGGACATAATGCTTTATAGCCTCTACACTGATGGACATAATGCTTTATAGCCTCTAGACTGATGGACATAATGCTTTATAGCCTCTACACTAATGGACATAATGCTTTATAGCCTCTACACTGATGGACATAATGCTTTATAACCTCTAGACTGATGGACATAATGCTTTATAACCTCTAGACTGATGGACATAATGCTTTATAGCCTCTAGACTGATGGACATAATGCTTTATAGCCTCTACACTGATGGACATAATGCTTTATAGCCTCTAGACTGATGGACATAATGCTTTATAGCCTCTACACTGATGGACATAATGCTTTATAGCCTCTAGACTGATGGACATAATGCTTTATAGCCTCTACACTGATGGACATAATGCTTTATAGCCTCTAGACTGATGGACATAATGCTTTATAGCCTCTAGACTGATGGACATAATGCTTTATAGCCTCTAGACTGATGGACATAATGCTTTATAGCCTCTACACTGATGGTCATAATGCTTTATAGCCTATAGACTGATGGACATAATGCTTTATAGCCTCTAGACTGATGGGCATAATGCTTTATAGCCTCTACACTGATGGACATAATGCTTTATAGCCTCTACACTGATGGACATAATGCTTTATAGACTCTAGACTGATGGACATAATGCTTTATAGCCTCTACACTGATGGACATAATGCTTTATAGCCTCTACACTGATGGACATAATGCTTTATAACCTCTAGACTGATGGACATAATGCTTTATAACCTCTAGACTGATGGACATAATGCTTTATAGCCTCTAGACTGATGGACATAATGCTTTATAGCCTCTACACTGATGGACATAATGCTTTATAGCCTCTACACTGATGGACATAATGCTTTATAGCCTCTACACTGATGGACATAATGCTTTATAGCCTCTAGACTGATGGACATAATGCTTTATAGCCTCTAGACTGATGGACATAATGCTTTATAGCCTCTACACTGATGGACATAATGCTTTATAGCCTCTAGACTGATGGACATAATGCTTTATAGCCTCTACACTGATGGACATAATGCTTTATAGCCTCTACACTGATGGACATAATGCTTTATAGCCTCTACACTGATGGACATAATGCTTTATAGCCTCTACACTGATGGTCATAATGCTTTATAGCCTCTACACTGATGGACATAATGCTTTATAGCCTCTAGACTGATGGACATAATGCTTTATAGCCTCTACACTGATGGACATAATGCTTTATAGCCTCTAGACTGATGGACATAATGCTTTATAGCCTCTAGACTGATGGACATAATGCTTTATAGCCTCTACACTGATGGACATAATGCTTTATAACCTCTAGACTGATGGACATAATGCTTTATAACCTCTAGACTGATGGACATAATGCTTTATAGCCTCTAGACTGATGGACATAATGCTTTATAGCCTCTACACTGACTGACATAATGCTTTATAGCCTCTAGACTGATGGACATAATGCTTTATAGCCTCTACACTGATGGACATAATGCTTTATAGCCTCTACACTGATGGACATAATGCTTTATAGCCTCTACACTGATGGACATAATGCTTTATAGCCTCTAGACTGATGGACATAATGCTTTATAGCCTCTACACTGATGGACATAATGCTTTATAGCCTCTAGACTGATGGACATAATGCTTTATAGCCTCTAGACTGATGGACATAATGCTTTATAGCCTCTACACTGATGGACATAATGCTTTATAGCCTCTACACTGATGGACATAATGCTTTATAGCCTCTAGACTGATGGACATAATGCTTTATAGCCTCTAGACTGATGGACATAATGCTTTATAGCCTCTACACTGATGGACATAATGCTTTATAGCCTCTAGACTGATGGACATAATGCTTTATAGCCTCTAGACTGATGGACAAAATGCTTTATAGCCTCTAGACTGATGGACATAATGCTTTATAGCCTCTACACTGATGGTCATAATGCTTTATAGCCTATAGACTGATGGACATAATGCTTTATAGCCTCTAGACTGATGGACATAATGCTTTATAGCCTCTACACTGATGGACATACTGCTTTATAGCCTCTACACTGATGGACATAATTCTTTATAGCCTCTAGACTGATGGACATAATGCTTTATAGCCTCTACACTGATGGACATAATGCTTTATAGCCTCTACACTGATGGACATAATGCTTTATAACCTCTAGACTGATGGACATAATGCTTTATAACCTCTAGACTGATGGACATAATGCTTTATAGCCTCTAGACTGATGGACATAATGCTTTATAGCCTCTACACTGATGGACATAATGCTTTATAGCCTCTACACTGATGGACATAATGCTTTATAACCTCTAGACTGATGGACATAATGCTTTATAGCCTCTAGACTGATGGACATAATGCTTTATAGCCTCTACACTGATGGACATAATGCTTTATAACCTCTAGACTGATGGACATAATGCTTTATAGCCTCTAGACTGATGGACATAATGCTTTATAACCTCTACACTGATGGACATAATGCTTTATAGCCTCTACACTGATGGACATAATGTTTTATAGCCTCTACACTGATGGACATAATGCTTTATAGCCTCTAGACTGATGGACATAATGCTTTATAGCCTCTACACTGATGGACATAATGCTTTATAGCCTCTACACTGATGGACATAATGCTTTATAGCCTCTACACTGATGGACATAATGCTTTATAGCCTCTAGACTGATGGACATAATGCTTTATAACCTCTAGACTGATGGACATAATGCTTTATAACCTCTAGACTGATGGACATAATGCTTTATAGCCTCTACACTGATGGACATAATGCTTTATAGCCTCTACACTGATGGACATAATGCTTTATAGCCTCTATACTGATGGCCATAATGCTTTATAGCCTCTATACTGATGGACATAATGCGATGACCCTTAGTGTCAGCGGAACCAGGCAGCAGACAGTAAGCAGGCGCTGGTCAGTGGAACCAGGCAGCAGGCGCTGGTCAGCGGAACCAGGCAGCAGGCGCTGGTCAGCGGAACCAGGCAGTAAGCAGGCGCTGGTCAGCAGAACCAGGCAGCAGACAGTAAGCAGGCGCTGGTCAGTGGAACCAGGCAGCAGGCGCTGGTCAGCGGAACCAGGCAGCAGACAGTAAGCAGGCGCTGGTCAGTGGAACCAGGCAGCAGGCGCTGGTCAGCGGAACCAGGCAGTAAGCAGGTGCTGGTCAGCAGAACCAGGCAGTAAGCAGGCGCTGGTCAGCAGAACCAGGCAGCAGGCGCTGGTCAGCGGAACCAAGCAGCAGGCAGTAAGCAGGCGCTGGTCAGCAGAACCAGGCAGCAGGCAGTAAGCAGGCGCTGGTCAGTGGAACCAGGCAGCAGGCGCTGGTCAGCGGAACCAGGCAGTAAGCAGGTGCTGGTCAGCGGAACCAGGCAGTAAGCAGGCGCTGGTCAGCAGAACCAGGCAGCAGACAGTAAGCAGGCGCTGGTCAGTGGAACCAGGCAGCAGGTGCTGGTCAGCGGAACAAGCAGCAGGCAGTAAGCAGGCGCTGGTCAGCAGAACCAGGCAGCAGGTGCTGGTCAGCGGAACAAGCAGCAGGCAGTAAGCAGGCGCTGGTCAGCAGAACCAGGCAGCAGGCGCTGGTCAGCAGAACCAGGCAGCAGGGCTCTAACTTGGCCCTGTGCTTTGGGAGTTGAGAGGTCAAGGTTGACTCACCTCTGGGTGTATGACTGAAGTTTTAGGGAAGACAGAGAGAAGCTTCAGAATGATTTATTCAAAGATTCTACCACATTCAGTCCAAATAAAGTCCAATAGTTTGCCTGTGGTCCTGTCATTAATGGACTTGACAGCACAGCAAGGGTGGAACACTATTTTGTGGAGCTGTGAAATAGACTTTTGGTAAATTACTATTTCTGATGCCTTTTCTCTCCATCTCTGTCTCCCCTTCCTTCCAGTGCAGGATGCAGTCTTCAGGCCACCGGCAGCGCGACACAGAGCAGCACCAACCCCTGCTGTCAGCTGACGATGACCCTGAGGCTGGGGCAGGAGCTGGTCCTCTGTATCCTCCGGCTGACCAGGACGGCCTGTGGTTTATCCAGGACGGCTGTGGTATAGTCTGTGGTGTGGTGACATGGTTGTTGGTCCTCTACGCTGACTTTGTGGTCAATCTGGTGATGCTGCTGCCAAACAAGAGCTTGTGGTACTCCGTGATCAATGGAGCACTGTTTAACTTCCTGGTCGTCATGGCGCTGGCCTCGCATCTACGGGCCATGCTGTCAGACCCGGTAAGAAGTTGGAGGGGTTGGGGAGGGAGCAGACGGAGGGGGAGGGATGAGAGACAAGACCGGGGGAGGGATGAGAGACAAGACGGGGGGGAGGAAGGTGAGACACTACGGGGGGGAGGAAGGTGAGACAAGACGGGGGGGAGGAAGGTGAGACAAGACGGGGGGAGGAAGGTGAGACAAGACGGGGGGAGGAAGGAGAGACAAGACGGGGGGAGGAAGGAGAGACAAGACGGGGGGAGGAAGGAGAGACAAGACGGGGGGGAGGAAGGAGAGACAAGACGGGGGGGAGGAAGGTGAGACAAGACGGGGGGGGGGGAAGGTGAGACAAGACGGGGGGGGGGGAAGGTGAGACAAGACGGGGGGGGGGGGAGGTGAGACAAGACGGGGGGGGGGGGGAGGTGAGACAAGACGGGGGGGAGGAAGGTGAGACAAGACGGGGGGGAGGAAGGTGAGACAAGACGGGGGGGAGGAAGGTGAGACAAGACGGGGGGAGGAAGGTGAGACAAGACGGGGGGGAGGAAGGTGAGACAAGACGGGGGGGGGAGGAAGGTGAGACAAGACGGGGGGGGGAGGAAGGAGAGACCAAGCGGTGGGAGGAGAGACCAGGCGGTGGGGAGAGAGACCATGCGGTGGGGAGGGAGGGAGAGGGAGAGAGAGAGAGAGCCCCCGACCGACCGACCGACCGACCAGGCGGTGGGAAGGAAGGAGAGAGAGAGAGACCAGGCGGTGGGAGGAGAGAGAGAGAGAGACCAGGCGGTGGGAGGAGAGAGAGAGAGAGAGAGAGAGAGACCAGGCGGTGGGAGGAGAGAGAGAGAGAGAGAGAGAGAGAGACCAGGCGGTGGGAGGAGAGAGAGAGAGAGACCAGGCGGTAGGAAGGAGAGAGAGAGAGAGAGAGAGACCAGGCGGTGGGAGGAGAGAGAGAGAGAGAGACCAGGCGGTGGGAGGAGAGAGAGAGAGAGAGACCAGGCGGTGGGAGGAGAGAGAGAGAGAGAGACCAGGCGGTGGGAGGAGAGAGAGAGAGAGAGACCAGGCGGTGGGAGGAGAGAGAGAGAGAGAGACCAGGCGGTGGGAGGAGAGAGAGAGAGAGAGAGACCAGGCGGTGGGAGGAGAGAGAGAGAGAGAGAGAGAGACCAGGCGGTGGGAGGAGAGAGAGAGAGAGAGAGACCAGGGGGTGGGAGGAGAGAGAGAGAGACCAGGGGGTGGGAGGAGAGAGAGAGAGAGAGAGAGAGAGACCAGGCGGAGAGAGGGAGAGAGACCAGGCGGTAGGAAGGAAGGAGAGAGAGAGACCAGGCGGGGGGGGGAAAGAGAAAGAGAGAGAGAGAGAGAGAGAGAGAGAGAGAGAGAGAGAGAGAGAGAGAGAGAGAGAGAGAGAGTAACCAGCCGGTGGGAAGGAAGGAGAGAGAGAGACAAGGCGGTGGGAGGAGAGAGAGAAAGAGACCAGGCGGTGGGAGGAGAGAGAGAGAGAGAGAGACCAGGCGGTGGGAGGAGAGAGAGAGAGAGAGAGACCAGGCGGTGGGAGGAGAGAGAGAGAGACCAGGCGGTGGGAGGAGAGAGAGAGAGACCAGGCGGTAGGAAGGAACGAGAGAGAGAGACCAGGCGGTAGGAAGGAAGGAGAGAGAGGGACCAGGCGGTGGGGGGAGAGAGCGAGAGAGAGAGAGAGACCAGGCGGTGGGAAGGAAGGAGAGAGAGAGACAAGGCGGTGGGAGGAGAGAGAGGCAAGGCGGTGGGAGGAGAGAGAGAGAGGCAAGGCGGTGGGAGGCTCTGGTCATTGGAGTGGTTGTCAACTTCCTGGCTGTCATGGCCCTGGCATCGCACCTCAGAACGATGAGACGTCTGTCTCTGAGGACGAGGGGGTGACTCTCCCTGCTCTCTGGGAGAAGGAGACTGTCTCCTGGCAGGGTGAGGACGGGGGGGTGACTCTCCCTGCTCACTGGGAGAAGGAGACTGTCTCCTGGCAGGGTGAGGAGGGAGGACAGGGACTGACTCTCTCTGGGAGAAGGATACTGTCTCCTGGCAGGGTGAGGACGAGGGGGCGACTCTCCCTGCTCTCTGGGAGGAGGAGACTGTCTCCTGGCAGGGTGAGGACGGGGGGGTGACTCTCCCTGCTCTCTGGGAGAAGGAGACTGTCTCCTGGCAGGGTGAGGACGGGGGGGTGACTCTCCCTGCTCTCTGGGAGAAGGAGACTGTCTCCTGGCAGGGTGAGGAGGGAGGACAGGTACTTACTCTCTCTGGGAGAAGGAGACTGTCTCCTGGCAGGGTGAGGAGGGAGGACAGGGACTGACTCTCTCTGGGAGAAGGATACTGTCTCCTGGCAGAGTGAGGAGGGAGGACAGGGACTGACTCTCTCTGGGAGAAGGAGACTGTCTCCTGGCAGGGTGAGGAGGCTGACTGACTGACTGGCTGACTGACTGACTGGCTGTCTGACTGACTAGTGCTGTAGGGACTGACTGACTGACTGACTAGTGCTGTAGGGACTGACTGACTGACTAGTGCTGTAGGGACTGACTGACTGACTAGTGCTGTAGGGACTGACTGACTGACTAGTGCTGTAGGGATTAATTTCATCATGCAGAAGGAAGTGTTGTAACTGAACGCTGACTCATTTAACAGTTAATGCTCAGTTCCTCTTTATCCTACCCTACTACTCTACCTCTACTCTCCAGGTCCCCTCTCCATTCACATGCCAGTCAGTCCCTACAGCACTAGTCAGTCAGTCAGTCAGTCCCTACAGCACTAGTCAGTCAGTCAGTCAGTCAGTCAGTCAGTCCCTACAGCACTAGTCAGTCAGTCAGTCAGTCCCTACAGCACTAGTCAGTCAGTCAGTCAGTCAGTCAGTCAGTCAGTCAGTCAGTCCCTACAGCACCAGTCAGTCAGTCAGTCCCTACAGCACCAGTCAGTCAGTCAGTCCCTACAGCACTAGTCAGTCAGTCAGTCCCTACAGCACCAGTCAGTCAGTCAGTCCCTACAGCACTAGTCAGTCAGTCAGTCAGTCCCTACAGCACCAGTCAGTCAGTCAGTCAGTCCCTACAGCACTAGTCAGTCAGTCAGTCAGTCCCTACAGCACTAGTCAGTCAGTCAGTCAGTCCCTACAGCACTAGTCAGTCAGCCAGTCAGTCAGTCCCTACAGCACTAGTCAGTCAGGGTAAAGACTATAGATTGATGTTTCCTCAGGGTAAAGACAATATAGATTGATGTTTCCTCTCCTCAGGGTAAAGACTATATAGATTGATGTTTCCTCCCCTCAGGGTAAAGACTATATAGATTGATGTTTCCTCAGGGTAAAGACTATATAGATTGATGTTTCCTCTCCTCAGGGTAAAGACTATATAGATTGATGTTTCCTCAGGGTAAAGACTATATAGATTGATGTTTCCTCTCCTCAGGGTAAAGACTATATAGATTGATGTTTCCTCCCCTCAGGGTAAAGACTATATAGATTGATGTTTCCTCAGGGTAAAGACTATATAGATTGATGTTTCCTCCCCTCAGGGTAAAGACTATAGATTGATGTTTCCTCTCCTCAGGGTAAAGACTATATAGATTGATGTTTCCTCAGGGTAAAGACTATATAGATTGATGTTTCCTCAGGGTAAAGACTATATAGATTGATGTTTCCTCAGGGTAAAGACTATGTAGATTGATGTTTCCTCAGGGTAAAGACTATATAGATTGATGTTTCCTCCCCTCAGGGTAAAGACTATATAGATTGATGTTTCCTCAGGGTAAAGACTATATACAGTGCCTTGCGAAAGTATTCGGCCCCCTTGAACTTTGCGACCTTTTGCCACATTTCAGGCTTCAAACATAAAGATATAAAACTGTATTTTTTTGTGAAGAATCAACAACAAGTGGGACACAATCATGAAGTGGAATGACATTTATTGGATATTTCAAACTTTTTTAACAAATCAAAAACTGAAAAATTGGGCGTGCAAAATTATTCAGCCCCTTTACTTTCAGTGCAGCAAACTCTCTCCAGAAGTTCAGTGAGGATCTCTGAATGATCCAATGTTGACCTAAATGACTAATGATGATAAATACAATCCACCTGTGTGTAATCAAGTCTCCGTATAAATGCACCTGCACTGTGATAGTCTCAGAGGTCCGTTAAAAGCGCAGAGAGCATCATGAAGAACAAGGAACACACCAGGCAGGTCCGAGATACTGTTGTGAAGAAGTTTAAAGCCGGATTTGGATACAAAAAGATTTACCAAGCTTTAAACATCCCAAGGAGCACTGTGCAAGCGATAATATTGAAATGGAAGGAGTATCAGACCACTGCAAATCTACCAAGACCTGGCCGTCCCTCTAAACTTTCAGCTCATACAAGGAGAAGACTGATCAGAGATGCAGCCAAGAGGCCCATGATCACTCTGGATGAACTGCAGAGATCTACAGCTGAGGTGGGAGACTCTGTCCATAGGACAACAATCAGTCGTATATTGCACAAATCTGGCCTTTATGGAAGAGTGGCAAGAAGAAAGCCATTTCTTAAAGATATCCATAAAAAGTGTAGTTTAAAGTTTGCCACAAGCCACCTGGGAGACACACCAAACATGTGGAAGAAGGTGCTCTGGTCAGATGAAACCAAAATTGAACTTTTTGGCAACAATGCAAAACGTTATGTTTGGCGTAAAACACAGCAACACAGCTGAACACACCATCCCCACTGTCAAACATGGTGGTGGCAGCATCATGGTTTGGGCCTGCTTTTCTTCAGCAGGGACAGGGAAGATGGTTAAAATTGATGGGAAGATGGATGGAGCCAAATACAGGACCATTCTGGAAGAAAACCTGATGTAGTCTGCAAAAGACCTGAGACTGGGACGGAGATTTGTCTTCCAACAAGACAATGATCCAAAACATAAAGCAAAATCTACAATGGAATGGTTCAAAAATAAACATATCCAGGTGTTAGAATGGCCAAGTCAAAGTCCAGACCTGAATCCAATCGAGAATCTGTGGAAAGAACTGAAAACTGCTGTTCACAAATGCTCTCCATCCAACCTCACTGAGCTCGAGCTGTTTTGCAAGGAGGAATGGGGAAACATTTCAGTCTCTCGATGTGCAAAACTGATAGAGACATACCCCAAGCGACTTACAGCTGTAATCGCAGCAAAAGGTGGCGGTACAAAGTATTAACTTAAGGGGGCTGAATAATTTTGCACGCCCAATTTTTCAGTTTTTGATTTGTTAAAAAAGTTTGAAATATCCAATAAATGTCGTTCCACTTCATGATTGTGTCCCACTTGTTGTTGATTCTTCACAAAAAAATACAGTTTTATATCTTTATGTTTGAAGCCTGAAATGTGGCAAAAGGTCGCAAAGTTCAAGGGGGCCGAATACTTTCGCAAGGCACTGTAGATTGATTGATGTTTCCTCTCCTCAGGTGAAAGACTATATAGATTGATGTTTCCTCAGGGTAAAGACTATATAGAAGCCTGTTTGTGTCCGTCGTATTCTGATGATGGTCTGACCCCTCCCGTCAGGGGGCGGTTCCTAAGGGCAACGCCACCAAAGAGTACATGGACAGTCTGCAGCTGAAACCTGGAGAGGTCATCTATAAATGTCCCAAGTGTTGCAGCATCAAGCCACAGAGGGCCCATCACTGCAGGTAGACACCATGACAGAGAAGGTATAAATATCTATAGATATGTATCACATCAAGCCACAGAGGGCTCATCACTGCAGGTAGACACCATGACAGAGATGGTATAGATCTCTATAGAGACGTATCACATCAAGCCACAGAGGGCCCATCACTGCAGGTAGACACCATGACAGAGAAGGTATAGATGTCTATAGAGACGTATCACATCAAGCCACAGAGGGCCCATCACTGCAGGTAGACACCATGACAGAGAAGGTATAAATATCTATAGATACGTATCACATCAAGGCACAGAGGGCCCATCACTGCAGGTAGACACCATGACAGAGATGGTATAGATCTCTATAGATACGTATCACATCAAGCCACAGAGGGCCCATCACTGCAGGTAGACACCATGACAGAGATGGTATAGATCTCTATAGATACGTATCACATCAAGACACAGAGGGCTCATCACTGCAGGTAGACACCATGACAGAGATGGTATATTTATCTATAGATACGTATCACATCAAGGCACAGAGGGCCCATCACTGCAGGTAGACACCATAACAGAGATGGTATAGATATCTATAGATACGTATCACATCAAGGCACAGAGGGCTCATCACTGCAGGTAGACACCATGACAGAGATGGTATAGATCTCTATAGATACGTATCACATCAAGACACAGAGGGCCCATCACTACAGGTAGACACCATGACAGAGATGGTATATTTATCTATAGATACATACTGCAGGTGAGGGATACTCAGTGGCTTAAGGTGTCCGCATGCTTCCCAGACGAAACAGTTTGTGCATACAGTACCAGTCAACAGTTTTAGAACACCTACTCATTCCAGGGTTCTAGAACACCTACTCATTCCAGGGTTCTAGAACACCTACTCATTCAAGTGTTTTTCTTTATTTGTACTATTTTCTACATTGTAGAATAATATTGAAGACATCAAAACTATGAAATAACACATATGGAATCATGTAGTAACCAAAAAAGTGTTAAACAAATCAAAATAGATTTTAGATTCTTCAAAGAAGACACCCTTTGCCTTTGCCTGATGACAGCTTTGCACACTCTTGGCATTCTCTCAACCAGCTTCATTAGGTAGTCACCTGGAATGCATTTCAATTAACAGGTGTGCCTTGTTAAAAGTTCATTTGTGGAATTTCTTTCCTTCTTGATGCGTTTGAGCCAATCAGTTGTGTTGTGACAAGGTAGGGAAGAAGTTAGCCCTATTTGATAAAAGACCAAGTCCATATTATGGCAAGAACAGCTTAAATAAGCAAAGAGAAACACAGTCCATCATTACTTTAAGACACGAAGGTCAGTCAATCAGGAACATTTCAAGAACTTTGAAAGTTTCTTCAAGTGCAGTCGCAAAAATCATCAAGCGCTATGATGAAACTGGCTCTCATGAGGACCGCCACAGGAAAGGAAGACCCAGAGTTCCCTCTGCTGCAACGGATGAGTTCATTAGAGTTACCAGCCTCAGAAATTGATGCCCACATAAATGCTTCAGTTCAAGTAACAGACACATCTCAACATCAACTGTTCAGAGGAGACTGTGTCAATCAGGCCTTCATGGTCGAATTGCTGCAAAGAAACCACTACTAAAGGACACCAATGAGAAGAAGAGACTTGCTTGGGCCAAGTAACACGAGCAATGGATATTTTTGATTCCAACCAATGTGACTTTGTGAGACGCAGAGTAGGTGAACGGATGATCTCCGGATGTGTGGTTCCCACCGTAAAGCATGGAGGAGGAGGTGTGATGGTGTGGGGGTGCTTTGCTGGAGACACTGTCAGTGATTTATTTAGAATTCAAGGCACACTTAACCAGCATGGCCACCACAGCATTCTGCAGCGATACGCCATCCCATCTGGTTTGCGCTTAGTGGGATTATAATTTGTTTTTCAACAGCACAATGACCCAACACACCTCCAGGCTGTGTAAGAGCTATTTGACCAAGAAGGAGAGTGATGGAGTGCTGCATCAGATGACCTGGCCTCCACAATCACCTGACCTCAACCCATTTGAGATGGTTTGGAATGAGTTGGACTGCAGAGTGAAGGAAAAGCAGCCAATAAGTGCTCAGCATATGTGGGATCTCATTCAAGACTGTTGGAAAAGCATTCCAGGTGAGGCTGGTTGAGAGAATGCAAAAAGTGTGCAAAGGGTGGCTATTTTGAAGAATCTCAAATATAAAATATACTTTGACTTGTTTAACACTTTTTTGGTTACTACATGATTCCATATGTGTTATTTCATAGTTTTGATGTCTTCACTATTATTCTACAGTGTAGACCATAGTAAAACACTCATTCAGGGTTCACACTAAAGCATGCTGACGCCTTTACACACACACACACACACACACACACACACACACACACACACACACACACACACACACACACACACACACACACACACACACAGGTTACAGAGAGAGCACAGCAGGTAAGGGAATAGCCTGACAAACCAACTGGCTCACACCATCTCAACACTGGTTAACACCATCTCAACACTGGTTAACACCATCTCAACACTGGTTAACACCATCTCAACACTGGCTCACACCATCTTAACACTGGTTAACACCATCTTAACACTGGTTAACACCATCTCAACACTGGTTAACACCATCTCATCACTGGTTAACACTGGTTAACACCATCTCAACACTGGTTAACACCATCTCAACACTGGTTAACACCATCTCAACACTGGTTAACACCATCTCAACACTGGTTAACACTGGTTAACACCATCTCAACACTGGTTAACACCATCTCAACACTGGTTAACACCATCTCAACACTGGCTCACACCATCTTAACACTGGCTCACACCATCTCAACACTGGTTAACACCATCTCATCACTGGCTCACACCATCTCAACACTGGTTAACACCATCTCAACACTGGCTCACACCATCTCAACACTGGCTCACACCATCTCAACACTGGTTAACACCATCTCAACACTGGCTCACACCATCTCAACACTGGTTAACACCATCTCAACACTGGTTAACACCATCTCAACACTGGTTAACACTGGTTAACACCATCTCAACACTGGCTCACACCATCTCAACACTGGCTCACACCATCTCAACACTGGCTCACACCATCTCAACACTGGCTCACACCATCTCAACACTGGCTCACACCATCTCAACACTGGTTAACACCATCTCAACACTGGCTCACACCATCTCAACACTGGCTCACACCATCTCAACACTGGTTAACACCATCTCAACACTGGCTCACACCATCTCAACACTGGTTAACACCCTCTCAACACTGGTTAACACCATCTCAACACTGGCTCACACCATCTCAACACTGGTTAACACTGGCTAACACCATCTTAACACTGGTTAACACCATCTCAACACTGGCTCACACCATCTCAACACTGGTTAACACCCTCTCAACACTGGTTAACACCATCTCAACACTGGCTCACACCATCTCAACACTGGTTAACACCATCTTAACACTGGTTAACACCATCTCAACACTGGCTCACACCATCTTAACACTGGCTCACACCATCTTAACACTGGCTCACACCATCTCAACACTGGTTAACACCATCTCAACACTGGTTAACACCATCTCAACACTGGTCAACACCATCTTAACACTGGCTCACACCATCTTAACACTGGCTCACACCATCTCAACACTGGTTAACACCATCTCAACACTGGCTCACACCATCTTAACACTGGTTAACACCATCTCAACACTGGTTAACACCATCTCAACACTGGCTCACACCATCTCAACACTGGCTCACACCATCTCAACACTGGTTAACACCATCTCAACACTGGCTCACAC